>NC_137814.1:37532339-37732339 GCF_963921795.1 Nannobrachium achirus
CTGGCTGTGTTCTTGGTGTTGTGTACTATGAATACAGGTACAGCTGTGAGGAAGTGGACTTCAATCTGAGGGCCAACAGCAGTGGGCTGCTGCTGTGTCGCTTCGACCACTTCAGCCTGATGAAGAAACACATCGCGTTCGGGGGCCACAAGGACTTCCTGGTGAAACCCAAGCTCATGGTGGGTCTTTGTTTATGTTTCCTTCCATAGACCCGCTATTCATTTCAAAACACAGTAGGCGTCTGTGTAATTCGTTCAATGTTTACTTGGCCTTTCCTCAAGATAAATCATATTTCATATGAGTAATGTACTTGCATGTTTGAAGCATAATTAGTGGGCTTGATGTCTGTGTTTGGAGAGAGCCCTCTTATGTTCTTCTCATTATTATTTATTATAACTTTATTTTTATTCTCCTTAAAACTTTTAGCTCTATCTCCATCATACTTTCACCTAGAAGCATAGTTCCAACAAGTTTTTCTTCTTCCGAAAAACATTATGAATTATTTAGGTTTTTGTAGCTGTAATTTCACACTGGAAATCAATGAATGACGCGAAGGTTTGCTTGTTATCGAGCCCTCAATGTTTCTTCAGGAACAGTACCATTCTAGTTAAATAAAACACTGTTGGGGTGCCGGCTGGGACCGGGTCAGTGCCTCGACTTGGTAATCACATGTCCAATCACAATGTTAGGTTCTGGCTGGAGACCTATGTTGTATATCACCCTCTGTGTTTGTCCTCGCTTTCCTGTTTCCTTCACTGTCTTCTCTGAAAAAATGTAATGAAAAATGCATATATAATGAAAATATAATGATAATGATAATAATAATAATGATAATACATTTATCCTCACTTTATATTTGACACAAATCTCTACTACTAGTACTAGTACTACATGAAGGTCAAGAAAATAGATTAAAAATACAAATAAAAACAATGAATTGCAAGAGGCCCCCTACCTAACTACACACACACAGCTAAGGAAAAAGTTTCAAGTTTAAATCACGTTGTCTTGTCTGGTTGCAGGAGATGGAGAACCCGGCCCCCATCAGCCCGTCCCATTACGTGTGTGCACCTGACAGTGAGCAGACGCTCCTGGCCGCGCCGGCCCAGTTCCTGCTGGAGAAGTTCCTCCAGAGCTGCAGCCACAGGCTGTTTCCCAAGGCCGTCAACAACAGAACCAACCCTGTGCTGTGCATCGACAGCTATCTCAACATCGGTCCAGAGGTAGGGGCTGTCTTGGGGTGTATGGATTAGGGCATTCACCAAATATTCGAATATCAAAGTCACTATTCAACGTTGTTCACCAAAGTTCTTTTTTTTTTTTTTTTCTTTAAAAAATATATCGTTTATAAAGCTTGGCTAGTTAGGAAGTCATAAGAATGAGTTGTCAATGCCCCTGGTGGATGAATTTGTTAATGCTCTATACCAGGGGTTCTCAAACCTTTTTAGGCCCTGACCCCCAAAATAAACATATTTGAACTGGGGACCCCCACCCTGACAAGCACTTGGAATTGTAGGTATTACATTTAATGTGACTCGGTTCCGCAGATAAATATTTGCGAGGCGTTGTGAGCATGTAGATCTGCTATTTTCACAATGTTTGCCTCTTGCTTACTTCATATTTGACAGTTTGGCCAGTCCTGTCGAATCTTCGACTATTCGAATACTTTGAGGTTGAATAATTCGAATACTAAAAAAAAATCACTATTCGTGAATGCCCTAATACACGCTTCTTCTAACGTGAAGGGATTGAAAGGTTTACTCTATTACTCACCCCATGAAGCCTGAATAATTCATGGAGATGTTTGTTCGCATCATGCCTCATGTCACGCTCCATATATGGCCAAGATCCCTGGCGTCATCAATATTAAGCTCATATCTGGGAATGCCCATATATGGTTATATTGTGTCAGTCTCATGATAACCAGTATGGTCACATTTTAATTAATTTTGTCCCTTTTATGCCCATATACTGTATAGAGATCCCTGATGTCATCGATATTAAGCCCATATCTGAGAATGCCCATATATGGACATATTGTGTCAGTCTCTGTTGTTTCTGCGTGAGGTCGTTTCTTGCCCTTAGGGCGTCTTACTAGTTTATCGATTTGTACAGGACTTCACAGTGTAGTTATGCCTTTATGTTCTGGATGTGTAAAAAGACTGTGTTTGTGTTTCTGTCAGGTGCCTGTGTGCTACATCAACTCGCGTCCACACTCCACCAACCTGGACCATAAGGGCCTGGTTTTCAGTGGTCTGCTGCTTTATCTCTGTGACTCCTTCGTGGTCTCTGGTCTCCTCAAGAAATTCCACTTCCTCAAAGGTAACTCAAGTCTATTTAACATTCTGCTTGGAACTATCTCTTCCTTTTCTTCCATGTGTCTCCCACCCTCCAGCTGGAGGGTGGGAAACTGACAGGGTGATATCTACCCTATATGTTCAGAAGGTTGCAGAACTAGGAGAAATGGCACATTCCTCGCATGCGTTACACCCTCCTGGTGAAACGTATTAGTTAGGTCAGATGAAAAGAAGCAGCTGGTGACTCCTTGTATATCGGAGGAGACTTGGGGTTGTCTACACCCTCCCAAATGTAGGAGTTACCCGAGTTAAATTGAGTGAAAAAGGGGAACGAAACTAACTAAAGTGAGCAAAGCTGAGCTGCTTGGCTGTGTTTTTGTCCAAGCTTAATTTAACATGAATGCAACAGTACCCATTGTATAGTTCTACAGTTCCATAATACTTTGACTTTTGACCCTGACCATGTCCACAGGTGCCACTCTGTGTGTGATCAGCCAGGACCGAAGCTCCCTGCGTCAGACCATCGTCAGGCTGGAGCTGGAGGACGAGTGGCAGTTCCGCCTGCGGGACGAGTTCCAGACAGCAAACTGCAGTGAGGATCGGCCACTCTTCTTTCTCACTGGCCGCCATGTTTGATCGTAGAATCCTCTGTGAGTGTGTGAGTGTGTCCCCACACTTACCAGCCAGCAATCACAGTTCTTAACAATTTCTACGGGAGACCAGAGAGGATATTGTGGAGTCTGAGGCCCAAGGTGCCCCAACAATGGACACGTGGCCATCGATTGAGGCTCTGGTGACATGGATCTGCACTATCATAGTCCACTACACCTGGCACAGCAAGAGGGGGTAGTGCATTTCTTGAGTTTTGGTTTGGCTTATCAACCAAGCCTGTTTGCAATTGAAAGAGACTTTGCTGTGAAAACGCTACAGCTGACAATGAACGTTTTTTTTGTTGTTGTTTCGTTTCGTTCTGCTGTTGTATTCCTGCAAAAACAGACTATCATCGATAATGTGATGTACATGAAGACTGTACAGTATGTATACTTGGACTGTGACTGCAGTATGTACGATACTGGATATACTTCTATCTCAGGGTTTTAAAGAGAGTACAACCAAGTGCGTTGCAAGGATATACTGACCTTTCTCCTTATTCAGTGCATCGTGCTCATCGGTACCCCGTGCGTTGGTACCCCAGTGTGTGGCTCACCAAAGACATCCTCAGCTGCACCTTGCCTGTATCCCTATGCTTTCCTCATCCGGACAAACTCAGCGAAGCTCATGGATCATACAGAGATCGCTTACTACATCAAAGGAATGTAATGCTCATGGAAGTTGCCCTGTTTTTGGCGTGCCAGTATATTTGGATTTCCCAGCTTCACTTCAAAGGTTTTACACGAGTATCGAATTCCACAATGTCAGCGGGGTTAGAACAACTCGTGGGTATCCGAGCTGCTTCGGTGCAACTACGAATGTCAAGCCACTGCGAGGAACCCCTTCCCTCTCGTGCCTTTGTGTTATTTATATGGCATCAGTTCTCTTTCAGGTGAGAAATCTTACAAGTCTTGATTTTTCTCTCCTGAGGAGGGTCAAAGTTGTGCCCTTGCATATCGTCGTTGTCGAGCGAAAACCTCGTATCTCCATCTCCAAATTTGTAAGTTCTTTCGTAAAGTAAAGCCCTGCTTCACCATACAATGCGGTCGCACAAAAGCAGTGAAAACAGCAGATCTACAAGCACACAACGCCTCGCATCGCGAGGCGTTGTGTGCTTGTAGATCGGCTGTTTTCACTAGCTTAAATCACTTTTAAAATCATACAAATACAAACAAACGCTTTTGGACATACAAGGTTTCCACCAGACAACAACGATATGATTTAGAGAAAAACGGGCGTATGGTTTTCACCTGAAGGATTTCATTACATTTCTGTTACTTTATAAGTATTAGCCAATCAGATGGAGCAGAGCAGGAGTTAAGAGGAGACTAGTCTGACAATGAGATCAGTTCGCAGTGACTGATGTTTTATAAATAGTCTTCTTTATTTCATGCTATGCAGTGTATGCATAATCCCAGTAATACTCTAAATGCAGTGTGCAATGCAATGCTTCTTTACTGCCAACTGTTCTACTATTGTCTGTGCCTGTGATTCTGCCTCTTATTGTAATAGTGTTATGTGCCTGTGACTACCAACGATACACCTTAAAACCCATCACATAATTCATCATTCACATAGCAAACACCTGGTAAAAAGGTTAGTAATATGCTCTGAACCCCCCCCCCCCCCCCCCCCCAAACAAAGAAAAATGGATAATCATAGAAAGGGAATGTACAATGTCTACAGATGACCAAATGTCAATTCATATACTTGAAAGCGGGTAGGAATGTTTTAATATGTTACTGCACAGGGTCGTCCAAAGAATATGCCTTAAAGTGATGTTGTTACACGTCACTGGTAGCTGAAGTTCATTCATTTTACGGACCAATGCGAATGAAGAACCCATTTTAGAAATATCGTTTTCCCCAGGGAAAGGGCAAATGAATTGGATGTAGGACTACTGTCTGTTGTCTAAAGCTTTGTTTACATTATTAATATATTATAACAACCTTATAACAGCTGAGGGTTGCTGATACTTTTTTTTTTTTTTTTGCATTGCGTAACCTTTTAGTATTATATTTTTTTGGTCACAATGTCTTTGTCTGCATTTTTTTGTTGTTGGCAAAAAGGCAAAAAGAAGAATCTACCTAGATGTGTTCTTATAACCATGTTTTTGTATCCCTCACCGTTGTTGTGTTGGATGTTATTGAAAATGAAATCCAGATCCCATCATGAGGGATTCTTATTTATTTGATGAGCAGTTTGGACTGATAATCATAGTGAAGTGTAATATTAGATTGCATGCTGAGCTCGCTTAAATCAAAGTGTGTACTCTTCAATAGGGCTGTCACGATTATGACATTTTACTATTGTCACTCAAATAATTGCGATTAACAAGTTAATTGTGTATTTGTCGTTGACAATTACATTTCTGTTTGGCTTTTAGGCTTTGAAGTTGCACATTGCAATCATGACACATAACTTAAATATACAAAGAAATTACTGACATATTTGACAATTGTATACTTAAAAAAGAACATTGATCGTGGAAATAGCCGATCTACAAGCTCACAACACGTCGCATCGCAACGTGTTTTGAACTTGTAGATCTGCTATTTCCACTACTTTTTGAAAGTGTATCTATATTAACATTT
This sequence comes from Nannobrachium achirus, assembly GCF_963921795.1. Lineage (NCBI taxonomy): Eukaryota > Metazoa > Chordata > Actinopteri > Myctophiformes > Myctophidae > Nannobrachium > Nannobrachium achirus. The sequence continues at coordinate 37,537,882 of NC_137814.1, forward strand.
CTCAACATAGAAACGATTATGACGATTATGCAAAATAGTTGCGATTACCTTGAATAATTGCGATTAGACAATTATGTAATAATTGTGACAGCCCTACTCTTCAACAGACCACCAAATGAAGGCTTTGCACAAGACCCACGTGAATGAGTCTTATATCTACTGAATGTTAAGCAGGTAGGGAAAGTGAAATTGCACTATACAACTAGCCAGCAGCAAAAACAAACAAAAACCAAAACCAAAAGTTAATCAGTGAACAACCCAAATACAATGATTCCATACCCTAAAACAGTGGTTCCCAAACGCTGTGCCGAGGCCCACTGGTGTGCCATGAGACAAGTCCAGGTGTGCCTTGCGCGATTTTGTGACACTGCACATTATTATTGCAATTCATACAAGTTATGAATTATTTTTTAAATGACTATATCAGTGCTTTGTATGCACTCATTTCCCAATACAGAGGCAATTTCTATATCCAAATGTTTTAAACTACTTTCAACCAAGAAAATACATTTCTTTTACAAGTTCACAACGTGTCTCGATACTTGTAGATTGGCTATTTTCCCTTTGACTTGTCCATCGGTGTGCCGTGGGCACAACAATTTTGAAAACCACTGCCCTGTTATTGACACTGATGAAAGTCTCTTTCAAATTCATCAAACTCAAATGACCCATAGAATGTGTCTTGTTTGATAATTAGCTGAACACATGAACGTAATATGCAACTTGCTTCTCACAATCTTCACTGAAGGTTCAACTGCGTTTGGATTTACGGCCCAGCGTAGGGATGGGACGATAATCGTGATTGTCGTTTATCGCGATAAAAAAAAAAACGCTCACAATAATCATAACGCAGAGATTTTAATTCATCGTGAAATCATCCGTCATACACTGGACCCGAGTCGGCTTATCAAACTACTTTGACAAAAATAGCTGATCTACAAGCTCACAACACAATGCGTTGTGAGCTTGTAGATCAGCTATTTTTGGATAATGTTCCCCCCCAGAATATGGATGCTGGGGTGCAAGGATTTAATAGAAGTGGCATTTTTAGAGTTTTAAGCATACTCTGATTATCGCGATCATATTGTTAATCACAACAATCGTAACATTTTACATATCGTCCCATCCCCCCAGCGTTAGCCTTTTGGCATCGCGTGATCTACCTCATGTTTACTGTTGCAGTTGTGGGCTGTGTGAACTTACGTATGACTTTGGAACCATGCTTTTGTTGTTGGAAATTTATGAATGTAATAAAAATAAAAATGACACCCAAAATATGTTTGCTGGCCTTTTTCTAAACTTGATACAGTGACCTGGAAATGCTATTTTGCATAATGTATGTGTGTACTGTTCAGATAAATCCAACAGCACTGTTGCATGTGACCTCTCTTTGGACTGTGATTAATAATCCTCTATCCACACACACACACACACACACACACACACACACACACACACTCACACACACACACACAAACACTCTAGAATAAGCTGTCCCGTATGAAAGATTTGGGCATCTGGCAGGTTGTACAGTATATCAAGGAAGCCCCCTCCCTCCCTCCGTCTCTCTCTCTCTCTCTCTCTCTCCTGTATGTCTGCTTTTCACAGTGTATACCCTATAATTCTAAGGTTTAATCAGAGGTTTAATGTTAATTTTTCATCTTCTGTTGTTGGTTCTCTGATTTCCATCTGTGGCCGTATTCTTCCTCGTATTATAGGTCACACATGACCTATGAATACAATCCTGGACTCGCTGTATGGAGACATACAGCAACACTGTCCCCCCTTCGGCGGATCAGACCACAATCAAATAAGGCTTGCCATGTACCAACATACATGCCTATTGTCAGAAGGCAGCCACCACCAGTACTGTTTAATAGTGGTCATCCAGAAGGAACTGAAAGGTCAAGGTTTATTTGAAAGGATCCACGGTGAAGACATCGATGGACTCTCCCATTGTATTATAGAGAATTCTTATGACGTCATGGACATGGCATTATCTTATCTGACCGTATCCTATCTTGTCTTGACGTTTAAAGCCCATATACCTGCTGCGTCAGCCCAGTGGAGAAACCCATTGTATACTGCTTTGTCCGGGCAACTTTACTGTGACTGGGAATAGCCTAACCCAGGGGTCTTCAACATGTTCAGGCCAAGGACCCCTTAGTTAGGAGAGAGATGAAGCAGGGACCCCCACAACCTGTTCATATATAGCTTCAATATATTTTCATCGTTTGACAGCACAATCATCAGTGTATTTTGGATTCATGTCAATTTGTGTTATCACAAATTACCTAATACACTTGACCTATTACTCTGTACTTAGTCCTCTCTTTTTCCCCTCTACACCAAACCTCTTTGCCGAAAATAGCCGTTCTGCGAGGCGTTGTGAGCTTGTAGATCTGCTATTTTTGGTTACAGTTCTCAGAATATGGACACTAGGGTTCAAGTTGTTAATATAAAAAAGGATTGGAAGATTTGGAGGACCCCCTGTAGTAACTCTGAGGACCCCCTAGGGGTCCCGGACCCCCTGTTGAAGACCTCTGGCCTAACCCTCTCATTATCAAGAGCATGGCCGGGCTGTTTAATGGATGCGCTGGGTGTTTCTAATATCACTGTAAGGGCACAGGGCATTTCCATGGACATTGCTATTTCAGATCCTCCGACGTAATAAGAACTACTTTCCATCAACCTCCAGCTCCTGTGTGGTTTAACACCAAGGCTATTTTCAGTGCACTGCTTCCTGCACCTTGTAATTGCTCTGTTGGGAAATGTAGTAACATGGACTCTTCTCTCTGAAGAGTTTGGATTTCCCATAACCCTTAGTTTGTGTTAAAAGGGGGCTAGGGGTTAATTGTCTGTTGAAGTAAGGTATGTAATGGAATAGCAATATTAATAATAGTAATGATAGTAATAGTAGTGTAATCGGTGTAATCGGTGTAATAGTCATAATAGTGTAATAGGTGTAATAGTGTAATAGGAGTAATAGTGTAATAATTGTAGTAATTGTAATAATTGTAATAGAGTAATAGTGTAATAGTGAAATAGATTAACAGTGTATTACGACCCCCCTCTAGTCCACTAAGGGCAAGCTCCAAAAGTGGCATTTGGTATGTGCCAAGGCACATGCCGTGGCGGAACGGCACATGCCATGCCGCGGCGGAACAGCACATGCCATGCCGCGGCAGAATGGCACATGCCGTGGCACATGACAAATGCCGCTTTTGGAGCTCGCCCTTAGTGCAGATTATGTGGCTATACTGGCTAGATATATGACTGTAGTATTCTGTAATTTACACCTATCAGATTATGTAAACATATACACCTATCAGATTATGTAAACATATGACTAGATATTCATGTATGGATGTTGGTTACCATCTTTGAGATTACATGGACAAATATACGTCGTATAGGTAATGTAGGCATATGGATGTTGGTTACCATCTTTGAGATTACATGGATAAATATATAGGTAATGTAGGCCTATGAATGTTGGTTTACCTCTTTTAGATTATGTGGATGTTGTTTTACATTGTCATGCTCAGTAGTGGTGTTAGATAACAACATGTTATTACCACAAAGCCTCAGAAGCAATGTCTCCTGATAATTTCCCCTGACATCATTTCTAGCTACTCAGCCCTTGGGCAATGAGGTACTTAACATTACACCACTTACAACGGCTTAGCTTACTTACATGATTAAAAATCTCGTGGTTTCATGTAAGAGTTGTAACTGAGAGAATGCAAATTGGTAACTTAACTTAATCTCAACACTGTTAAATGAGCATGAGCTATATATCAAATGGGGTATAGATTCCCACCAGGGGTCATAAACACGTCCGTACCTGGACAAATGTGTCCGTGGCAAGACTTGTCTGGCCCAAGTTTAGTTTAGTTTATTTATTTTGAATGAAAAATATAGTCTATCTCTCTCTCTCTCTCTCTCTCTCTCTCTCTCTCTCTCTCTCTCATCATCATCAGTGGAAACCCTTGATCCACAGCCTAGGGTCCACAATCACCATCAGACCTCCAGCTTATAAATTAGCTCACCTCTGATTAAAGTTAGGAGGCCTTGCATGAAAGTTGTTGTGACACTGCATTCCTTGAAATCCTGTCATGCCCTTTATCGTCATTTAATCACTCGTCATCATGTACAGTACATGGTGTACATGGTGGCCTTTCTATTTCCATTGTTCCAGAACTATCGGAGCTATCATACCAAAAAATAGTTTTGGATTGGTAAGGTAAAACTGGTAGAACTTGATCTACTCCTGACTTCAACTGTCCTCTGAAAAGCCAGCAAGCTCTGCATTAACCATAATGACACGCACCCACTCACCTCTGCACCAAATGGCCCTTGCTCATGTAATGTGCCATGGAAGCACAATACTGATAAGACCCAATTATTGAAATCCCAAAAACGGAATAGACTTTCACCATGCCACATTTAATGTCTGTCTTAGCCTCATGGCAGTCTTAAGGTCTTCTTCAGAATACATAACCTCTTTAACCCTGGCATCTGAAATGTTTCTAAGATCTACAGTCTCTCAACATGTCATGATGTAATGTGTTATGTGCTTGTAGATTGGGTTTTAAAACAATGTCTTACATTTCTTTGTCGCTCAGTGGTTAATGCAGACATACAATGTGTAGCACATTGGCATAGACAAAACATTAAGAGTTCATTATGTATTTCTGGTAACACAAATCTTGATCACTTATTTTGTATGTCTGTGGCAAAAAGAAAATATTGATGAAAATATTCCTCACAAGCCAGCATGGTGATGACCCCTGATTCTGTCACTGTAAATATTAAACCATTAGTTGGAGATGCAATTCTGCATAACAATATGTATAGTGATAAATATAACCAAAATAAGCTGTTGTTCCAATCTGCTAGCTTATACTCTAACAAACCCCCAGCCTTCAATACCCATTTCGTTAAAACCAACAACACCCATCTGTCAGTGGGCTTATTGGGGGGGTAGAGAGGGTGGGGATTATGGTCAACCTCTGGCAGATCAGACCCACAACCGTAGCAAAGTAAGTGCATCATAATCAGTGTCTGAGCTAATGAGCGTGGAACAATCTGATTCCAAGAACCCCAAAATGCACCACTGCCAAAGAAAAAGCGAGTGAGATGAGTGAGTTTGACGGATGTATCAGTACTCTCTCTGACACACTAGTCATTATGATAAGCTAGCTCCAGTGGCAAGCTGTCAAAATGACAACTTCAGGGGACAACTCAATGTCACCGAGGGTGAAGACCTCTGGGTGCAGGCTTAACACCTCACGTGACTGGTGAGCTTAAAGCTACGCTGTCCGGAAGGATTTTGAAATAGGACTGGTGTTGGTTTGTAGCCACATGTGTAAAAACCTCATTGAAGAGTGAGAGAGAGTATGCACGAAAGAAAGAGACAGACAGACAGACAGACAGACAGACAGACAGACAGACAGACAGACAGACAGACAGGGGTGTCGCAACAAATTCTGGGCACTGGGTACTTTAATTATTAAAAAATAGCAGATATACAAGCTCACAGTGCGGCACCGAGTGCCGCGCTGCGAGCTTGTAGATCTGCTATTTTTGAAAAATCATGAAATATGAATATTTCAATTTTTTTTTCTATGTCAGTGGTGCTTTTCATGTGAACGGCCCCCAAAATGATATGTATTTGGCCACAGACCCCCATTAGAGTTACAAATGTTTGCTTAAAAAACACATTCAAAGATTTGCACACATTTTCACGACTTTTCAAAAATAGCAGATCTACGAGCTCTCAGCGCGGCACTCGGTGCTGCGCTGTGAGCTTGTAGATCTGCTATTTTTCAATAGCTAAAGTATAAAATAATTCCAGGCCCCTCCACCTTGGGCCCTAGTAACTCAGTTCCCCGTTCCCCCCCTTGTGACGCCCCTGCAGACAAGGGTGTAACTGAGGAGATGCTGTACAAGACAGGGTGAGAAAGGCTGACACTGGAGTACGGCAGGTCATTATTCTAACTTAAATGGTCATTCAAGCAATCCAATATTCTCAGGAAATGCATTAGAAGCTGAAACACAGGGCGAAGAGACAGAAGACAAATGACTCTACACTCTATTTAATAATTTATTAAATACAGCATAATACTGTACACTCATCTTGATAATGTGCATATTACTACTATACTATACAGACAATTATTTTTAAAATGTTATTGCTGCACAAAGTGCACATGTTAAATAGAATGTTTCTTTCATTATACAGTGTGTAATCATGTACAAAATAAAATTCAATGTGCCACGAAAAACAAACCTGCACAACGTGTCCTTTTGTGCGACAAGTTATGCAGTGCCAGTGATGTTATCGTAAGTTTCAGGATATGGCCTGATTCCTGGAAAGTTGCGCACCAGTGGCTCAAAGATCTACAAAGCGATTCGACTGGTTGTTTCGCACATGACACTGGCACGCAACTCATTTATGTGTAAATCAGGTTTAACATTGATGAAACACATGCTACTCAATGGCCACTTGGCAGAACAAACTGACACAATAAACAGGAAGTCATGAATCTTCATATGGTGCGCGGTCGAAACCCTGGCTGTCAGTAGCCTGTTTCTATTAGAAATGCCAATTCATACACAGGGGTGTCGTACCAAATTCTGGGCCCTGGGTACAGTATTCTTTGACTGAGAACGCATTATTACGCATTATTTTGTGCTTTAACTATTGAAAAATAGCAGACGTACAAGCTCACAGCGCGGCACCAAGTGCTGCGCTGCGAGCTTGTAGGTCTACTATTTTTGAAAAATCGTGAAAATTTGTGTCAAATCCTTCTAATGTTTTTTGAAAATATTTAGTTCCAGGGACCCCCCCCAGAAGATAAATTTGAGTTACCAATGTTAGCTTAAAAAAATACATATATTCAAAGATTTGCACACATTTTCACGACTTTTCGAAAATAGCAGATCTACAAGCTCGCAGCGCGGCACTCGGTGCCGCACTGTGAGCTGGTAGATCTGCTATTTTTCAATAGCTAAAGTATAAAATAATTAAAGTAGTTCACCCCCAAAATGACTTTTTTTCTATTGATTAGTCATGCCATGGAGAGTAGAGTTCAATAATATTTTTTGTTTTTTGTCACATTACTAAGACAAAAATTTGATTCGAGTAAATTTACCCCCATTGATTCCGGATGGGGACCCGTTTCGAAACGGGTCCCCATCCGGAACGAATGGGGGTAAATTTATTGTTATCACATTTTTGTCTTAGGAATGCGACAAAAAACTAAAAATATTATTGAACTCTACTCTCCATGGCATGAGTAATCAATAGAAAAAAGTCATTTTGGGGGTGAACTACTCCTTTAAGGCCCCTCCACCTTGGGCCCTAGCAACTCAGTCCCACTATCCCTCCCCTTGTGACACCCCTGCTCATACATGGCAGCCAGCTCCTTGATCCTTGTTGGCTGATGAATCAGATGCCAGACAACGCGCTTCCACCTTCCATGATGCTATGAGTCTTGTAACGTGGCATTCGCCATTCAGTTCAGTTGACCTTTTTCACAGGCAGCCATATTGACGTGAAATAGCAGGTGAAGCGTTTCATGAATACAATTAATAATTAAGGTTCCTTTTCATTTAGCGTAACAGAGCCTTTTCAATGAGATGCACAATAGCAGCGCCCTGAGTCCCTAACACCCTCTTCAAATACTTGCTCAAACACTCACATATGGGAGAACGCCCTCTAGCATTATCACAGTTCCCATAAGCAAGTATTCTCGCTCCTATTATCAATAAACCGGGGTTATGTACGTAACCTATAGTCTTCACCTGAATGGAACATAAACTTAATTAATATCACTGATAACGCCTGTTTTTACCCTGCTATTTAATGTTAAAATCGGCGGCTGTCAAAAAGGTCTATTGGTGCACGCCAAGTAAGTGCAATAGTCAGTCACATCACTGTACCAAGCAAATTCAGACTAAAAGAACCAAACAGGTTAAGACTTTGATCTACAACAGGACATGGACAGTTGTGGAATTTCAGTTGTGGTCTGTTTGGCCTTTGAGGTAAACTTCCCATAATCTAATGAAATCAAGTGTCTTAGAGGCATGGTACAGTAGTATAAACTAAAATAGTGCCATTTAACATTCCTTGTCATTAGTGATTTGTTTTCCATAATATATATTTGTAGAACTATTTGGTGTAAAGGTAGAATCTGTTAATAAAAAGTGCATGCAGGAAACCTCAAGAAAACATGTTAACCGGGACATAATACTGCTTGGACAAAAATGTTAACAGAAAAATGACCAACAAAATCATAACTCCACAGGATAGGACTAGGGGTAAATAAAAGAAATCCCTGAGGACTACATTCCTACTGATATGAGTTGTACAAGATGCGTCATACAAAGTAGATTCTGGCGTGTCAACTCTGAAAGTTTAAAATAAATGAAACATTGCCGGTCCATTTGTAAACTTTCAGAGTTAAATGACCACAATGTACTTTACATTACTCATGTTATGCAGTAGTTTTGTTCATTGCACATGGTGATGATATAAAACAATCGTCTTGATTATACGCAACTTAACAGGATGACCACATAGTCAGCTCTTTAACATTGACAAGTGTCCATGCTTGCTTTTCAATAAGTATAATATTGATTGCAAGGCTACATAGAGTTGTTGAGCACATGGAGGTATAAGTGCCTGTTAACACGCAGTATAAACAAATAAGATGAACGAATGTATGAATGAGAAGGAAAACTTTTTTTTGCTTGTGGTTGGAGGAAAGAAAATAAGGCAAAAAGATAAAAATCACACTCGTGTGAACTGAGCGGTGGAGGCTGCGTGTGTGTGTGTGTGTGTGTGTGTGTGTGTGTGTGTGTGTGTGTGTGTGTGTGTGAATGTGAGTCTGAACAACAGCGCCCCTCCTTTAACATGTGTGGTCAGAAAAGGTACTGCAGGCTACATACAGACACGGACGGACGGACGGACGGACAGACGAACGGACGGACGGACGGACGCATACATACATACATACATACCCACACACACGGCTACATATAGGAGACGGTGTGACCACCGCTCAAAAAAGGAAGGAATGATGGAAGGAAAAAAATATGGAATAAACCAAGGGAGGGACAACAAAAAGAATTGAAGGAACAAACCAAAAATGAGAGGAGTTGGTTCTCCTAACAAGATAGGTCTGTGAGCCCGCCGCCTTCCTCTATGACAGCCTTGGCAAACTGCTTGAAGACCCGGTCCATGTAAGTGTTCTTTCGAGGCCACAGGCCCTCCAGGAAACCAATATGGCCGCCATGACAGGTGATAAGGAGTGCTAGGTTAGGATTCTGCTTCACAGCCTCCACTGGAATGGCTGTAAAAAAACAAACAAAGAAAAACTAGAAATATGCAATTGGAAATTGCAAGTGTGGTTGCCGTGACGCCGGTCAGGGACATGCTGGGCCCCTGATTCAGCCCGGGAAAAAGAGTTGGAGAGGCCCTCAATGCGTGCTATAGAGCTGCTGCTACTCAAAGATTTGCCATTTCAGATCATGACAAGTGACAAGCCAGTGGGCCAATTACATGAGTTATATTTCGTTGTTGTCGGGTGGAAACCTAGTACGTCCAAAACCATTTGTTTTGTATTTATCATTTTAAAAATGACACAAAAAAATGACACATAAAAATGACACAACGCCTCGGCGTTGTGTTCTTGTAGATCTGCTGTTTTCACTACTTTTGTGCAACGGCCTTGTATGATGAAGCAGAGCTTTGCTTTGCGAAAAAATGTACACATTTGAAACTTGGAGATACGAGGTTTCTGCCCGACAGTGACGATTTACTTTGTTGGCCGCCCAGCCCCCAAAATGGAACAAAGGCTGACATTTTATTTATTTTTCCTAATGGCCGGCCTGGACCGGCCAGGAATGAACCGGCCGTTCGGGAGTTGTCCCGCTTTTCCCAATAGCCAGCACGTCTCTGACGCCGGTCACACTTGCAAACATCTCTATCTGTCAGTCCTTGTCCCTATTTGAGCGGTGCTAAACATTCCCTCCTTGTCCTTTCATGCCCATAAATGGAGAACCCTGGTGTCATCAATATTAAGCCCATATCTGGGAATGCCCATACATGGATATACTGTGTCAGTCTCATGTGGTCTATGATGTCAGACATCTACGATGATATCATCTCCATATTTGGGAAAAGTATATATATTTTTTTAATTAAAGTTTATGGAGAAAATGTATCCACGAATACATTTATATAAATTAAACAATGTAACGTATCTCTTAGCAAAATGCAAGGAATCGATTCCCCATTGAAGCCGGCAAATTTGACATATGGCCCACCAAAACTGTGGGAGGAGTAGCGCAGCAAAAATACGTCTATCTATGGGGGGAAAGAAAGATGGAAAGATGGAATAAAGTCAGACAAGTACTATAGTCACACAAATGAAATAAAAAATCAGGTTTTCTTTTGCCTGCTAGGTTCTAAGGCCGGCTGACTGATGACTGATGTCTCCTCCTGTGGAAACTAGTGCACACATCCAGTTGCTTTGGGGGCTGAAACTTACCATGGTTCGGTGAGAAGACATCGTCAGCAGCATTCAGACACAGCATTGGCACCTGCACAGATTTCAGCTTGTGTATGGGGCTGGCATCTCGATAGTAGTCATCATTGGTAGGGTATCCGAACATTATAGAGGTGAACCTCTCATCGAACTCTCGGATAGTCTTTGCCTGCAGGAACAGTTTGAAAAGATGACATGAAATGACAGGTACATCATTTTACAGGATTAGCCTCTATGTGTTATTTAAGTTGAAAGTAAAGTCTACCTTCATAACATGATCTATGTCGTAACACTTTTCATAACCTTACCTTCATAACATGATCTATGTCGTAACACTTTTCGAGCACTGGTCTATGTCTGGAAGAGAGAGCAAAAACACTGCTGTCAGCCACGGGCAACTTTGGCAGATGAAATGGTTTGAATATCAAGGTCAAGGTGATCTTTATTAACACAAATAGAGAAATTAATCGAAAACGTGATAACAGGCAAATAATTACTTTGGTGTCGTTTTTAAAACCGCACGCACGCACGCACGCACGCACGCGCGCGCACACACACACACACACACACACACACACACACACACACACACACACACACACACACACACACACACACACACACACACACACACACACACACACACACACACACACACACACACACACACATTTTTGTTGTTTATCTATCAAGAAGTAAAAATATTTTAGTACAATGTGACTCACTTGACTGACATAAGAAAATTAGTGCAGCCGTGGTGTACTGTATGACGCTAATATATTATTATGGAAACCCTGGCACTTATGTAAATCTGCAGACAGGGAATTTATGGTTTAGACAAGCTTACAACACGTCGCTTCGCGCCACGTTGTAAGCTTGTAGATCGGCGTTGTTTTCAAATGTATGGAATTTATTTTATTTTGTATTAATGAAATTATTTTGAAAGATGATTTATTTTGTTATTCATGAAAAATGTTGGACTTTTTGGGGACTTTTATTTATTTATTCATGTTTTGACATTTCTCGTGACCCACAAATGGGTCCCGACCCAGTGTTTGGGAACTATAGTACAGCGGCTAACAGCAGTATTTTGGGAGAATCGTTCACTTGGTGATACAAGCGTGAAAATTGGTACACATCATCTTTGGAGGCCACTCTTCGATTTAAGAAACCGAGACACTTGAAAATCAAAGATGGCGGCCCCCAAAATTCAAGATGTCCGTCCGAAAACGTGGTTTTTCCATTATAACTCCAAATGCATTGATTTTAAGACCCATAAATGTATTAAAGTTGATATCGCAGATATTTTGGTACCAAGTACATGTCTGTATCTATTTCAGTTCTTGAGATACAGCATATAGGTGCACCGGAGTCTGTAAAAGTACCTATAGGGTGTACCAAATGTAGTTCTAAGAGCGGCCATTTCTTGGGTAAACACAGCCTTACACAGGTGTTTTGATTGGAGTAAAGCATTAGTTCTATGCAATCAAACAATTGAAACACCTGTGTTTTTACCCAAGAAATGGCTGCTAAGGACTACAATGACGTAGCCGCTGGCACACACTATATGCTGTATCTCAAGAACTGCAATAGATACAGACACATACTTGGTACCAAAACATCCGCAATGCCCAGCTTTATATTCAACTTTAATACATTATGGGTCTTAAAATCAATGCATTTGGAGTTCTAATGGAAATAACACGTTTTCGGATGGACATCTTGGATTTTGGGAGCCGCCATCTTTGATTTTCAAATGTCTCGGTTTCTTAAATCGAAGAGTGGCCTCCAAAGATGATGTGTAACAATTTTCACGCTTGTATCACTAAGTGAACGATTGCTCCTATTATCCGCTGTACTACTAGTGGTATAGACAGTAGACCACAGTGCACACAGGTTATCCAAACTCCCCTTCCCCTGACCTCCCAGCCACAGCTGTCTGGCCAGGGCTGGGTACTGGTGGCTCTATAGTGGCTAATCTGGCTTAATCTCACACTGGCCCATTGCAGACCTGTGCACAGAGGCTTGTAGGCAGCTGGTGAGGTAGGAGTTGAAGAGGAAGCGGTCCAGGGGTTTCTCCAGCGACGCGGTGCATTCAAACACATCCCAGCCCGCCGAGAAGACCACCACGCCCTTCAGGCAGGTCTCACGACCTTTACGGCCCAGGTAATTGGCCAGCATCATCCTGGACATTGAGGTTTAGAGGGAGAGATAACAGGATCCGAGGATCGTAAAGGGGAAAGCGATGGGGAAATGCTCCATAAATGACCGATTCTTTCCTTCGTTGCATTAGCGCAGTGCAGTAAAACAAATATTCTTGGCATGGCTTCGAGAAGCTAAACTACATCATCGGAATTAAAACTTATGTCCCAAACAAACATCAAACAACAACTAAGACTCCCCCACAGTGTTCATAACAGTGTGACGGTATAATACCCTTTGATTTAAATCCCCAGTCTGCACAGTGTGTACCAAGGAATTTGGGTCTACTGTTACAATTTAATGAGTACTATTTGTATGGCTAAATTGCTCCATTTTAAGTGACTTTTCCGCAGCATGGTACCGGCTAAACTTGACTCAACTCTACCTGCATTTTTTTTAAATTTTGTATTGGGAACAATTACCTGGTACACTTTTTGGTACTTCTTCCAAGAATCATTACTAGCATCAATGCATCATAACCAGGCGGCAAATAATCTCTGTTGGATTTGAAGCCCACTTTCTGAATCTCTTAAGCATGCAGTTCCCATTAATGACCTGGTTTCGCTATTTCACCTCCTGCTGGCTCCATAAGAATTTACTCTCATGCCCGGACCGCTAGCCTTGTGGTCTGGGCACCTATTAGGCCCAGTAGGCTAAGTAGCCTGACAGAGTCTATGGTCATGATGGACTACTCTATATTGCATGGATGCTCCCAAATAGGGGCACTTGATTGATTTGAATTTATAGACAAACAAACTTTGAAAAGTACAGCAGTATAAAGAGTTAAAAATACATGATATGGATAATACACAAAAAAAGCCAAAGGCTTGTTTCCATTGTGAATAAAGAAATAAGACTGAAAGGGTTTAAACGTCAAAGTTGCCTTTTGTCGCAAATAAAACATTTTGGAGCTTTGAAAAGTGAGTTGTGAGGGGCACCTGCTGGCCTAGTGGTCAAGGCGCATACCACATACTAGGCTATGATGCCTGCTGGCATCGCCGGTTCGATTCCCGATCCAGATGACCTTTGCCACATGTCATTCCCCATCTCTCTCCCCATTTCCTGTCAGTCTACTATCCTATCAAAAAAACCTCAAATTATCCCTATATTTTAAGGAATTCATGATAATAACATAGAAAGGATACGACACAAGAGAAATGGCAAAGCTCACCAAGTAGTGAGACGTTTTCAACCCGGGCAGTTCAGCAGGGGAACGAATTAAGCTCATCTGAATTTAGGTGGAGCCATGACTTCTGGTCAGTTTAACCTGTAATGGTGAATTTAGAACTTTCTGGGCTGTTGGTAGAGCATTCCACTGTGTTGTGGAGAACACATTCTTACCCTTGAGTGACTTGAACTTGGCGGAACAAGTACAGTAGTTTGCCAACTACTGTCTTGGGAACTGCTCCTTTGACTATATTGTTAGGATCTAGAAACATTGGGGGCTTAGCCCAATCTCTAGATTTTCACACGACAATTGCAACATTTTCAAGGGATACAAATACGGGAAGTAAAGCGGAGTGTCTTGCTTTTTTATTGTCTGTCCTGGACCTGCTTCTATGGGCTGGCGGTGCCCGTCAGCAGGGGGTGTTGAACAGGAGAAGTAGGAGGAAGGCACTACATCCTCGCGGTGGGGGCTCCTCACTGGCTGTTGAGTCAGTAGGGTATAACAGCAGTGGCAGCACAGAAATGAGTGGGGAAAACCTATTGGCATAATGACTAAATGGGTAAATTAAAAAATATATATAGCATTAGTGTTAGTGTTAGCATTAGCTTTAACATTAGCATTTTTAGTAAGATCATAAGCATAGGGAAATCGCGATGATGACCAGCTACAGTACAATGAGGGAAATCCTATCTACAGTGGAAAACAAAGTAAAATGATTAGTCAAGTTGAGTTGAGAACCATGCAGTGGAAAAGCAGCATCAGACTGCTTCACTTCAGTACAGTGTGAAGTGAGTGACGCAGTGGCATTGACAACCTTAGTCTTAGCTTGTAGCGAAGGCCTCTCTTACCCGCCCATGGAGACTCCAGCAGCCATAATTGGAGACATTTCATAGTTCCGCTGGATGTGTTCAATGACCGCCTCCAGGTCCTCTGTGTTGGCTGCACAGTAGGTTCTGGGAGTCTGGGTTGAATGGAAACATCAAATGCACTCATTCTTTCTTTCTCTCTTAAATCGCCTCATAGCCCCAAAAACATTACTTTTCGGGGAAATGGAACAACATTTTCTGAAATACTCCAAACAGCCAACCTACAAGCTCTCAATGTGTGTGAGCTTGTAGATCAGCTATTTTCACTACGGTACTTTTGCTTGACACTTGTATAAGGAAGCAGGGCACTATAAGAAAACGAGAAAACATAAAAAGTTGAAATATGGAGATACAAGGTTTCTGCCCGGCAGCGGCGATATGCAACCGACATAGAGTACAAACATGAACAATATCGTTGTTGTCGGGTGAAAACCTTGTATGTCCAAAACCGTTCATTTAGCATTTTTCATTTTAAAAATGATTTAAACTAGTGAAAACAGCCAATCTAAGCACACAGCGCCTCGCACCGCGAGGCGCTGTGTGCTTGTAGATCTGCTGTTTTCACTTCTTTTGTGCGAACGGCCTTGTACAATGAAGCAGGGCTTTACTTTGCGAAAGAGCGTACAAATTTGAAACTTGGAGATACAAGGTTTCCACCCGACAATGACAATATGTAGATTGGTGCAGCAAAACACAGACACTAAGGAAATCTTGAACCAAAACAACCTAATGATAATTTCCATGAGCCATATACTACATGTAAGAGGCAGACAGGTATATGGGATCTAACAGGCTACCTAAAGTTTGATCAAAGTAAATAACTTAGGATATAGAAATATGGTAACATAATGACAGTCCCACCAATATACAACCAGGTCACATTGTTGATTTTACGATGAACCTCACAACTGTTTATTGTACTCTCCTCTCACACAACACAACCAGAACAAGGCCAGAAGAACAAGCTTGGATAACAGATATAAGAAATGCAATGGCATGACTACATGTATATCTTTGAGCGGTGCTAACCGCTACTACATCTGGCTTTGTGTGTATGTCTGTATGCCCGTCCCGCAAAGCTTGGTATAGGCCAAGCCTCACAGGACGTCACGTTGTGGCATGTATGCACATATAAGGCACCGCTCACTTCGCACTGGGTGTGATTATTTAACCCAATAAATCCTTTAAAGAATGGTGCCTTGCTACCAGGTCCGCTAATTTAGTTAGACTTTAGACCTTAGTTTTAGACCTAAATAACTACGTCATAAAAATGTAACACGTGCACTATGCCCATTGGGAAACGAGGTTAATCTTTCTGAGCCTGAAACAGTTTGCCAAGGCAATAGCCTTTACTTGACGGACACAACAAATCACCTCTTACTTGGAGGAGTCCATTTAACAAGGCCAATTCTTGGGTTGCAGTTGTCTCTCCTCAGCTATGGCCCTTCATTGAAATTCAAGCAGAATGTGCAGGGAAAGTAAATGTCTGCTTTCTGCACTCAGGCTGAGTTCCTCTCATAGGCCAACACAGGTAGAGGACTGCAGTGACTTAACATAACAGAGCCCACTAAAGTAAACAAACTCTGGTACACAGCTTGCTGAGATTCAGACGAAATCTTACTATCATATTCAGCCTTGCTGGTACTGTAAACATAAAGGGAACCAGTAGTTTCTCCCGATCTCATGGCTACATGTGCTAAAAAAAGAAGTACTGTAACCGCTATTCAAGCAGAGGTCTAGAATTAGGGCAGTAGCACTTGTACTGTTCTTTAGACAGAGGGCATCTCTCACATAGTGGGCCAAGCACTGGTCTATTTAAACAATGAGGACTATTCACTATTGGTGGCCACTACACAGAGAACACACTGACAACAACGTATGAATGCTAAGTCATTTTCATGAAATGTTGCACAAATACCCAGTTCATATAAGAGATAATTTGCTTCTTCCTTTTTACCATCAGTTCCTCATATAGTGCCATAAATAGAACATATATTAAAACATATGTTATTGAGGTCACCAAATCTAAAATAAATTGTTATGTTGCATTTCTCACAACTTTCAGAGCCTGTCTCTTTCAGATAAATGTGCAGCAGTTAGTCAGAGTGGGAAAACAACAATGGCAGCTACAGTACAAGGCATAGACCAGCCATTGATGCAATGACATTTTATCAAGAGGAAACATTGTCAGCTAGCCTTGGCCACAAGACACTACCATGTCTTGTAGACAAAGGGAGATGGTTGTGTGACACTGTATGATAAGAAGACGCTGGCTATTCTGCAGACTTGAAAGAATGTGCCCCTGTCCAGATGCCTAGAGTAGGTGTTAATACAGACAAGCATTGCACAGGAGCTTAGGCCCATTCTGTTGACTAAATATAACTGAGAGTAGGAGGACAGATGAAACTAGGTGTCTGAACTGCACGTGCCGTGGTAAGGTCATGTTTCTTAGGGGCGGCAATAAAATACACTATCTGTCCACCTGCAACTTAATCCCTGCTATGGGTCAACATGGGCTGTCTGGACAGCCCACATGACACGTGCACAATAGACATGCTCTGCGCTAGATGACTGCTGAAGCACTGGAAAGGGCATTTCTATGATTCTCAAAGTCATAATCCTGTTTTTCTTTGTAACTACACACACATCTCGGGTGTTCTGGTTGGTGTAAATCATTGTGTATGTACATGTATGAGTCTTACCAGCAGCATTTCACCAGACACCCCTCTGTTGTTGAATACCACACATCTGAAACAGTCAAAAGAAATGTGCTCATAAATCCATATATTAAATACATTTGAATGACAGTATAGCCATCTTTGTGAGTCCTTTGAGTTTGATTCTACAAGATTCTGCTTTTAATGCTTCATACAACGGTGTTGTGTGGTGAAAATAGACGTTTCTTTTCTGCCTACAATCATAAAAAAAACGCCTGGTTGAAATAATAATTATAATAAAATAGTCCCTTTTATAGTTGTTAGTGGTAAAATCACCTGTAAACTGCAACAGTGAATCCTTTTAAACAACGTGACTGTGCATGATTGTAGTCTACAAGTTAGCCTACTGACTGTCAAGTTCACATCACAGGAACACCTTGGCCCAAATACAATGAGATATATATCGAGACACAGCTGTACGAAATCATGTCGTTTATAGCTACTGGAGAGTAAAGTCCCCCCCCATACACACACATGGCTCACTAGTTCGTCATCTATTATCTGCAGGAGTCAGACCTGCTGTTTCTACGTATATCACTGTAAGATAGCAGCAGGGTGCAGTCAAACAGCTAGGGGGGCTAGTTGAGGGGAGTGCTTACGTACCACTCACTGCAGCACAGAGCACCATGCTAGATTGGACTAAGCTGCGAAGCTTGTATCAGGATAAACTGTGATAAATTAAGCTACACAGACAGCGGTGGATGGGCAAAAGATGCTGAGTTTGCCTGCTGTCTTCCCATTCCTTCCACATTCTGTTTGAAAGAATCAGTACAGGGAACACAGAAGGGCTGTTTGTTTGGGGAGAGAATGGTAGAGAGGGGGTGGGGTAGAAATCGGTCTCCCTCTGCATCAATGCGTTTTCAATGTTCGGCGATGTACCAAGACAGAGCTGGACACTAGGGTGCTTGGCTGGCACACTTCTCCGTGCACCTGCTCACCTGAACTCTACACAGTAAATTCCCGGTGTTGATTTAACTCAGACGAGTGTACAAATCAAGTCAAATAAGGGTCCATCTGTTTCTTTTCATTTTAACTGAGGTGGAAAAAGTACTCACATTTTGTACTTAAGTAAAAGTATCAATACTGCACTGTAGATGTACTCCGTTACAAGTAAATGTCCAGAATTCAAAATGTAAAAGTATGAAAGTATTGGCATCAAAATGTACTTAAAGTATCAAAAGTAAAAGTACTAAATGTTTGAAAATAGCAGATCTACAAGTAAGTAAATGTACTTAGTTACTTTACACCAATGGATTTTACTGTGTATTCCGCGAATAATCAACATGGACTTGAATGAAGACATAACTGTGTATACATGAATGACTTGCATCAATGGCACGCACAGTGGGACAACTGCATGAATCAGGGCTCTGTGGGCACAATGCCCAGCCTCTCTGGCCAATGGCCATGCAGGAGGACCACCCACCTATAGCCCAGATCCCGGCTCTGTTGGACCATGTGCAGTATGTAGGACTCCCTGCTGGTCCCGGTGAGACCTGGGAGAAGCAGAACGGTGGGTCTGGTGGCAGGGTCAGGGTGAGAGGGACTGGCGTCGTTGTCGAACCAGTCCAAAGAGATCTGCCCTCCATCTGCGGCCTTAATGAGCTCACTGCAGAAACAAGCGGGACAAACCAACTCAGCAATAAGCATCTGACCAGGGGCGTCGCACCAGATCCTGGGCCCTCACATTGGGGGCCCCCTCACTGCGGGCCCCCCCATGAATGTTCTTCATAGGGGGAGGAGGGGGTTTAACCCATTTAGACTGGGAACGCATTATTACGCATTATTTTGTGCTTTAACTATTGAAAAATAGCAGATCTACAGCTTGTAGATCTGCTATTTTTTTTAAATCATGATATCATGACATTAAGTTCCAGGGACCCCCCTGAAGCAAAATGTGAGTTACAAATGTTCGCTTAAAAAGATTTGCACACATTTTCACGACTTTTCAAAAATAGCAGATCTACAAGCTCGCAGTGCGGCACTCTGTGCCGCGCTGTGAGCTTGTAGATCTGCTATTTTTCAATAGCTAAAGTATAGAATAATTAAGGCCCTCCACCTTGGGCCCTAGTAACTCAGTCCCACTTTTCCCCCCCTTTTGACGCCCATGCATCTGACCAATCCTCTGTCTCTATTGCCTGTGTGTGTCTCCCTGTCTTTAATACACACATGACTCTTGTTTTTAAAGCATGCTATATTATTATTATTATGCACTCCGGCTAATTACATAGGTATCACAATACTGCAAAGAGAAGAGATACAAATGCAATACATTGTTGTACACACATTGATGTAGCATTCATAACAACAGCAGGCGTGCATGTCATTGTCACGCTGTATAAAATGAATGAATCTTGCAGCTGTTCATGTGTGGCTAAACCTACGTGAACATCCGGCAGGGTACAAGCATTCTTTCTGACAAGCTTCTCGGCATAATTGCGTTACCTTTTTTTTTATTCCCAGGTAAAATGATTTACTCCGACACATCAATCAACGACAGTGTCAAAGGGAATTTGATATGGCGCTAGTGGAGTCCCACACAGTAAAACCTCTGAGTGCTGATTCAACACTGAGAGGGCACAAATGGAACTTACGGGTCCATTTGATGATTCTATGGCAGGGGTCTTCAACAGGGGGTCCGGGACCCCTAGGGGGTCCTCGAAGTTACAGCAGGGGGGCCGCCAAATCTTTGTGATAGGATCATTCTTTTAAATTAACAACTTGAACCCTCACATCCTTATTCTGAGTAGAACTTTTGCCAAAAATAGCAGATCTACAAGGTCTCAACGCCTCGCAGCGCTTGTAGATTGTCTGTTTTCGGCAAATAGGTTTGGTGTAGAGGTAAAAAAGAGCAGACCAAGTACAGAGTGAAAAGGTCAAGTTTACTAAAAAGACAAATCCAACATAGACTGATGACAGTGCTGTCAAACAAGTCTATGAATCTATCTATCAAATCCATTAAAATCTTAATCACATTTATACAATATGTAGAGGGGGTCCCTGCTTCATCTCTCTCTCTCAGCTAAGGGGTCCTTGGCCTGAAAACATTGAAGACCCCTGTTCTATGGTATTTGTACACTATCAGGGTGAAATGGACACTCTGGGCTTTACAGTGCACCTAAACACAGGGGCGTCACAAGGGGTAGGAAAGTGGGACTGAGTTACTGGGGCCCAAGGTGGAGGGGCCCTAGTAACTTTATCTATTGAAAAATAGCAGATAGGGGCGCCTGCTGGCCTGGTGGTCAGGGCGCATACCACATGCTAGGCTATGATGCCTGCTGGCGTCGCCGGTTCGATTCCCGATCCGGACGACCTTTGCCACATGTCATTCCCCATCTCTCTCCCCATTTCCTGTCAGTCTACTGTCCTATCAATAAAGGCATAAAAAGCCCAAAAACAAAATCTTAAAAAAAGAAAGAAAAATAGCATATACAAGCTTGTATCTGGATCTGCTATTTTTGAAAAGTTGTGAAAATGTGTGAAAATCTTTGAATATATGTATTTTTTAAGCGAACATTTCTAACTCAAATTTTGCTTCTGGGAGTCCCTGGAACTAAATATTTTGAGATCGGGGTCCGTGGCCAAATACATATCATCTTGGGCCTTGGGGGTCCTTGACATAGGTTTCTTGCACACATTTTCACGATTTTTCAAAAATAGCAGATCTACAAGCTCGCAGCGCGGCACTCGGTGCCGCGCTGTGAGCTTGTATATCTGCTATTTTTCAATAGATAAAGTTATTAGGGCCCCTCCACCTTGGGCCCCAGTAACTCAGTCCCACTTTCCTACCCCTTGTGACGCCCCTGTGTGCAGGTGCACTGTAAAGCCCAGAGTGTCCATTTCACCCTGATAGTGTACAAATAGTGTGCTTGTATATCTGCTATTTTTCAATAGTTAACATTCATGGGGGGCTCGCAGTGAATCCTTGTACCCAGGGCCCAGAATTTGGTGTGACGCCCCTGCCTGCACACAGCTCATTGTGACAACCGTTTTATTTCCCCTGTGATCGTCCCGTCAGAGTGCTATTCAAGAAGCCCCAAGTCAAGAGAAAGGAGCGCTGGGGGGGGGGGCTTACACAGATGTACTGTATCACTGTAAAGTCCTCTGTGTTCATATAACTCAGAGAGTGTACAAATGAAACCATATGGGCCAATAATGGTCCATTTGGTTACATATTTACACTCAAGGAGGATGCATTAACACTGAGGAATAATATGTTAGGACAAATGAATCGCCTGGGCTACAAATGTAAGCTGGCACATAATTTAGTCCTAGTACAATGCATGTGCGCATACACACGCACAGGCGCACACATACACACACATACACACACACACAAACACAAACACAGAGCAGTAGAGTAAACCTGGCCAGGCTATGAGACATCAGCATGAAATTACAGAACCACTATAAAATATGCACCTTACGGCCAGACTTGAAAGTTAAGGAGGCCCAATCCACAGTGAGCAACCCACAAGGCGTGAGGAGATGATCTTTTATAGGTACTCTATAGGTTCACTGATCTAGGAGTGGAATTTCTCACAGATGGACTTGAATAAATCAGACAGCTTTCAGGGTCTCTGTCATTGGGCAAACCTTGGGGTAACTTGATTATAGGTGGTTGTCTTCCGGATGGAGGGAAAATGTGATAACGTCAGTAAATGTCATAGCTGTTACTGGGTTTGATTAAAGATGGGTGGCTGCAGGACTTGACATGGCCCCTCTGCATTGTGGGAAAGTGTTTCTCCTTGATTGAGTAGAGGACATACAGTGAAAATCAAAGGTAATGTGAATGTCCTGCCTGGAGACGATGCGAAAGATAGGACAAAAACTCTGGGACAAATATCCATAACAGAATTATGTGTTGTTGGTAATTGAATGTACTGTAAAGAACGGACAGCCAAGAAAGCAAAAAAACAAAAAAAACAAACAAAACATCAGTTATGGACACAAGATTTCAATATCAGATGTATTCCAGTAATATTACCATTACCGAGTGGTCCAGGCGCATACCAGGCTCTGATGCCTGACAGCACGTTGCGGGTTCGAGTCCCATTCCCGACGGCCTTTGCTGCATGTCACTCACCGTCTCTCTCTCTCCCTTTTTCCTGTCTACCTACTGTACTATCAATAAAGGCAAAAAGCCCAAAAACATAACTTTAAAAAATGTACGCAGTTCCTCCATATCATTGGACAGGAGTTGATCAAACAGTCCAATTGCCTATCCTCCCTGCTCTATATTAGCCAAAATGTCCTGACAGTCATGTTAAGAAACAAGAAATAATAATGAAGAAATAATGGATGATTGGTACTGTTAGAATAAGGATTTTTAGTTGCCTGTGTCTGTAATTTTCTTTATTATGTTTGATGCTCTGTTAAATATGCGATGCAATTTTTGTTTTGTGTATGTATATGTATTGTATGTCCATCTAGTATGATTATTACATAATAATTAGAAAGAAGATGCAATTCTGGGAAATTGCGAGTGTGGTTGCCAGGGCAGGAATTTCATGGAGGCCATGAAGGCCATGGCCGTCGTTGCCCCTCAGTTTGGCTTTGTGACCCTCCAAAAAATGACATACCCCGAGGCCACAGTGGCCTTAATGCCCCAGTAGCTGACTGTAGGCCTGGGGCGGTATGGATTTTTAATTATCGCGGTAATAAGTCACTGTTTAACAACGGTATGGCGGTATCCCCCCCAAAACGTTTCTTTGGGGCGCCTGGTGGCCTAGTGGACCAGGCGCATACCATATAGGCATTGCCATTTCGGCATCAATGCCTGTCGGCGTCGCCGGTTCGATTCCCGATCCGGCTGACCTTTGCCGCATGTCACTCCCTGTCTCTCCCCCATTTCCTGTCAGTCTACTGTCCTAAAGGCAAAAAGCCCAAAAACAAATCTTTAAAATATAAAAAATAAAGTTTCTTTGAATGATAGAGAAAAGAAGAAAAAAAAGAAAGAAAAGAAAAACGTAGTAGGCCTATACATTACTCAACCGCTGTATTGCAGTTATTGTACCTAGTCCTAGACTGTCACCACACCAATGCAACTCCTTGCAAATAGTTGCAACTCTTGCAACAAAACAGTTTTAAGGCCATGTCACAACAATGCAACTCCTTGCAAATAGTTGCAACTCTTGCAACAAAACAGTTTTAAGGCCATGTCGCACCCAATGCAACTCCCTGCAACAGCCATTGGGGATAATCGTTGCAAGAGTTGCATGCAACAGTTTTATTACAAGGAGTTGCGACTAGTTGCAATGGTGTGGACTGGCCTTAAGGGAAGTTCACGCCTAGCACTATAGCGATAACTGTTGTCATACTGCTGTGAACTCTTTCATCAACTTAAGCTAGAACCTTTTTTTAAATAAGTTATAAAATATAATCGGGGTATAATCGCAGTTATGAACACGGTATACATTGCAACCACGGTATGGCGTTATAACGGTTATTGCATTTGCACCCAGCCCTAGCTGACTGTACTACTTTCTTCACTGTCTTGTCAATATGTAGGCACCATTGTCTCTTTCTTGTCATGTAGACACCAGTGTCTTTTGTTGAGTCCCCATTTTTTAACCAATCCAGTATCTTTGATTTGTGCAGGGCTGAGCATGGATCATATTGTAAATACCAATTTATTTGTTTCACAGCAGATAGTCTACATATTACATTTTAAATCCTCCGTAACCCTTAAATTCAATTAATTTTTTCAATGGACAAAAATCTTGTTTCATTTGATGGCCTTCCTGCCCTGGCATTTGGCCTTTGTGCCATAAAAAGATGGACAACACCAAAGGCCAAGTGGCCTTGCCCCTAAAATGACGAAATTCTAGGCCTGGTGGTTGCCATTTTTATAGTAAGGATAGGCAGAATGTCATGTGAAGCTTGACCAATCCTCTATAACACGGTGACGGTTATTGACACGATGGTTATTGACCAATCCTCAAGCTAGCACAACTCCCCCATTGAACTCAACGGACTTACTCTGTAATGGTGACGTCACCGAGAATGCTGCTTCCTGATTGGCAATGAGTTTACCCAGAATTGTCTAGAACTATAATGTGTTGCCTACAACCACACAGTCCACACTAATAATAAAAAATCACACCCAATGTGAAGTGAGCGGTGGTCGTGCTTGCATAACGTCTTCAGACTAGGATTTGAGTCTAGGATGTACAGGCTATGCTACACACACACACACACACACACACACACACACACATTTTGCTATGGCAAAACGCTGAGGAAAAAGGCTACAGACACAAGCACAGCCACTCTATGGAGCGGTTTACCACCGCTCAAAAATGGAAAAGAAATGGTTTGGAACAGATAACTATGGACTATGGATATTCAGGCCAGATTTGTAAACATTTGGGACACACTGAGCAAAAGTTGCATCCACACAGCTAAATCCCCCCTTCCAATGACCACAGGAATGAAATGGCATGGCAATGTTCACATGGTCCATACTCCCCGAAACAGACTTAAGCCCACCTAATCCCGATGACGATGATGTATACTGTATACCCCTCCTTAGTCCCTACCACACTTTTAAATCATTCCAATGCGGGGGGGGGGGGGGTGGAAAGCATTGGCCAATGCCATTGATCCTCAAAAGAATGTACAGTATCTGAGCAGCTACAGTACAGTGGTCTCTGAGCCAGCATGACGGCGCAAAAGATCCCATTCACGTTTGAGCTTTTGAGTCTTGGTCACGAGCAAGAGTGGGATTTGTTTCCCAGTGTGAAACTTGGAGAGAAGGAATCAAGGATCAGGTAATAATATGCCTAATGGCAGACCCAAAGTGACCAAGCCAATTTCTTGTGTTTTTAATAAACCTGCCCCTCAGCAGGCCTGGAATAGAAGGCTAATATTTCTGGTATTAAATTACTCTACAGCAAACGTTCCAGCTTTAACATATCCTTTAACATAACACATGTTAGGCTTATCTCTTATCGGACATGCACTCCACCAGTTTGTCCATTGGACTGGGATAAGTAGGCTAAACGCTTCCAAGAAACATTTTCATTGTCTGTGCTCTTGGGGGAGTACTTACTTTCTGTAGCTGACCCCAGGTTTAGCTGTAACAAAGGGTCTCAGCAGGGTCTGGATGCGGCTCTCCCAGCACCAGAAGGTGGGGTAGTAGGTTTCTGACACCACTGGACATTGTTCCCTCAGAAACTGGTAGAACTTCTTTCCTCCTGATATGAGTTGTGGTTTCTACAAAACAAAACAAATGTTTTTTTTAGTCCACATTAACATGATTTTTTTTTTTTTTTTTTGATGATGTTTCAGTATCCCAAACATTATCAAGACAATGAAAATGTTTTAGAAAAAAGCACCATCACAAGTGACAAAAAAACCTGGTAAATCATGTGTTTTCACACACGCACGCGCACACGCACGCGCACGCACGCACGCACGCACGCACGCACGCACGCACGCACGCACGCACACACACACACACACACACACACACACACACACACACACACATACATATGAATTCAGTACAATACATTTCTGAGATTTTGTGAGAATGTAATGTAAACTGTTTATCGAGAAGAAAGGCGGGTCCTATACTGGGACTGACCTATCACTCACTGTCTGTACTGTGTAACTGGAGGTC
Source organism: Nannobrachium achirus (assembly GCF_963921795.1). Classification (NCBI taxonomy): domain Eukaryota; kingdom Metazoa; phylum Chordata; class Actinopteri; order Myctophiformes; family Myctophidae; genus Nannobrachium; species Nannobrachium achirus. The sequence goes on from NC_137814.1 coordinate 37,564,020, forward strand.
AGCACAACACATCTGGAAGAAGCTGCACGATTGGATTTTCTACTTTAGCAAATATACGAATTACACATTAGGCCCAGCTTTACATTAACATTGTGTGTGAGAGAATGATTAATACAAAATAATACACTGAATGTCCAATGGATATGAAGTGACCTTTAGTAGCCTAAACGTATTGCATAAAGCTCATTACTTTGGTCTAAACTCTAAAGCCATTCTGTAGCAGACTAGCCATCTTAACCTGTGATCCTGGATTCTATTCTATTCCATTATGTTATATATTCTAATTTAATTATTTATTTTGACTAGGCCTATTATATATTTTTGCCCTGTGGTTAATCATAAACTTCCTCTGTCTGCAGTTTTCGTTTAGCAATAAGCTATAGACCTAAGCTATAATTTAATTTGTAGCTATTATGACGTTTGTGATGATAGCTAATCAAGACTTTGTTAAGACTTTCCAGTGAACAATAAACGTATTGTGACCTGAGCACAAGCATTTCAATTGCCATTAGCTGGTGTCGAGTCACAAAACAATATTCCAATAGCTTAAATACATTCTTATGTAATTACAAATAGTTACTACTACATAGTAGCCTACATGCCACTAATTTGGCCTACATCCCACATCAAGGGTAACCTATAGACTTCACTGCCTCCCACCACATCACACATGTGCGGGCGTCAGGGATACAGAGCAACCTAATCTATGTATCCATCCATCCATCAGCAAATGCAGCGGTCGTTTCTGGGTGCAATGGCAATTACAGCAGCGCTCCTCTATGGAAAACATAAACGCTGACTAAACTGTGACTGTGATATCATAATTATGAAACGTGGTTGTTCAAAGCAGCCGGTTAGATCCCCTACCTTCGCTACAGATATCAAGTAGTAGCAGGTATATGCAGCGCTGAAACCCAGCACCAGGGACAGACCCACTCCAGATCCAAATAGCCCGACTTTCACTTGATTTTCGAGATACAACGAGAGGTCCCTTGTCAAAACGTTGAAATTGAAGTCCAGGGAGATCATTGCAAGGTCGCACTGTTCCCTCGCACTGCAAGGATAGCGGCCGATGCGGCTGAAGTGAAATGTCAGCTCTCCGGATGCCTGCGGTGCTATGGGTGCCGGTGCTGCTGTGTGAAGGAGACAGTCAAGGGGAGCTGATCTGGGGCGATATAGATAGGGGCGGATGATGGCGCTCTCTGACCAACTATGTACATGGAAACCGAGCAGATCAGAGTCTGGCTCCACCTACAGTTAATAAAGATGCTCTACACACTAGTACAGTGATTTTCAAACTTTTTCATGTCAAGGTCCATTATTTATTGGGAATTTGAGCCACGGACCACCATTTGATGTGATTTTGCCTCTCTGACCGGAAACTTTGAATATTTTGTTGTCGTTGGATAAGATTTTGTCCACAATTCCATGCTGTAGTGGTCTACCATATAGGACATACATGGGCAACTGGCGGCCCGGGGGCCACATGCGGCCCCCACCTTCACTTAATGCGGCCCGCAGGTTAATATCAGAATACGAATATACTGATATATTATATTAATTCCAAACATGCAAAACAGGACCTCCTTTAATTACTTCAGTCCATATTAGTAGTTTTTGATGGCTAGTATTAAAATTGTAGGCTACTGTTTTTATGTCCAACTTATTTGCAATAAAGTTCATAAAGTTTACATATTGTAAGTACAGTATAACTAAATTAAGAACATTGCGACACGTTTAGCACTTGTAGACTGGCTATTTTTAGCTACTCATGACAGTAGAATGAAGAAGTGGGAGATCATTTACGAAATAAGTTACGTTCAAATATGGAGATAATATGGAGAGGTTTCTGTCGACAGCAACAATATGCAATGTGGCCCCCTGGAGTGAGTGTGGAAATACAGTGGCCCCCTCTATCATCAAAGTTGCCCAACCCTGATATAGGAGATAACATGCTGGCAAACATTGGTCAAAATAACATCTTGTAAATTAAGAAGGCTATATAAATAAAAGAGTGCAGGCCTATTAAGGGTCCATTCGGTTTCATTTTAAACTCTCAAGAGTTAAAGATTTATAAGGGTCCATTTGGTTACCAACTCTCCATCTTTTAGCTGGAGAATCACTGCACCAGGTCTACACAAGTGCTGTTTTTTGGCCCAGAAACACATCATTTGGGATATTATGGGATATTATGGAGAATAATTATATAATAATTCTACTTGAGGCTTCAAAGCTGCATAATTAACTATGTGTCAAGCGTTTCCGCTATCGATTAGAAATGAGAAATAATCCAAATAATTCTAGGGTGTATGCCTATCTGCCTTTGAGTGCCCAGTAACACCATTTACTTGTTACAGCTTTAACAAAAATAGACCAACGTGTGTAGGCCTATTTCTCACCAAGGAATAAGGAGGCCTTTTTAGCTTATTATTCAATTTCACCACAATGCATGCAACATTTAATTTAACATTGATAATTGAATATGATTATATGACTAATTGAATACTTTATTAACTGTTAAAAAATAAGGTCTGCTAATAGATTTTTAAACCTAAGACTCAATTCAGCTTCATTCACACACATGGTTATGCAGCCTATTTGAAAATCTAGGAAAAAATGGGATCATTCATGATGCGGAGTCCCTCCATTTCGTGGTTGGATGAAGTCAGGGCATGAGACACTGTGGAGTGGACAATGATGTTCATGGACAACATTGTGATAATGTAGTAAGATGAGGGAACAGGTTGAAGAGGGTCTGGAAAGGTGGAGGCATTTAGCCTACAGAGAAAGGGAATGGAAGTCAGAGAGGTGGCAAAGGAGAAAAAGGGTTTAAATACCTGGGGTCAATATCCAAAGTAAGGGGGAGTGTGGGAGAGTGCTACGATTCTCATTAGGAGAGACTGCAAGGGTGGACAAGATCAGAAATGACTACATAAGAGGATCAGCCCAGGTTAGAACGTTTGGTGATAAAACAAGAGAGATGATGCTGAGATGGTGTGGACAAAGGAGGGGTGGTGCCAGGGTACATTGGGAGAAGGATGCTGAAGACGGAGCTGCCAGGCAAGAGGAGAAGAGGAAGGCCAAATGGATCCGGTGAGAGAGTACATGCTGGAGTGACCAAGGAAGACACAGAGAACAGAAGCAGATGGAAACAGATGATCCACTGTGGTGACCCTGATGGGAATTAACCGAAAGAAGAAGAAGGAGAAGAAGAAGACTAAGCTGTGTAGGCTATACAAGATTTCGGCCCGATGGGCAAGCACATCCAACGGTCAAGGACAGAGCGAGTGTGTTGGTCACCCTTTGTTAGCCCTCTGGTTGGTCTCTGACTGACCAACCAGCAGGCTCTATCTGCCTTGTCCCGCCCTGGTTCCGCCTTTTTTATGTTGAATTTGCTAAAACATACTTTTTGGAGAAATTAAAAAAAATGCTGAGTCACTATACTGCAACTGAGCAGCTTCATTTGACTGGAACCAAGTTTTAAATTAGAATTGATCAGACAATACGAAGCAACTGAATTAAAATGGTAGTGGATGGAGTGTCTCACCGAGTGTCCCACCAAGACACAGCAACCAATGGGTGGGAAGAGGGGTGGGACAACGGGGCGGGAGTCGCGGGACTTGGCAAAGGGTGAATTGTACAATTATCTCCACTAGGCCGGACTACCGAAGGCCGGAGATTATGTTTTTGCCCCTGTCCGTGTGTCTGTCTGTCATCTGTTTATTGTCTCTGCTGGCAGAGGCTGGAGACTCAACTGTTTATGTTGCTGTCCATCTGTCCAGCCGTCCGTTCATTTCTGCCTGACTAGATTTTCCAAAACTCACAAATTGATACATATAATTTTTCATATTCCATTCCAATTAGCTAATAATTAACTTCCAAAATGTGTGGGCAATGGGTAGGCCTGGCGGATCTCTGCGCTCTGAGGAGCACACTTTTCTAGTTTTGGTCTATTAGGGCTACAAAACATATAGCTACTCTAATTGATTTTGGATTAAGAGTAAGGCAATTGTAAAGGTGCAACTGCAAGTGTATATAGCTCTATTTATTGTAATCATATAGTGTTCAGTGACAGGTCTCCCTGATGTCTCTTGAGCTCTTTAGTACACAGAAGATTTAAGGCTCCAGTTATAAATCCTCAGTGCCCAAAAATCTTGTTATTTGATTGACTTTTGAGTGGCTGTATTGTGATCACTGTTAATGCAATTCTTTTGCCGGAAAGTTTATTATCCAAAATAAAACCCTATTAAGTATCCTCTCTTTGCCTGTGACTAATAGGCCTGCAGTACATTGTCACCAACTCTGATCAAAGTGATCATAAAGCCCAGGGACTTACTTAGGGGTGTCTCGACCCACATTATGGATTGTGTTTTTCCCAGGTGAAACTAGGCTAATGACAGTTTGCTATCAGAAAGCAACAAACCAATATATTTCTGAGCGTGGTGCATGAGGACTCTTTCAACCGGTGCACCATTTGTAGCCTAGTCATTTGCAAACATTAACAAATTGCAGTTACATGCTGATTTCACCAATAGGCCTAAGGCCAGAGAATTCTTATTTTTCCCCCTTTTTTTTGACAAGTCAAAACACTTTAACAACACAAATGTTGTGCCATCCCTGGCACAAAATATACCATTAAGAATGAGGGCGAGAAGCGTCCTCGCCCTCTCGCGTCTCGCCCTCACACATGGGCGCGTGCACGCATCCGCCTGGGTGACAGCAGACTGCTGGGCAAGCCCTGGCGCTTTGGCATAGGATCAACTTTCCCCAAATATGGATGAGCTGGGATGAGGTGTCACGCACTGTGACGCACATGGGCTTAATATTGATGACATCATGGATCTAATCTTCATATGGGCATAAAAGGGACAAGGACGGAATTAATTTGCAACATCATGTCAGAACTTTTCATATCCTTCTGACAGCTGAGCTGGGATGATATTGATGACATCAGGGATCTCCATATATGGACATAAAGGGGACAAGGACGGAATTCATTTGCAACATCATTGTGATGTCAGAACCAGTCAGCTCAGCTGAGCTGGGATGAGGTGATGTCAAAACAGGTCAGCAATATCCTTCTGCTGAGCTGGGATGAGGTGTCACAGTGCGATGTCAGAAGAGTGACAGACAGACAGACAGACAGACAGACAGACAGACAGACAGACAGACAGACAGACAGACAGACAGACAGACAGACAGACAGATATGAGCCGGAGGTTTTCATAACTAAGTAGCGACCTATGGTTGCAACTATACATATAGCCGCCTACTACATATGATGTTGCATTGCAATACTACATTTTTTGGGCTCCTTGACATAAAAAAGTTTGTGAACCACTGTAGAAAGTATTAATAAAGTTCATCTCTTTTATGAAGAGTTTTAACCTGCAGTCCTGGACCCTCACTCACATCTCTTGTCAGACCTTTCTTTGCTCCGCATGCAGGTGGGTGGTCAGTGTGGTCAGTGACCACCCGTGGCCACCTGGTCAAATCAGTGGTTCCCAAACTTTTTAGCTCAAGACCCAAAAGAGAATTAGACATTTGCCCTGGACCCAAACTAGGGAAAATACAAATGGGTCCCGACCCAATGTTTGGAAACCAGTGAGTCAAATCTCCACACTTTGACCTGAGTCACCCATATAATGTATGGAGTCACCTGACGGCCGATGACGTCTTCGTGCGTCAATCTGTCTGTACTCTGTAGGCTACTCTGGACTGGTGGCTGGCCTAACAGCTGCTCTCATCTGATTGACAATAATCAGTGGTTGAAAAAGTACTTGCATGTTTTACTTTAGTAAAAGTATCAATACTGCAATGTAGAAAATCCTCAAGTAAAAGTCCTGATTTCAAATTAAAACTATGAAAGTATTGGTTAATTGGTATCAAAGTGTACTTGAAGTACCAAAAGTAAAAGTACAAAATGTGGGAAAATAGCCGATCTACAAGCTCACAATGCGTTGTGAGCCTAGGTATAAAATAGGGCTAAAGTGCATAATGTGTGTTTTGTAATAATATAATTTATATTCGCAAAGTAACTAGTAAATAAAGTTTAAAAAAATTAATGGCAGAGTAAAGTACAATATTTGGATCCGAGATGTAGTGTAGTAGAAGTAAAAGTATTGGAAATACTCAAGTAAAGTACAAATACCTAAAAAATATTTAAATACAGTACTTGAGTAAATGTACTTAGTTACTTTACACACACCACTGACAATAATGGCGACGCGTACAGTTGTGAGTTGGCTCCAGCAGGGAGCCGTTTGACAAAGGCAGCACAACGGCCGCTCAACCCCCAGCCAGGAGCCAGCAGCACTGCTCGGTGCTCGCATTCAACACCGACCGGGAGAAGCACAAGGCAGGGCGGACTACAACATTAGTTCTTTAACGCGATCAACATTAGCTGCTAAACCTGGAACGAACAGGGGGGTTTTAGCTTGCTAGCGAAGCATTAGCCGTCCAGCTAGCTGCCTAGCTCAGTGTAAGAGGTGGCAGTCAGTCAGATATATTCTTGTTGTGTGGAGTCAGTGGAGGAGGAGGGACATCCCCAGTTTGCCAACAAACAAAGATCTTGGCAACCATCTAGCAATGTGGCTTCACTTTACGAGCTTGTGGGTGATCGCTTTCCCCATCTGGCTGTGTTAACATGGAAAGAAGGCGCTGAGAACAGGTTTTTTTTATGCAAGAAAGTGCGCGGTGTTGAACATCTTCCTTGGGGTGGGGGGGCAGCTAGCTGTTTAGCTTCTGTGTCCTGTTGCTTTTTTCACGTCGTCCACTAAAGGGGCTACTGGGGCTAGCAGTATAGCTCCCTGGCTAACTTCATACACAACTCGCTGTGGCATTGCTGCCAGGGGGTCCTTGTTTTCAGCGACAATGACCACGGGCAGGAACAACCGGGTGATGATGGAAGGGGTCGGGGCGAGGGTGCTCCGCGGACCCGACTGGAAGTGGGGGAAGCAGGACGGCGGAGAGGGGCACGTCGGCACGGTCAGGAGCTTCGAGAGTCCCGAGGAGGTGGTGGTGGTCTGGGACAACGGCACCGCGGCCAACTACCGCTGCTCCGGCGCCTACGACGTGAGGATCTTTGACAGCGCTCCCACAGGTAGGCTGGAGCTCAGTTAAAGTGTTTCTCAAACTTTCACATTTCAAGGTCTCCCCCCTTAACTCTGACAGTGTACAAATGGAACCAAAATGAACCCTGAGGGTTCATTTTGGTTCCATGTGTACACTGTCAGAGTTACAGACGTGTATGGGTAAATGCACAAGTCCGACATCTCATTAGTTCTTCATTGGTTAGGTTTAGGGTTAGAATTCACCAGGTTACCAATACCATTCACCAGTGCCGGACTAATGGGATGTTGGACAAATGCCATGGCACAGTGGCACCCCCGGCCTAAAGTAACCCACAGAGTCCCTGGAAATCCACTTTGAGAACCACTGTTGTAGCTCATTAGAGTGGTTGTCCATGGCAGTGGTCCTCAAACTTTCTCATGTCAAGGAAGTACATGTTTACAAATTGACACTTGTCAGCCCGCGTACCCACTTGTGAAAAGATATGCCAGGGACCCACATTAGAGAAGATTGTTTACGGCAGCGATTCTCAACCAGTTTAATTTCAAGGACCCCAAGTTTGACTTGCATTTAGGCTACTGACCCCCCATTTAATGATATATCTGAGACACCAATGGTCCATTTGGTTCCATTTGTATTTTGAACACTCCCCTCTAACATACCCTTAAAAGTCCTCTTGGTTCATAACTATCATTTAGCTGGAGACCCCCTGGAACTCCCTCAAGGACCCCTGGGGGTTCCTCGGATCCCACTTTAAGAACCAATGCCGTAAGGGTCTAAATAAATAAATGCTGTTTACATTTGTACACAGTTAGGCCATGTGAAGGGGTTACCTGATAACTGTCTGTCAGTGTTGCATGATTAATCCTCGCCAACTGAATGTGACAGGCACCATGGGAACTCCATGACATGGCCCAGTTAGAGTTCAGAGTTAGAGCTTTTCATCTTCTTAAAGTGATGTTTCATTTTCAGGCCCGTGACCAGGCCAGGGACCTATCAACAATATAATGGGGAGTAGGATTATTACAGAATGAATGTGAAAATGCAACCCTATCCTTCCATCTGTCAAAATGTTGTCAAGATAGATGCTGTCTGTCTATCTTTACTAGATCATTGAAGATTGGTTGTGATGGTGCCAACACTAAACTGTTTCCAAACTCTTGATATCAATGCCCCTGGGCTGCTTAATTTTGATAGAGAGGTTGAAATGCAGCAAAGAGGCTTGAGTTGGATACAAACCCTGGCCTGCTGTGGAAGTACTGTAGCTTAACATTGATTGCACTCTTACCAGGTGAGCTGTGGGGTGCCCCCTTGTTTACATGTCTGTTGGATGATAAAGTTGTCTGGTAATTAATAAAATATTATACACCACTTTTCAAAAACAAATTTACGAAGTGTACACAGACATACCCCCCCTACCAGATGAAAGACAATGAATACAAGTTTAAGAATAAAATCATAATATTATTTATCAAAGCATAAAAAACAAACTGTTGTTAACCCCGTCCCCTTGAACCCTATTCGGCAGGGTCCCCCAGGGGTCTATCTTTGACCGAAAAGAGCCAATCTAGTATCTACAACCTCATAGTGATCGGTTGATTGTTTTTGGATATATATTTAGTGAATAGGGAAGGCTGATTAAAATCTTAATACAACAATAATATGTCAGTTATTATCTGTGTTTACTGTTTAGATACCAGTGCACATGTTCATGTATATGTAAAACTGTGATCAGTGTTCTAATCGGCATAAAGGCGGAAAAAGAAGCATATGTTGCCCGCAAAATCTGCTGCATCAATTATTGGTCGACCACTAGTCATAATCTATTACTACGACGAGCTTTAAATCTGTTTTTGCCTATTTTGACCTACAGTACCCGTGATGGGGTGAACTTCAAGTGGTTAAAACTAAAGCCATTTTAGTTTAAACCACATGAACCATAGCATGTCTAATCTATTCTGGGCATGTCATAATGGGTGACTATTTTGCAAAAATATCAGATGATCTCCAAACTCACAATGCGAGATGTTTGCTTTGCTTTGCAACCCCTCAGGCATCAAGCATGATGGGACCATGTGCGACACCTGCCGCCAACAGCCCATCATTGGGATTCGCTGGAAGTGTGCAGAGTGCACCAACTATGACCTCTGCACCACCTGTTACCATGGAGACAAGCATCACCTGAGACACCGCTTCTACAGGATCACCACTCCTGGCAGTGAGAGGTTAGACTTTGCACCTCATGTCATCATGTCTGCTGCACCCGTAAACTAAACCAACCAGGTGGTTTTATAGCTCCATCACCTCATGTGTTGGGTGACCCAGCAGTTAATTCCGTTACGTTGGCCCTATCTGTCAGTGACATTTGAGAGGTCTTGTTTGAGACCTGCCTCTCAGTCAAACACAACTGTGTCCAGTGTTCACGACTCCTAGCCCACTGTTGCCAAGCAACAGCTCAACCTCCAGGTTAGATGTTGTTTGGGTTCTGTCACACTCAATGATGACCATGTAATAATGATGATAATTGTATCTTCACAAAGGGTTAGGGCTAGAAGATTTGTTTAGAAGAAGACGGAGTGACCTCTGCACCTGATCTTATCAGTATCTTGTCATACAATATTAATATATTCAAATAAATATGGCACAGAAATGTCATATTGTACATATTGTACAATGTTTGGCTGAAGAAAAAGGCAGCTGATTCATTTTGAGGTGGACATATACATTTCTTCCTACTGTATTTTTCACAATGCGTGAAGGTGCAGAATCAGATGGCATTGAATGAACAAACCACACTACATGCATGCATACATGCCATACCTCACTGTGGCAATATTTGAGATGGGGCATCCTGTTCGGCTGTGTTTCAGGGAAAACCTCTATTGTAGGGTTCCCCAATTAGTTTTCCTCAAGGGCCGAATTATATCTGGGGTACCAAGCCGAGGGCCACAACATTGCAGGGGGCGACGGTGGCGTTCCCTCTACTCCAGCGACAGTTCAGATATCGTCACTGTCGGGCAGACACCTTGTATCTCCAAGTTTCAAATGTGTATGTTTTTTGGTAAAGCAAAGCCCTGCTTCATCATACAAGACCATTGCACAAAAGTGACAAAACTAGTGAAAACAGCAGATCTACAAGCACACATCGCGAGGCGGCGTGTGCTTGTAGATCGGCTGTTTTCACTAGTTTAGTACATTTTTTAGACGATGAATACAAAACAAACGGTTTTGGACATACAAGGTTTCCACCCGACAACGACAATATACTAGTGTTGTTGCTGCTCTTATACCACCATTATTACTGTGGTTGGTGGGGGCCAGACAGTAGCCTCCCGCGGGCCGCAAATGGCCCGTGGGCCGCCTATTGGGGAACCCTGCTCTATTGTGATGTTGAGTAGATGAACGCATGGCCCAACAGCTGGCGGTCTTTTCAACTAAGTGTGGCTTCAGTTCCCTCGAGACAGTTAGTGCATGGTAGCACGCCACACAATGGGCACTGGAGGTGTCCCCTATCCACACTGCTCTGACGGCGTAGTAGCGGGGTGCTTTGTTATGCCATTTCAGATTCTTTCACTGACTGCTGCAGGGGGAGTGTCTAGAGGCCACAAGCTGTTTGCTTTGGTTAGACGTGCACTGTCCAGCTGCCATGTCTAGCATCTACAGGTGCATTGTAGTTTGATGGTCTAAGATCTTCTGGGCAGTTTATTTGGCATTTCTATTATACTTGTAATGCAACACTCGGCCTCAAAGTGAATGCCTCCTCCTGGCTGATATTTACCCACAGCTACTTAACTAAGACCTGATGGTTTGCATTGGCAGTCCCATGATGGCTGGGTCAGGGGTAGGAGTTGCCACTACAAACACAGTGTAGAATCGCAGCACAAAATGTTAGTCTTCTTCGTGAGTACAAGTCGGTGTTGTGAGAGGTGATACTGCAATTGTCTTTTATACATTTTAACTGCAGTAAAATTAAAATAATAAGTTCAAGTTACTTTTATTGCCACACAACCAGGTTGGTGGTATTTGGTTTCAGTACAGAAATGTGTTGCAGCTCTGACAAAACAAGGAACAAGACATGATGTAGACATTTACACCATTACCACTTCCAACAATAAAAACATGGAAACAAAAAAACAAGACAGACAGCCATTTAGTTAGTGGCCTTATAAACTACGGTTTGTTTGTGGCCATAGAAATGTACCCTAACACAATAATCATGCATTTCTCTTCACCGTTGTTGATTGCGTATGATCATAGAATATGTTGCAATACATTTGAGTGACACCCCTTGCTGTTGGGCTGGTTGTACTGTCATGAAGAATGGGATGTAATGTTCATATTCTTATAGAGCTCTGACTGAAGCTCAGACTTGCCATCTGACAGTCTAATAGCTCTCTGGTAAACCACCAGCCTGGCCCCATGGCAGTAGGAGTGTGGCTTCCCTTCCATTGTGATCAAAAATGGGAATATTTCAGACCACACACTCAATCTTGGCCTCCATATCGGCCTCTGGATAGTGTTCTGGCAATTGTTAGTGGAAATGATTATGTTACTGCCACAGAACTGCTGACAAAAATGTATATCAACACTTTCTGGGCAACTCCAATAAACCATGCCATGTTCTTTTAATTTTATAATTATAAATAGCACTGCAGTGCATTGTGTAGATGGGCTATATTTTTAGAAAGGTTTTTAAATTATACATTTTCGCCTATAGTGACATGCTAGGCTAGGTTAAAATGACATTTTCCATTTCACATGTTGTCTAACCTCGTTCCCTGCCCTTTCTCGTCTCATGAGGAGAGAAAAGCCTGTAAAATAACTACAGCTGAAAATGTCTACGTCTATTATGTGTATATGCTTTCAGTTGCAGTTCTTGCTTTGTAGTTTGTGAGTATAGTGAATTTGAATAATGCTAATGCCCAAAAGAAGTGATGTTAATGAAGAACCGTTCTGTCTCTTGGTGCAGAGTCTTATTGGAGTCCCGTCGCAAGTCAAAGAAAATCACAGCCAGGGGGATCTTCACTGGCGGCCGTGTGGTGAGAGGAGTGGACTGGCAGTGGGAGGACCAGGACGGAGGAAATGGCAGGAGAGGAAAGGTGAGATACTGGGAGGATGTTATTCATATGAAAGCAGAGAATAGTAAAAGATATTGGCTATTAATTGCGACCGTAGGGCGCAGTTAACTATGAAAACAGTCACATCTTGTCAGTTACGTCAGTTACGTCAACCTCAATGTCTATAGCTGACCTATGACATCACACTGTTGTGACATCACATTCCGTCCTTACATTCCGTCCTTGTCCCTTGTATGCCCATATATGGATATCCCTGATGTCATCAATATTAAGCCCATAGGCATAGCATGTAATGCCCATATAGACATATTGTGTGAGTCTCGTGTTGTCTATAACCTAAGACATCTATGATGTCAGACGTCAGTCATCCATATTTGGGGAAATATTCTATGAAAACCCTTGTATGCCCATATATGGAAATCCCTGACATCATCAATATTAATCCCATTGCTTGGAATGCCCATATATGGATCATCATGTGCCTTGTGGTCAGTGGTTTTCAAACTGCAGTACCCCCTTATACTGATTTCTGAAGCCAAGGACCCCTTCCCCTGACGACAGCATTTTTCTTATCAAAAACTCCAGTCCAGTTCCAATGCCAATATGTCAAAAGTAAAACGGCATAATGGCAAATAAAATTGCTTTCTATTCAATAGTTGTACTGGTCAAGTTATTGATGTAATTTGGTTTTACAAATTACAAATTAGCAGGCTCACACAATGTTTTGTAATTTTTTTGTCAGTAAAATACATATTCCCATTTTCTCCTGTACCCCCTCCCCTGCAGTACCCCCACGTACCCCTACGGGTAGATGTACCCCCATTTGAGAAACATTCCTGATCTATAACATCAGACATCTATGATGTCAGACATCAGTCATATCCATATTTGGGAAAATATTTTGTCAAACTTAAACAACCAACCGCAAATCGAATCACACACGGCACCCAGGTTAAAAGAGCACAAGGTCTTAATTTTAGCCCTGATTAAGACCGCTTGTGGTCGAAACATGTTGGTGTATTAAATAAAGATTTGGGAGTACCCAGATCTCCTATTTATCTGATTTTCACGTGGCTTGGTTTGTTAGAAAGACACTTACATACACTTACATTCTGTATGGTTATAAAACAGAAAAGAGCTCTGGTCTCAGGTACTTCTATACAACACAGCTATATTTCTTGCAGTGGAATTATGGCAACTTTATGTTATGTGGGTGGTGTTGACGTGCCAATGACACGTCTACCTATTTACCTCTATGGTCTCTTGCACGTCTACAGGGCTCTTTGTTCTTTTATGCCGTTTGAGATCAACTGTTTGCCTCTGTCCCCTGCTGAAACTCATCACTCTGGAGTTTATTTCTTGCTAAAAACAAACAGCCGTTTATAATGATTTCGTGGTTATTTGGGAGATTTATATTATACACCCACCATGGGATTAGTGTTTCCTTTCACAACACTAAGGTATAGAGCGCGGTTACGTGGATTTCACCGGGACTTTTGCAGCGTTGTAGATGAAATAGTAAGTTAGCATAATGCCTAGTTGTCGCACACTGTTAAACTGATGGATCCAAACAATGATCCAAATGAGATGGAAAAAACACGAGTCAGTTATTGCCAGAAAAGGCTGCATAATATACTTGGGCAGCGGCTCAAATCACACAACTGGGTGAGAGCAAGAGCGACAGAGAGAGCAATAGAGAGTCATTTATCTTTTAGGATAATATGAATGGTGATGATGAATTAATTATTAATCATATCATCATTAATTCATTAATTTCATTTGGTTAGATTTATTTTATCGTTTGACAGCCCTATTATGTTTTAAATGTGACTGCAGATACTTGTGAACCTACAGAGATTTAGCCTGTTTATTTTGGAATTGTTCTTAGTGTACTCGGGATTCGACATTGCCAGCTAATTGTTTGGCAAAAAGATACAATATTGGGTGTGACTCATTTTAATTTTCACGTCAGAATTCCTCATTGATAAAAGGTCCCTTTAAGATCTTATTTTGGTTTCATCCCTCCCATTCAAATTCATATTATTTTCATAGAATACAATTATTATGTCCTTGCAGTCTGATGAGGTTGTCTATTAAAATGTACATTGGAGCAGTGCCATAAAGAGCTTGTATTTTGACTCCGGTCCAGACCCCAATGTATTCAATTTAGGAGTCCCTGCAGGCAATTTAAGAATTCATTTTGCTGTTATTTAATGGCATATCTCATTATTGTTTTATGATGCTGTAAGCAATATGCTCCCCAGAAAACCGCCGTTACATGTCCCCAGAAAACCGCCATTACATGTCCTGTAGCTAAGATGAGCTGTCAGTTTAGTGCGAATGTTGCCTCCTAAGGCCGCTTAATTTATTATGCCTGGAATGAGCATTCATATAATCTAATGATTTGAAATATATTTTTTACTGAAGGCTAAACTGTTAATTATTGTAATACAGCTCCTACCATTTTTGTAATTTACAAATTGTGGTAGACTCTCATACATGGCCGGAAAATTATTTCATGTAGATGATTTTGATTCTGTGTTTTCTAATTGGGCACATTTTTATAAAATGGATACATTTCGTTCTTGTTAAACGCAGCCAAAGAGCTCTTGAAAGGAAAAGTTTCTCCACAACTCCTTGGCTACTCTACCACAGACTTTTAGTTTAGTGTGTCCTTTGGGAATGCTTTAAAATTATTAAGAGTCACAGTTTCTGACAAAGGAGACTTATCTGAAATGACTGTTAATGCAAAAGATTTTTCATTTCAGATGACTTTACTTGAGTCACTTTTAATAAAAAAAAAAAGAAGGGGATTTTCTTTTTTCTCACAGCCAGCATGGTGAGGAATTTCTGCAGTGTGTGCATGTGGCTGTATTTTAGTGCAGTTGTGCTTGATCCTTCTTTTTACTGCTTCTCTGGGAACAATTGCTGTAACAATCACAAAGGTATATTAAAAATAACCCGAGAGGTTTGCTACTGCAGTAAAATGGTAAAAAAAAAAGTTGAGCCTATTGAAAGAAAAAATTGCAGTGCATGGAGAATCGAGACAAAATCTAATTGCAAGTCAAAGAATCAAAATGTAATCAAATTGTTGGTTCCTTGCCGATTCCCACTCACTAATATTTCCCTGCCTTCGTGAAGCCTCATGAAGGCCATTCCATCACTTCATGAAGTGATGGAATGGTGAGGCATACAGAACTGCAGACAATGCAGTATGGATTAGCTACTATACCTGCACACAGACTGAGGCCCTGTCCGAAGATGTTGGGTGGGGTGGGGGTTGGGGAGCAATAAAGCTGACGTGCTCATCTGAAACCGCAAATTATTGCCCTTGTAGCTGGTCACTAGACAGACCTCTATACTGCAATATAATGTGATCAGCTCCTCCAGGAATGGTTCTTGGCACTGTTCTTAAACATATTCTTAGCCATGGTGTTCCTAATGATTTAAAAAAATCATCTTATCTTCACCCTTTGTCATAAAATGAAGCATCTAGGGCCTAAGTGGCTAAAAGACATATTATTGAAGTAGAACTTCTTTGGAGTGCACCTTTTATGCCTTTTGCACATTTCCTAGATGGAAACCCCATATCAGGTGCCTTGACGTAATGGTCTTGTTTTGTTTTGCGTACCTCCCTGCAGGTGACAGAGATACAGGACTGGAGTGCCGCCAGCCCTCACAGTGCTGCCTACGTACTGTGGGACAACGGGGCCAAGAACCTGTACAGAGTTGGCTTTGAGGGGATGGTGAGTAAACTTCCAGTTCAGACACAACAAACATAGACACACGCAGTCATCTTACAAAGGATCAGCTGCCCATGTGGCTTTTGTGTTTGACCACAGAGCTGAGGCTGCCGTGGCTTTTGTTGGAGACACGCAGCCAGCATGCGTGAGGCACTATTGTGTAGGCAGCTGGAAAGAGAGGGTATCTACATGATAAAGGCAATCTGGTCCTTTTTTTTCGGGGGTTGGGTGAGGGGGTGAACATTGAGGTCAGCATGATGGGAGAGACGGGGGGTCCTTGGTTTTATCGGGGCTCTGGCTATGCACACACCCCCAATGAAAAGCTTATCTCTCATTGGCGGAGAGGCCCCCTCTGCCTTTTACGAAGGGGCCAATGAGGTCTCTCAGTCGTGTAACAGATTTGTCCTTTGTTATCCTAATAGGCTGAAACGGTCTTGAGGGTTAGGTAGCTGGCATCTGTTTCTGAATTAAGCAAGTCACAGATTACACTAGCCCCCCACTCCCCTTCAGCACGGCCATTTTTAACTGAAGGACCCCACTTTTGAGAGACGGTGAGCAAAAAAAATAAAAAGCCACTGCAGCTAAATGTAAAACGCCCAGGCAAGTCAACTCCTTTTTCTGTGTACACAGTAAAATCCTCAGTGTTAATTTAACCCAAATCCATTTGGTTATATTTCAACACTCTTACAGTTAAATGACCACTGAAGATTTGACAGTGTAGTAATTATTTTGTGCAAATAGCATCACAATAAGATCAACTTTAATCCCGTTGGCGCAGGTTTGTCTTCTTCTTCATTTGTTGGGACTTGTGTTAGGTTCCTGAGGCCTGTACGGTCTCATCACTTCAGAGGAATGTCTGCACTGCCTTGTAATCATCTCTGCCCTCTAACTCTGCCACAGTGGCTGCACATCTCTGAGTCATCAAAAAACCCACCACACACGATAACGCTTTCTTTTCCCCAGCAATGTAATGTTTCATTGTCCTTGCTTGCCCTTAAGGTAACTCTGTTGTCCCTCATTCTGTGCTGTTATGGTGACTTCTCAGTGACATAATTCACGATCAGGCTCTAATGGAATTACCCACCGACTAATTATCTTTTCATCCTCTTGCCCCCATCTCTCCTTCAGTCGGACCTGAAATGCGTGCAGGATGCCAAAGGAGGCTCGTTTTACCGTGACCACTGTCCTGTTCTAGGTAAGTAAGCCAGTGATCTGTGCCCACCCTCATTATTGCACCAATCCTTTCTCCCAGCGTTCTGGTGCAGTGGATTCCAAGGGCGTTAGGGAGAGTGTCTGTCGCAGGTACGCACCAGGGCCACAAGATGGCAGCACCACACAGTCACCTGGGTGTGCCTTGATACCAGAGCAGCACGGGTCATGATGCCAGCACAGCCAGGGGCGTCACACCAAATTCTGGGCCCTGGGTACAAGGATTCACTGCGGGCCCCCCATGAACTATTGAAAAATAGCAGATATACAAGCTCACAGCGCGGCACCGAGTGCCGCGCTGCAAGCTTGTAGATCTGCTATTTTTGAAAAATCGTGAAAATGTGTGCCAAGAAACCTATGTTTTCATGTCAGTGATGCTCAAACCTTTTCACGTGAAGGACCCCCCCATCTCAAAATATTTAGTTCCAGGGACCCCCCCCCCAGAAGCAAAATTTGAGTTACAAATGTTCACTTAAAAAATACATATATTCAAAGATTTGCACACATTTTCACGACTTTTTCAAAAATAGCAGATCTACAAGCTCGCAGCGCGGCACTCGGTGCCGCGCTGTGAGCTTGTATATCTGCTATTTTCCAATAGCTAAAGTTACTAGGGCCCCTCCTCCACCTTGGGCCCTGGTAACTCAGTCCCACTTTCCTACCCCTTGTGACGCCCCTGAGCACAGCATTCCAAGAATTCCAGTAGGGAAATGTTTCCTTTAGTGACTTCCTGGCCAGGGGTATCTGGGCAAGGACTGGCAGCGAATCCAACACTGCAGCAAAGCCCCTCCAACAGTGTGATGCGTCATTGTCATCGTCATCATCCCCTCAGTCCAGCACGTTGTACTGCCTATTGTATATGAATATATGTATATTCTTAGCACTGTAACAGTTATTTCTCGAAGGGTGTATCGTACAATTAGGAAAATGTACAGCAATATCCACTCACTTATTGGTAGAAAAGAAAAAGAAACGATGCACACAATGTTAACATTGCTGCTGCATCATCATCATCCAAGCTTTGTGTTGATAGTTCAAATTTGGAAGCAAAGTCTACATTGTGCTCCATTATTTTGTATAGTCTGCCACTGTGTGTCAATCTCTACATGTGTTCTACATTATTTGTTATTTTCACATGATTGGACTTTAATTAGATTTCTAATGCTATCATTGATTTTCAACTTTTAATGATTAACCACCTCCTTATTTTGGGCAATGGGCATGTCATCATTTCAAAGAATTTCAATTAAAAAAATATCTGCAACGCGTTGTGAGCTTTTAGATCGGCTATTTTCGTTATTTTTAGAACGTTTTAAATGGGGCTTAAGTGTTGAAAGGTTCTGTGAGGGATATTTTCTTGGGTTAAAACAAATAGGCTTTTGTTCAAAAGTTAAGGCTCTGCATTCAGATAGTAATCATTGCTATAGAGTTCAGTAATAGGGGCTCCCTGAAGAAAATACAGTTTCACGTTGGAATACCAATTTCATCCAGTCAGGAGATGAGCGAACCCAGCAAATAACAGCTTCAATTTTAGTGTTCCAGACAGTTCCAATTGTATTATACGTTTTGTTTCATAATTTATATAATTTCAAATTTCACTTACAGTTCCTGTATCCTGCATGAGTTGATTGTATAAAACTGCTCTCCTAACCAGAAAATGTATTCTCTGTTCATTGAAGAGCTGGATTAATTACTATGATAATTTAGAGCTATTTGTATTTAACACTTATTTGAACAAAGAAATATCACTTGCGCCACGTTTTTTAAGAATAGAATTTCCTTCATTCTTACTAAGTGTTGTTCTCCCTCCCAGGTGAGCAGAATGGCAACAGGAACCCTGGTGGTCTTCAGATTGGAGACTTGGTGAACATTGACTTGGACCTGGAGATTGTCCAGTCCCTCCAGCATGGCCATGGCGGGTGGACCGACGGCATGTTTGAGACCCTCACCACCACTGGCACAGTGTGTGGCATCGACGAGGACCATGACATAGTGGTTCAATACCCCAGTGGGAACAGGTGAGGCCATGGAAACAACCAACCAACCAGAAAGTGGGACTGAGTTACTAGGGCACAAGGTGGAGGGGCCTTAATTATTTTATATTTTAGCTATTGAAGAATAGCAGATGTACAAGCTCACAGCACAGCACCGAGTGCCGCGCTGCAAGCTTGTAGATCTGCTATTTTTGAAAAGTCGTGAAAATGTGTGCAAATCTTTAAATATATGTATTTTTTAAGCGAACATTTGTAACTCAAATTTTGCCTCTGGGGGGTCCTTGGAACTAAATATTTTGAGATGGGGGACCGTGGCCAAATACATCATTTTGGGGGTCACATGAAAATGTTTGAGCACCACTGACATAGAAACAAAAGTTTTTCAAAAAACCTTAGTAGGATTTGAAATATTCAAAGACTTGCACACATTTTCACGATTTAAAAAAATAGCAGAGCTACAAGCTTGTATATGAGCTTGTATATCTGCTATTTTTCAATTTCAAGTACCCAGGGCCCAGAATTTGGTGCGACACCCCTGGATACAACCCCACCACCACCCTCTCATGGCCAGCTTTTCTCTGAATCGGACGTTCCCTGTCGGCTTCTGTGATTTCACTGACTGTTTTAAAAGCATTGTTAGGGCCTTAGGATGTTGACAGAAAGTTATTTTTCTTTGTGTTTCTCCTTTTTTATATAATTAATGTTTTTGCACTTGAACACAATGTCAAAAACGGGGAGGAAATTATTGTTGCAAGGTTCCAGTTAGCCTATTAATGTGAGTGGCTTCAGTCAGTGTGCACTTGATCTGATGCCATGTCTGGATGTAAATCATGTCAGACTTTCAAATATTGACAGTTTAATTACTTTGATATGATCATTTATTGTCAGTTCAAATTTGTATCCAGTCTATGTAGTAAATGAGGCTATCACCTCAGAGTCAATAGTCGATTAATCAATGGGTTTGGCACTAGGAGGTTCAATCCTTAACCCCACCTACTTGAAAAGGCTGGTCTCTGCATGAATCCATGCAGCAAACCCAATTTTACAGATTTATTGATTAGTCTGCAAATTCCTATGACTTGAGTACGGATCTTTATAGTTGAGGACTGCCCTAGTTTTGAATCATCACTCAATAGTAATACAATATATCATGCAACTCTAAAGCCTACACTGTTACATGCCATTACTATGTCATTTTCTGATTATGAGTCACGAGAATGAGTTGACTGTTTGCTATACAGTATGTTCAGCACACACTGTAACGGTTCCCTGTGTGTCCTCAGGTGGACGTTTAACCCAGCGGTGCTGACCAAGGCCAACGTAGTGCGTAGTGGAGAAGTGGCAGCAGGTGCAGAGGGTGGGACTTCCCAGTTTCTGGTTGGAGACTTGGTCCAGATCTGCTATGATATCGACCGCATCAAGCTGCTGCAGAGGGGACATGGAGAGTGGGCTGAGGCAATGCTGCCTGTAAGAGTCTCATACTTTATAACAAAGTATTCACTGTGTATCATCACTGTCCGCCAGAAACCATCTATCTCTGTTTTAAACTTTGCCTTATGACACTTTTTCGCAAAAGTAGCAAAAATCTACAAGCTAACAACACAGCGGTGCGCCCGTGGCGCAGTCAGTAGTGCTGTCGCCTCACAGCTAGAAGGTCCCGGGTTCGATTCCTGCTGGGGACGCTGTGGGCGCTGGGGGGCGTGTTCTCTCCTCCACGTCATCAGTGCCCATACCCTAAGTGGGGTTGGCAAAAGGGTTCTCTATACTGCCTCCCCCTGATGGTGGGGAAAGGAACTGGTTGGAATAACGTGTTCCTTCCTCGCACTGCGTCCAGCCGGGGAATCTCTCCTCTGTCAGGTGAAAAGAAGTGGCTTGGACTACTCATGCATAGAAGGAAGCATGAGGTCAGCCTCTCCCCAGGTTGGCTGAGGGAGTGTAGCACCAAGGATTACATTAGATAATTGGCACTGGGTGAAAAATGGGTTACAAAATCGTGGGATAAAAATTATTAGAGATAACAACACATCGCCATTGTTGAAAGATTTTGATCATTTTGTCTGTTATGATATCCCAAAATGAGAGATGCCACGTTGAAAGTTGTTAAGTAAATCTGTGGATTTTATAAATATTTAACCAATGAAGAGTTATTAACAAGACTAAATAACTACATTGGATCATTTGGAACACTGGTTGAGAAGTAGATTTGGACATACAAGGATTCCACCCGACAGTGATGATATAAGATAGACCAATGCATTCCTGCAATTAGGCCCAATGAACTAATCTTATTTGTACTTTGCTTTTCATAAATCACAAACAATAAATACAAGGCCGAGTGACTTTAACAGCCATTGTAATTTCCTGCTACTCGCTATGGTCTTTAGCCAGTGCTGACTTCATCTCCCGTGTGGAAATTACCCGAAACATGCCAAAGATTCCTCTGTGCCAAATTAGCCTGGACACCAATAAAGATTATGGCCGTTACGGTAGTGATTACTTTATTTTCTCCTCTGCTCTATCTCAAAGAGAATGTATTCTTCTCTTATTATGGAAGTGTATTCATTGCTGCCCCATAACGCCGTTGGCTGTGTAATGCCAGTCTAGTACAATATGCCACTTATCCCTGCCAAACTAGCCCCCTCTCGGCAGCTAATGAGCCTTAAAACCCCGAGATGGGCTGTAGCTTTGATCACTAACCACGGCTGTTCCCCGTCTGCTGCTGCGGCTGCCTCTATTGCAGCAGTGTCGTCTCCCCCCCCCCCCCCCCCCATTATTGATAGTATCCTCCAGGACGGCCCTGCCTGTAGCTCCATGGACTCCAAAGTGCCTCCTCCTCGTGCAGCACGGCACAATATGATTGGAAATTGGAAGGCGTTTTGCAGCGTCCCCCAGAAACCCTGGAGAGAGGATGCCGTTATTGGCTGTATAGATGGGGAATAACCTGGCTAATAGACGGGTCTCTCTCTCTCTCTCTGTGTCTCTCGTTGTTTGTGCAGCGAGTCGATGCCCTTTGAATGACTAATGAGAGGAAAAACTTTACATTTGTCTGTGATGATCTCTGGTCTGTCAGTATTTTCTTTTTCTTGCACGCTTGTCGATTACTTTTTCCTCTTCTCCTGGTCCAATAGTTCCTTAGCCGAATAACCTTCTGTTTTATGCCTGTTGCCCTCTCTCTGTGTCTGACTTTTTATGTTGAGCTGATTTTTCTTGACACATACACACACACATATGTATGTATTTGTGAGTGAGACAGGCAGATGATCTAAATGAGTTTGTGCTGTGTGTTCACAGACCCTGGGTAAGGTGGGGCGGGTGCAGCAGATCTACTCGGACAGCGACCTGAAGGTAGAGGTGTGTGGCACCTCGTGGACGTACAACCCCGCCGCTGTCACCAAGGTTGCCCCCTCTGGCTCGGCCGTCACCAACGCCTCAGGAGGTAGACAAGCTGCATGCCACCACAGTCCACTGCAGTACAACTAGGCCTGTCACAATTATGGAATAATCGTCTAATCACAATTATTTGATCATGGTTATTTTGTCATAATAGTCATAATCATTTCCATGTTGAAAAATGTTCATATATTTTCAGACATTTTCAAAAATGGTGGACATAGCAGATCAACAAGCTTTTAGATCGGTTATTTCCACTATCAGTGTTCTTTTTGAAGTATAAAGTTGTGAAATATGTCAATAATTTATTTGTATATTTAGGTTATGTGTCAAATCTGCCATGTGCAACTTCAAAGCCTACTAGCCAAACAAATTTAATTGTCAATGACAAAAACACAACCCATTTAGGCCTAACCTATAGAATAGGGCTAAATCAGAAATTAGCCTACAAAACAAATATGTTGCTACATACTGTACATGTACTGTAAGCCCCTCCCAAACAGCAAAATGTGTTCCTGGCCTGAATGGGTTAAAGTGTTAATTGCAATTATTTGAGTGACAATTAATCGTCATGTAAAATGTCATAATCGTGACAGCCCCAATGCCACCAGAGTCTTCCGCAACTATGATGAAACACTAAATGCACAAAACCTTTTGTTTTATGGCTCTCTTGCTATTGTCTGTCTAACTCTGTCTTTCTCTGTGCACCTACACGAAATACCACTCTGATATGCTTTTGCACCTATTGTGTGTGTGTGTGTGTGCGCGTCTACGTGCGTGTGTGTGTAGAACGTCTGTCTCAGCTGCTGAAGAAGCTGTTTGAGACGCAGGAGTCCGGAGATATCAATGAGGAGCTTGTCAAGGCTGCAGCTAATGGAGATCTGGCCAAAGTGGAGGACATTCTTAAACGACCTGATGTGGACGTAAGTGCTGCAACAAAAACACACTTTGCTATGGGGGGGTAAATGTGTGTATTAATATTAGTGTTAGTTTTTACAGTGCTTCAGTGTGTGTCCTCCCAGGCATCCGTCTCTTCTGATCAGCAGATCACTTGATCAGTTTACACTGAGCCACCGTGGCCTGAGAATGCAGCCGTGCCTGGCTACTTGTTTAACCCATTCAGGCATAGAATTATTGAATGCTTTAACCAGTGAAAAATAGCAGATATACAAGCTCACAGCGCGGCACCGAGTGCCGCGCTGCGAGCTTGTAGATCTGCTATTTTTTTTTTAAGTCTTCACATGCAAAGGTTTGAGAACCACTAACATAGTAGTCTCTCAAGAACAGACTAACTGAGCTCCTTTTAAGTGAAAAGGACCTTTTCTTTGACGACGGCTGGCCAGATTGCTGACATAGAAACATAGTTTTTTCAAAAAACCTTAGAACGATTCAAAAGACACTTATAGAATCGGGTCAAAATTCTAATTTTCACGATTTTTCAAAAATAGCAGATCTACAAGCTCGCAGCGCGGCACTCCGTGCCGCGCTGTGAGCTTGTATATCTGCTATTTCTCAATAGTTAAAGCATAAAATAATGATACACAATAATGTGTGCCCGTTCTGAATGGGTTAATGAAAAGAAAAATCCTTTGGCCTTCGGGCATTATAGCAAACCACAGAGTGTCTCTCTGAGTACACTGATATTTGTTCTTGAATTCACCCCCCCCCCCACCACACACACACACACACACACACACACACACACACACAGACACAGGACCGCCCGTTTGGCTCCTAGGAGAGCGCTATGAGATCTTCCCTCCCCGCTCCTCTCTCAATCAGAAAAGCATTAAGCCTCGGCCCAGAGGAGGCATTGAGGTGCATCGGTGTGCATTGCAGCACTCTCAGTGTCCAGCTGATATCCACTAGTCCTGCATGGCCAGAGGATCTGTCCTGACAAGGGGGCTCTGGGGGCAAACACCCATTTGCCGGGGACACGAGCCATATTACTTTTTTAGAGTTGGTAAGGTCTAAGCCACCTGAACACTTTGCAATACGGTCTTCACTCGGAGAGAGAGAGAGTGTGTGCGCGTGCGTGCAGGGGTGTCACACCAAATTCTGGGCCCTGGGTACAAGGATTCACTGCGGGCCCCCCATGAATGTTCTTCATAGGGGGAGGGGGTTTAACCCATTTAAACTGGGAATGCATTATTACGCATTATTTTGTGCTTTAACTATTGAAAAATAGCAGATATAGAAGCTCACAAGCTGCAAGCTTGTAGATTTTTGAAAAATCTTTGAATATTTCAAATCCTTCCAATGTTTCAATGTCAGTGGTGCTCAAACATTTTCATGTGAAGGACCCCCAAAATTATATTTATTTGGCCACGGACCCCCATCTCAAAATATTTAGTTCCAGGGACCCCCCCAGAAGCAAAATTTGAGTTACAAATGTTTGCTTAAAAAATACATGTATTCAAAGATTTGCGCACATTTTCAATAGCTAAAGTGTAAAATAATTCCAGGCCCCTCCACCTTGGGCCCTAGTACTCAGTCGTCCCCCGTCCCCCCTTGTGACGCCCCTGCGTGCGTGCGTGTGTGTGTGTGTGTGTGTGTGCTGAAGGCTGGCCAGGTGCCCCAGCGCCTTTCAATGGAATTATTTGCTTAAAGCTGAGCACACTGGGCCTGGCCAAGTGATCCGGCCGGCCAGGACAAGAGACGTCTCGAGACTCCCAAAGGAGTCCGCATTAATATTTATGCTCCGAGTTATTGCAGTGCTGCAGTTAGCAATGGAACACACACACACACACACACACACACACACACACACACACACACACACACACACACACACACACACACACACAGACACGCCCAGCCACTTTCTACACTGGTGGTACTCCAGGTGAACAGCTAGTTTTGTGGATCGACATAAAATGATGCTGCTTCACATTGACAAACACAAGCGTGCACACGCACCTCCTCAAACACACACACACACACACACACACACACACACACACACACACACACACACACACACACACCAGGGTGCAACAGTTACTTGAACAAATAGATTTAATAGATTATGGCACATCTACAAGCTCACAATGCCTAGTGTTGTGAGTTTAATAGTTCTGCTATGTTTGCTTCTTTTGTTTGACACCTTTATGCAATAAAGCCTATCATTAAAAAAATAAGATACAATATATAATTTTTATTTATTTATTTTTGCTTATGGCTTTATTGATAGACAGTAGGCTGACAGGAAATGGGGGATGATGGGGAGTGACATAGAGAAAATGCCCGCTGCACCAGCTGCCCAGTAATCGTTTGAATAATCACAAAGAAAATGATAGATGGTTGCAGCCCTAACACACACACACACACACACACACACACACACACACACGTGCACATGTAGAGAGCAGCGTGGGCTGTACAGGCAGGCAAGCCTAGTAGGCTACAGAGGGGCGTGTGTGTTTACATTATTGCAATAAGTTGATAAAACCTTTACAATTATAAAAGCTATGAAAATGTACTCTGCTTTCATGCCAGCAGACTGGAGTAGATCCTGATATCCTATGAATTGAATCGAGAATTGTTTTGAATCGAGAATCGTTTTTAAATCGGAAAATAATCGTTTCTGAATTGAATCGTTTGGATTTGAAAGAATCGGGGGGAAAAAAAGAATTGTGACCCCAAGAATCGATTCTGAATCGAATCGTGGGATATCCATATAGGGCTGTCACAATTATTACATAATCGTCTAATGGCAATTATTTGAGATAATCGCAATTCTTTTGCATAATCGTCATAATCGTTTCCATGTTGAGAAATGTTAATATAGTTACAAACATTTTCAAAAAGTAGTGGAAATAGCCGATCTACAAGCTCACAACTCGTCGCATCGTGGCGCGTTGTGAGCTTGTAGATCGGCTATTTCCACTATCAATGTTCTTTTTTTAAGTTGTCAAATATGTCAGTAATTTCTTTGTATATTTAAGTTATGTGTCATGATTGCCAAGTGCAAATTCAAAGCCTAAAAGCCAAACAGGAATGTAACTGTCAACGACAAATACACAATTAAAATCGTTAATCGCAATTATTTGAGTGACAATTAATCGTCATGTAAAATGTCCTAATCGTGACAACCCCATACCCATAGATTGGTAGCCCTAGTGTGTGTGTGTGACTGCTGGTGTGTTTGCAGGTGAACGGGCAGTGTGCTGGTCACACGGCCATGCAGGCGGCCAGTCAGAACGGACACGTGGACGTGCTCAAGCTGCTGCTCAAACACAGCGTGGACCTTGAGGCGGAGGTCTGTATCCTCTTCTGTCTCCCTCAATATTCACACTGGCTCTTATCACCCAACGCCATTAAATTCTTATTAGTCAGCGGAGATAGGGTTTGCACCCTCTGCACACAGACGTGGTGTTCCTACATCTCGGCTGGAAGCAGTTTTCATATCGTGGGAAGTGAAAATGTGCTTTGACCTAACCTTAACAAAAAAGAAAAGAAATAAGCTTCAATCTAGGGATGGGACGATAAGTGATATTATTGTGATAAAAAAAACTCAAGATAATCGTATCGTGGAGATTTAATTTATCGTGACGTCATCCTCAGTCATGCACTGGGATCAATTCACCTTTTATTTGCCGAGCTGCATATCCAGTACCATTTAAACACTTTATAATTGGTAAAACGTACTTATAAACGTACTTTTATACGTTTTTTTTCACCCTCCACCAAATCTCTTCGCCAAAAAAGTAGTCGATCTACAAGCTCACAACGCGTCGCGACGCGGTGAGCTTGTAGCAATTTTTGGGCAAATGTTCTGCCTCAAGATAATGGATGCTGGGGACATTTTGTTTGTCGCGATAATATCGTAAATCGCAATTTCTTTGGTCACAATAATCGTGTCAAGAGATGTTCATATCATCCCATCCCTACTTCAATCCCAGTTTGAGCGCAGCAGTGTCATTATGGTGTCTCTGTGACCGTCCTCAGGACAAGGATGGCGACCGGGCGGTGCACCACGCGGCGTTCGGCGACGAGGGATCCGTCATCGAGGTGCTGCAGCGGGGCGGGGCTGACCTGAACGCCAGGAACAAGCGCAGGCAGACGCCGCTGCACATCGCTGTCAACAAGGGCCACCTGCAGGTGGTCAAAACACTGCTGGATCTTGGCTGCCACCCCAGCCTCCAGGTAGCTGCTCCATGCTGCACCTACTCTGAAATGTTACACACATTAACCCATTTAGGCCTAGACTTATTGAATGCTTGTTAACCAGTGAAAAATAGCAGATATACAAGCTCACAGCGCGGCACCGAGTGCCGCGCTGCGAGCTTGTAGATCTGCTATTTTTGAAAAAAGTAGTGAAAATGTGTGCAAATCTTTGAATAGATGTGTTTTCAAAGCGAATGTTTGTAACTCAAATTTTGCTTCTGGGGTGGTCCCTGGAACTAGATGTTTTGAGATGGGGGTCCGTGGCCAGATAAATATCATTTTGGGGGCCCTTCACATGAAAAGGTTTGAGAACCACTGACATAGTAGTCTCTCAAGAACAGACTAACTGAGCTCCAGTAGAGTGAAAAGGACCTTTTCTTTGATGATGGCTGGCCAGATTGCTGACATAGAAACATATTTTTTCCAAAAACCTTAGAAGGATACAAAAGACACTTATAGAATCGGGTCAAAATTCTAATTTTCACGATTTTTCAAAAATAGCAGATCTACAAGCTCGCAGCGCGGCACTTGGTGCCGCGCTGCGAGCTTGTATATCTGCTATTTTTGTTATATTTAAAGCATAAAATATTGCGTCATAATGTGTTCAGGCCTAAATGGGTTAAAGTTGAGGCATTTAGCACTAGTCAGAATAGTTCCCCAAGGTCAGATGACTCTTAACACTTTACGGCTGCCAGTTTTTTATCATTCGGAAATGCAGAACCGCCAGCGATTTTCATGGATTTTACCTTATTTTTGAAGGACCCACGGAAGTCAGGCTCGCAATACAGAACGGAGGCGAAGGGAGACCTCTTGTGTCAAGCGCATCTCTGCAGACAGCAGTAGTAGGGGGCGATGCATAAATAAAATAAATAAAAACTTCTTTGGTATTTTATGAAAAGGTTGCTACACTAAAAACTAATTTTTCACTACAATCATTAAACAGATAACAAAGCCTATCCTTACCAAATACCATTATTTTGTCATTGGCTTTGTATTTTACAAGTTTAATACCATTATTTTGCGTTGTGTTCTACAAGTTTTTCTTCTTCTTTTTCTGCGTAGGCCTAGTAGCCTACTGTGATTTGTCTGTCAATGTCTATGTTATAAGTTAAATTCATAGGACCCAAATTGCTTGACAAAAGCTTTCTTGAGGTATCCTTTTAGTTGACCGTGACTCTACCAGTGAAGTGTACTGTCACGAAACTTTAAGGGGGCGTCAATGTTAGGGCTGTCACGATATGACATTTTACAGGACGATTAATTGTCACATTTCTGTTTGGCTTTTAGGCTTTGAAGTTGCACATGGCAGATATGACACATAACCTAAATACACAAATAAATTACTGACATATTTGACAACTTACTACTTAAAAAATAACTTTGATAGTGGAAATAGCCGATCTACAAGCTCACAACGCGTCGCGATGCGACGCGTTGTGAGCTTGTAGATCTGCTATTTCCACTATTTCGGACATTTTTCAACATTCACGATTATGACGATTATGACAAAATAATTGCGATAATGTCAAATAATCACGATTAGACGATTATGTAATAATTGTGACAGCCCTAGTCAACGTTGGTCGCAACCTGCACGGATTTCGCTCCTCGCTAGTACAGAAACAGGAGATGGGCTTCACGACTCCTCAAGGCTTACTTACTTACAGTACCCCCCCCCCCCCCCCCTCTCGGCAGGACTCTGAGGGTGACACGCCCCTGCACGACGCCATCAGCAAGAAGAGGGACGACATGTTGTCCGTGCTGCTGGAGGCCGGCGCCGACGTCACCATCACCAACAACAATGGCTTCAACGCCTTGCACCACGCCGCCCTGCGGGGGAACCCCAGGTAGGAACGCTCTGTCTTTGCTGTCATTACCCCACTGTGTGGTGTCACCTCTGATGATGATTCCACCCTGGCTGGGACCAGGAAATGGTTCGCTTCAGTTTGAGCATTCTGTGGAGGC
This sequence comes from Nannobrachium achirus, assembly GCF_963921795.1. Taxonomy (NCBI): domain Eukaryota; kingdom Metazoa; phylum Chordata; class Actinopteri; order Myctophiformes; family Myctophidae; genus Nannobrachium; species Nannobrachium achirus. The sequence continues at coordinate 37,593,639 of NC_137814.1, forward strand.
AGAATTCCTCTGCAGATATGCGCTTTCATATCGCCGTTGTCGGGTGGAAACCTTGTATGTCCAAGACCGTTCGCTTTGTATTTATCATTTTAAAAATGAACTAAACGAGTGAAAATAGCAGATCTACAGTTGTGTGCTTGTAGATCGTCTGTTTTCACTACTTTTGTGCGACAGCCTTGTATGATGAAGCAGGGCTTTACTTTACGAAAAAACATGCAAAGTTGAAACTTGGAGATACGAGGTTTCTGCCCGACAGCGACGATATATTGGATGTAATGACTTGGATTGGATCCAGTCAATGTCGTTTCAGAGGCTGGTGATTTTTCTTTTTTCTTTACTGTGGACCACCACACACTTAAATTCATACAGCCCCCCAAGTGCTCCTTGATGAGCAGGTTTGTTGCCTTGCGTAGTTGGCGGTGTCTGTGTGTAAATGTTTGGGTGAATGTAAAGTAATTATATAGTGCTTTGGATAAATATAAACAAGCTATATAAATGCGTTTTTTAGCATTTTTAACTCATTCATAGTTTACGGCCGTAAAGCCCGTTAATTTCTCTATGTCTTTCACTGCCGGCTTCTCCTACCTGTTAACGTGGGCGCTCGTCCAGTTCCCATCGTGCGTGATCGGACACTGCTATGCATCGTGTGTTCGCGTATTCCATCAGCTTCTCAAATCCGTTGAAACTTTTTCAATTGATCAATAAGTTCTCCATCTGTAAGCCGCGGAGTTCAGACAGAAAGTTAACGGGCCAAAATAGAGGACGGACTTCCGGTTCAGGGACTCCAATGTTAAAGTTGTCCGCTCAATAATGTGTCCGTGTAGAAACCGATCACGGAGCATTAGTTCCGGCCTATTTTAGTTGCGCTTCGATAAAAAAAAAATGTTTAATTAATTTTTATTACATTTACGGGTTCTACGGGCATGGCAGAGAAGGGGTACAAAGGGGTATTTTGATGGCAGAGTTTGTGTTAACAGTTTTTCTGGTGTGTTGGTGGCAGTTGCACCTCTGAGATTTTTTATTTATTTCATGTTAGTTTATTATTCAGCCTTGGGGGTTAGAAGAAAATCCTATTCACACCAAGCCTGAATCCAAAGTAAACTAAAGTCATATTAAACAGACAAAAGATCCCCAAGTGCCCTACAAAAGCTTTTCAGTTACATATTTAGCTTGTTAGTAGGACATTGCACTGGTAGAGAAAACAACAAATACATTTGGTTACCAACACTTATTTATTGAACTGTTGAAGCGACAAACAGTCGTCAATGTTCAGACAACATGAACGCTTTAGAAAAGGATTTTATTTTATTTTATTGGAGGGTAATCTACCATAGTAGCTCACAAAACTAAAGCTCGCTATTGGTTTTTGAGCATCTGTTGCCTGTGGCCACAGTCCCCCCCCCCCCCCCCCACCGTGCGTAAATCGAAATCGGAGGATGTTGAAGGCTGTGTTTGGCTTCAGTGTCCAAACAAGGTCTACCAGGCAGTGCTGTTAGACTATGGCAGGATTCCCCAATAGGCGGCCCGCGGGCCATTTGCGGCCTGCGGGGGGCTACTGTCTGGCCCTTACTGGGCCCTAACCCAGTAATAATGGTGGTATAAGAGCAGCAACAACACTAGTATATCGTCGTTGTCGGGTGGAAACCTTGTATCTCCAAATTTGTACGTTCATCGCAAACTAAAGACCTGTTTCATCATACAAGGCCGTTGCACAAAAGTTGTGAAAACAGCAGATCTACAAGCACACAACGCCTCGCACCGCGAGGCGTTGTAGATCGGCTGTGCTTGTAGATCGGCTGTTTTCACTAGTTTAATGCAAAACGAACATACAAGATTTTCACCCGACGATATCTGAACAGTCGCTGGAGTAGTGGGAACGCCACCATCGCCCCCTGCAATGTTGTGGCCCCATAATTCGCCCTTTGGGGAAAACTAATTGGGGAACCTGGACTATGGTGTCTGTCTGCTCTCTGGAATACCGGCACATTAGTGGATCGTAGAATCCAATAGGCACACGATTCACAGCATTTGGCTGTTTAGTTGTTTATTTTATCATATGCAGCCCAAAAGCAACATAAATATGTAGCCCAAAAGCAACATAAATATTCATAGTTATGTATCATTATGTGTTATTTTCTAGGTTACAAGTGGGCCCGAGGAGTTTCATTCAAATCTTGTCGAGTAACACACTTCATTGTTATGTCAGTCCTTACCCCAATCAGGCTGGGAAATACTTCAATTTTAATTACAAGGTAGAAAGAAGTAGAATCTATGATCAGAGTGAATTACGCTCATCAGTTCACAAAGAACGTTGAGTAGCACTTGAGAAAGATCATTGCTTTGTAGATTGCTTGACAGCAGGTTTTCGATGTAAGGAAAACATGCTCAACTCTAATTTCCCTGATATAGACTTGTCATTCTGGAAATGAACAAAGCGCAATTTGTTTGGTAAACTGAGGAAATAATCATTACAATCACATTTCACTGGGAAACAGATCTTTCCTATTCTTATAAGAATCTTGCTACTTGCACTGTTGCAGCTACAGGATAATTTAAATGCAAATCAAATGGACACATCTTGGAATAACACAAAGTGTAAAGAAAGATAAAGGTTTGATGTTCTTTGCCACAGATTCCTAGGTCAATGCCAACTGTCCACTGTTATGCCACTATCAGACCCCAAAGAGTCCAAGAGGAATAGCACTGACTCTCGTATTTTACATAAATGTTGCATTTAGGCAGATTCTCTGTTATTCGCTCTTTCTTTTTCATTCATTTGGGCCCCAGGTATAAGCCTACAGGCTTCGTCTGTCTCTGCACCAGATGGCATGGACTCACATTGACATTAGACTACCTGTGAGGAACCCAAAGCATCTGTCAAATAGTTTTTTTTTGCCGTGCACCTAATAGTCCTTGAAGTTCATTAGTTTATTTTACTGTTAATGCTGGTCTATTGCTTTGCATGTTAGCAGAGGCTAGCCTGAAGCCGCTGGCCCACACCGTAACAGGAGTCTGTCTTGTCCTTGGCCACAGCTATTTCTGGCTCCACCTGGTTGCTGCTCCGCTCCGCGATGGGCTATTCTGGTCTCGCATGCATGCGAATATTAAGGGTGGCTTATAGAGACTACTGTCTGTATATCAACCTCTGAAGGTGATGGACATTTGTGTTTTGAGGGTCAGGGTTATAGACTGGAGTGTTGTTGTTTTTTTTTTGGGAAGTCAACAGCTGCCTTTTTGGCTGAGCTCTGTGTGTGGTGTGTGTGTGTGTGTGTGTGCGCGCGCGAGCGTGTGAGTGTGTGCTTGCCTCGGACCAGGGACGTGCTGGCCATTGGGAAAAGCGGGAAAACTCCCGAACGGCCGGTTCATTCCCGGCCGGTTCATGCTGGCCATTAGGAAAAAATATTTAAAATAAAATGTCGGCCTTCGTTCCATTTTGGGGGCTGGGCGGCCAACAAAGTAAATCGTCACTGTCGGGCAGAAACCTCGTATCTCCAAGTTTCAAATTTATAATTTTTTTCGCAAAGCAAAGCCCTGCTTCATCATATAAGGCACAAAAGTAGTGAAAACAGCCGATCTACAAGCACTCAACGCCTCGCACCGGCGTTGTGTGCTTGTAGATCGGCTGTTTTCACTAGTTTAAAGGTTAAATGACATTCTGTTTTTACCAATCATAAAAGTCTTTGCCCTGGTCCTAAAAACATGTTTTAAAATGTTTAAACTTGAAAATCCACTCCATGGAGCCATGGTGTCTCTCTCTGTTTAGGTGTCATGAAAAACGGTCTGTCACCTGAAATACTCTAAACTCACCACCAGGGGAGCCTCTCTCTCCCACTCATTCTAACAAAATAAATATTAGTAGGCCTATAGTGCAGTAAGTACATGTACTTGAGTACAATTTTGAGTATTAGCCCTAACCCTAACCCTTTCCAATTTTCAATTCTTATACTTCTACTCCACTACATCTCAGAGGCAAATGCACTTTATCTCTCCACTACAATCATTTGGAGGCTTTAGTTACTAGTAACTTTGTAGATTTTGATTATTAATACAAATCAATCACTTCAGCCCTTATAGGACAGCGATTCTCAAACTATGGTACCCAAAGTGGCCACACACACACACGCACGCACACACGCACGCGCACCCACGCACATACAGATCTGCGGCCGCCCCGGCTCCAACACACAGAGATGCGTGCTCGCATTTTTTGTTGCTTTCGCACAAGACAGTGGCTGTGACACAGACACACACAACCATGGCAGCTAAAGAGGCTGAGCTAAGCCCTGGCCTGAGGCATACGCGTCTGCATGATCAGCGGGGAATTGTGTCATTACGAGCCGAGGCGCGGGTGTTTTTTCTTACCCCGGGAACGATACATTACCGGAGCCCTGCGGTTACTATGTACCTTCGCGGAGTTCAATTTAGACCGTCGGCGCCGCGGTAACGTTCAGCTCCGCTCCGCAATGCAGAAAAACGTCATGGTCCTTTGTAGTTATAGCAACATATTTTGGCTAAATGCCTCAGTTTAGAGAAACACCTATTGCTTGTGTTATAGCGTTTTACTGGGTGCTCGCATTACTGTCTGTCTGTGTGTGTGTGTGTGTGTGTGTGTGTGTGTGTGTGTGTGTGTGTGTGTGTGTGTGTGTGTGTGTGGGTGCGCTGTGCACTGTCACAGCAACGACAGAGTGTCGGTAAAAGGAGGGAGGTTCCACTTAGCTCTACCCCGGGGACAGTGCACTGTTAGTCGGACACAGCCGACACAGAGTGTCGGTAAGAAGGAGAGAGGTTCCGCTGTGCGCAAATACATAGCGATTTTAATTATTTCACTAAAGCATAAACAGACTACTTGATATGAAGGATATTGATGTAAATAAGATATTTGAATGGATAAATGTATTTTATATGCCCATATTTACAATTAAAGGACGATATAATGTAAGAGGTCACTTCCTCAAAACTTGGGCTGTGGAGAAATAACTCTATGGGAGAAATACAGACAGGGAGACTGGGAGAGAGGAGGACTGACGACGTATGAGTCCAGTATCCAATGAACTGCGCGTTTGAGACTCATTTTGCAGAAACCGGCACAAACACACAGATAGCAGGAAAACCACTGCATGTCAAAAGTTGTGTTTTTTTTGGTGTAATTGAGGCCAGGGAACATTAAAAAAAGCATAAAAAACTCAAAATTTATTTTTGGATGTCACCACCCCTTTAAATCATTTTTAAAATGATAAATACAAAACAAACTGTTTTGGACATACAAGGTTTCCAGTAACCTGACTTTCGCCAGATGGTGGCAGCATTGCTTATGCATTGCTTTACCATCTGGGCTCGCTCCAGCACAGTTGATAACACTCGTAAAGTCCCGGGCCGGACCAATCAGCGGCAGCTATGGGCGGGCTCTGAGCGGCTCTGAGCCAATAGAGTCTGATTGCAGACCACGTGGAAACCCAGGAGGCGGATTCTGGGTGCAACGTCATGCAGACAGGCCAATATGAGTGGTTGGAGTTGGCACGGCCATATCCAATCACCTGCTTTAGAATTTGAAAAAATGGCCCGCCCCTTACATCGGTTGTGCTGGACCGAGCCCAGATGGTAAAGCAGAGCGTTATGCAGGCATACGCAATGCTGCAAACCATCTGGCGAAAGTCAGGTTAGGTTTCCAGGGCCTCTCCAACTCTTTTTCCCGGGCTGAATCAGGGGCCCAGCACGTCCCTTGCCTCGGACCATGGGGACAGATACATTCTGCTGGCCTGGCACGAGGACAAATGAAATTGGGGTCAGGGGGCCATGGAGCACCTGGCCAGTCCCATCCCCTCAGCCCTGGCATGGCCTGCACAACGGCTCTGTCTAAAGCCCTCGCCTCCTTTACACCAAACCAACACCCTGATAGATAGCCTGTTAGACAATAATCTGCACTGCAATCAGCCTGCGCCTGACATTCTATTTCGAGCCGTGTGCCCGGAAATGCATTGGAGTCATTTTTCATGGTACCGTGATAAAGCGTATATGTATTTTTATATATATTTTTCCATTTATTACATTTTCTTCCTCCTTTAGCCAGCAATAGCATCAAAGGCGGAAGACAAATCTTTTCACTTATGGTTTCATATGAATCTTGTGCATTTATGGTGTGCGTGCGTGTGTGTGTGTGTGTGTGTGTGTGTGTGCTCACTAGAATTTATTGGAGAAGGAAATGGGGAGCTGGTTACCCTTAGGACTTAACAATACATAGCACCTTCTTCACCACCACTGAGTGTAACATCGCAGTCCTCAGTCTGTTATTGACTTGGAAGGTGAAAACGGCTGGAGTTAGTATTTTATATTGCAGGGCCCCTGTCGTGTTGTGTTGTGAGCGTGGGGCTGACTTGCTTCAGTCCACGCTCTGTCCCCTCTCGCCTTCAGTGAAACGAAGATATATGTCACCTTCTCCAATCTCGCCATTTACTTTTATTTCACGCTCGAGCTCCCGCAATATTGTGGAGACGGTCCTCTAGACTCAGCCCAAGTCCTAAAACCCTTGAAAATCTCTCCCTGGGTTGAAGTGAAAATTGTCGTGCAGCTGTTTTTTTTTCCCTCTTCTGTTGTAGAGGCGGGTGTCTCGACTGAGCGCTTGAAAGGAAGTCCTGCTGTAGAGTCATATTCTTGAAGAGTGCCCTCTGAGACTGTCAGGAAGAGGTACTTGGATGCGGAGCTGTGTCCTTACTGTCCTACCCACTGAACAGGAATATGAGGCTGGGTCCCTCTAATGTAGGTGCCTAGGCTTAATGATTTGTGTGATTCATGGCTCCAAGGGCCTGCCTAGGTTCACAATCACGAGCGTGCCTCCTCGTGTTTTAGATTGAACTACGATGGCACGGAATGTTCCGGGTGTGCAGTTGTGAGAGAGGCGTGGCTAAAACGTAATAGTTCCATTGTGACGAGTCCCAATTCACATGGAAGCACAGAGTAGAGATACCCCCACACTGCAACGGCTGCCCTGATGTAAGCTATCCACATCAAACAACACGCTAGTAGTTTTTGGTACTAAGCAGTGACCCTGTGTGTGTGTGTATGTGTGTGTGTGTGTAATGTATTTAGACCAGGGGTCTTCAACAGGGGGTCGGGGACCCCTAGGGGGTCCTCAGAGTTACTACAGGGGGTCCTCCAAATCTTTGTGTGATAGAAACCTTTTTTCTCCTTTTTTATATTAACCACTTGAACCCTAGCGTCCAAAAAGTAGCAGATCTACAAGCTCACAACGCCTCACAACGCGAGGCGTTGCGAGCTTGTAGATCGGCTATGTTCGGCAAAGAGGTTTGGTGTAGAGGGGGAAAAAGAACAGACTAATTACAGAGTGAAAGGTTCAAGTGGTTAAATATCTGAAAACACAGATTGACATGAATCCAATACACTGATGATTGTGCTGTCAAACTATATGGAATCTATGAGAAGGTTGTGGGGGTCCCTGCTTCATCTCTCTCTCAGCTAAGGGGTCCTTGCTTGGCCTGAAAACGTTGAAGACCCCTGATTTAGACGTTCTGAGAGCATGGGTGGGCCTTGCAGCAGTGGGTGGAAGATGGAGGAGGAGCCCCGTAGGTGACAGATGAGTCTGGCCGCGCGGAGTCCCCAACACTGAGACAAATCAACTCTATCAGCGGGGGTGCCCGGTAATCTGGGAGCCTGAACTATATATCACCCCCTTCATTACTCTCACACACAGTGCGTTAGGCCGCGTGTAAATGGAATTCCTCGTAAATTAGGCCCGTTGTTAAGTTTTACTGTTGCTGGTAAATTGAAAGCACTGGAATACACAATTGAAACACGTCGGCAGGGCTAAAAGAAAGGCCTTCCTCGGCCATCCATAATGCACATTCTGTCGCTGCACGTGTTTACCGCAGCGCCTGCCTGCGAGGGCCGCCTGGTTCGTCTCTTGTGTCTCTCCCCTCGGGCTGCTTGAAGCCAGTAGCTGCTACAGCACTGTAAACAATACGATTAATAGCCCGTGACTCATAAACGGGCTCCAAACAGGCCCTGCAGCGGTGGTCTGTGCCTATTTTCTTTTTTCTCTTTTCTTTTTTTTTAACCCCCACCTATAACACGGCACTCTGCTTTCTTTTAATGCGCAGGGCAATACGGGGCGGTCCTGCATGGTAATCACTTCACCTGGGCTTCCAGGGGGAGGAGGAGGGGGCGAGAGTTACTGGTTGGTTGTGGTCGCTCTCTTTCACTGTGTTTCTGAAATGCCAACGACATGTATTCCCAATCTACCGATTCACTCTGCTAGAACTAATAGGCAGCGCTGTAATGGTGCTCATCCTAACAGGGATCATAATTAGATAGAAAATAGTGTTACGGGCCTGCGGAGAGAACAACTGTGTGAAATGGGTGGAATGTTTGTGTTTCTGGGGGGGGCTAAGCCCCCTAGAAACACATGAATGTAATGCGTTGCATTGTTAGCTTGAAAATCTGTTATTTTTGGCATGCGGCACAGTTGTGCGACAAAGTGTAAATTAGGCTTTACTGCTGCGTTCCGCTGGTTCGCTGCTGCCGGCATTTGTGGAATTAAGAGTTTATCACCCATCCACCCCCGCCCACCCTCTCCCTTCTCCCTCTCGGCTCACGCACTTGCTTAGATTAGGCTAATAATCTAAGAAGCTGAATTGTGCTGCCGCAATTGGCTTGTATTACTGTAAACCTACGTAGGTGGTCATGGGGTAAACTCGATGCATATTCATGGTAAACGATGCATTCAGACGTGGTAGTAAATAGTAGTAATTTCTCCCTGAAACATGTGATAATGATGAATATACTCCTTGGTGTGTTTTAACATTACAAGCCATTTATACCTTTAGAAATGCTCTCTACCCTACACATCTATACATAATTCATAATTCAGCCTAGAAGTTAAAGTATGGTAATTGTATATCAGTCTGAACTAGGCAATTAGCTTGTATGTGATTCTGTTGTGTGTTATCACACGGGAACCGGTCAGTTTGACATACTAGGCTGATGCATCAGCCAAATTAGGGAGGAAGAGGGAGAGGTTGGGGTGGCAGGGAACACAGAGACATGGCTTTTTTATTTTGATCTGACTGCCTGTACTGCGGCAGCAGCTCTCTCTCTGTGTGTGTGTGTGTGTGTGTGATTGGGACTGTCTACAAGGAGTCTGCCTCTGTGATTTGTGTGTTTAGCTGCTGTCCGCTGGTGCATCTGGCTCTCGTCTCCCCCCTCCTCGTTGTCCAGTCTCAGCACAGGACTCGTCCAAGGGGAGGAGACCAGAAGAAGTGTGTGTTCAGTGTACACTGCAGTTTTCAATCCAAACTTTGATCGTTATCTTTTTTTTCCACCCTTAATCTTTCTTTAATTTTACCTCAGATGTAGGCTTTTTGTTTTCACACACCGCTTTTTCAACCCCTGCTGTTCTGCGCTGACTGTTCCCCATGTTGCTTATAGGGCTGGCATTCACCAAATATTCGAATATCAATGTCACTATTCGACGTTCACCGAAGTTTATAAAGCTTGGCGATATAGGAAGTCATAAGAATGAGTTGTCAATGCCCCTGGTGGATGAATTTCTTAATGCTCTATACCAGGGGTTCTCAAACCTTTTTAGGCTGTGACCCCCAAAATAAACATAGTTGAACTGACAAGCACTTGGAATTGTAGGTATTACATTTAATGTGACTCAGTTCCACAGATAAATATTGTGAAAATAGCAGATCTACATGCTCAAAACGCCTCGCAACGCGAGGCGTTGTGAGCATGTAGATCGGCTATTTTCACTATGTTTGCCTCTTGCTTACTTAATATTTGACAGTTTGGCCAGTCCTGTCGAATATTCGACTATTCGAATACTTTGAGGTCGAATAATTCGAATACTAAAAATCACTATTCGTGAATGCCCTAGTTGCTTAATTCCCCCCCCTTGCTCCCCTCCTCATAATTCTCCCCTACAGTGTAATTGACTGTTATCATACAGTGACTGTCAGTTCACGAGTTTCCGTCTCAGTTCCACAGCCCCCCCCCCCCCCCTCCCGCATTCTCATACAGACATGTGAGCACTGTGTGGCTGCAGCGTACAGCGCATACAGTATGTCTACCCCCCCTGCTATTTTTGAAACAGCCGCTGACGCTGTGGTTGGAATATCAATCTCTCGGGGGTGAGAGACAGCGAGGCAACGCTCAGTCAGGGATAATGCAAAAAACCCAAAAGACAGAGACTGAAAGGGTGTTGACAATACGAAAGGCTTCAAAGCTGGGATCGGTCTTTTCTTTTTTTATTAGAAAGAAAAAAAAAGAGAGAGACAGGATTAACATGGAACATCGTCACTCGGTAAACATTTTTGAGACAGAATTCAGAGAGACCTTGAAGGCGAGCAGTGGTCTAAAGTAACTAAGTACAATTACTGAAGTACTGTATTTGAGTAACATTTCAAGTTATTTGTACTTTACTTGAGTATTTCCAATTTCCAATACTTTTACTTCTACTCCACTAATCTCTTGATTCAAATATTGTACTTTTCCTCCACTACAATTATTTTAAAACTAGTTACTTGTTACTTGTAGATTTTGATTATTATTAAAAAACATATATTTACCACTTCAGCCCTATATATACAGCCCTATATATATTTTGGCCATTTGAAAATAGCCGGTCCACAAGCTCACAATGCCTCCCGATGTGACGCATTGTGAGCTTGTAGATCTGCTATTTTCAAAGTATATTTATACATTTGACAACTTAAAATGGGACATTCTACATAATGAGTACTTTTTACTTTTGCACTTTAAGTACATTTTGATGCTAATTATTTAGTACAAAATATTGTCAAGTACATTGTGAATTCTGGACTTTTACTTGTAAGAGAGCATTTCTACATTGCAGTATTTTATACATTTACTTTTCCAGCGCTGAAGGCGAGTCATTGTCACCGTGGCCACAGCTCAACACAGGGATGGCGGGTGGTGGAAGAGGCGTCTCTGTGAATTGATCTCCCGTAGTGATCAAAGCATAGCTACAGCTGGTTGAAGGGGACCAAATCCATTCAAGAGGTGATTTGGTTCCATTTTACCAGCTTTAGCACAGCATTGTGGAATCGCCGCTTCCTTGGTGACAGGAGTAGAGTTTTGCTAGATCCCACATCGGTCTCCGACAAGAGTCCTCCTGAGTCAACGACTGGGCGTAGAGAGGAGATGGGTCACACATCCTTCGCCATACCACCTGGAGGTGGCTAGTCGAGGGGCCGCGCTGTAACCGTACCCACCCCTTAGCTAGCATGGGCACAGATAGCTCCATCTCACTTACTGTCTGTCTCTCTTTCTCGCTCGCTTCATCACTCTCACTTTCCCTCACTCTCTGTGACACACGGTTGCACATTTCACACTGCTCGCACGCACACACACACACACACACACACACACACACACTATCGCCACGCGGCACCTAGCTACAGTCAATCAGCCCCTTGCTAACTTCCTCCTATGCCGCCTTCCAGGCCTGTCTATTTATCTTCGTTGGGATTTCTCTTTTATTTTTTTAATAGTTTATATTCTCGCTCTCACTCCCTCTCATACAGAGGGAGAAAAATTGTTCCCTGCGAAAAGGATAATAATAATCTGTGGCAGTGCACTTGAGTCAAATGTCCCGGAGTCGTGTAGCAATTACAGGCTGTGACAGATGGGCCCCGCTGCAAGTACGCTGGTGCTCAGGTCAGCAAGACGGCCAACAGACATGCACACACATGCACGCGCACTCACACACACACTCACGCACACACGTACGATCTGTAATGCCTCTCACTCACATGCCTAAAGCAGCACTCTGGGGTGTCAATTCACAACACTAATTTAGAACAGTCTTTAAATCCCAGAGACTAGATTTCAGATGACACCGTCAGAATGATGACAGGACACTGTACAGTCATTCCATTTAAAGCACAGCTCCCACCACACACGCCTTCATTTCCTTCTCTTTGGTGGTCATTGCTAATGTTTATTTGACACCACTTTGTACTACAAAGTAAAATACTCTGTGTCAATGTATCCATTTGTAACTCTGAGAGTGCCCATGATGGATCCATTTGCTTACGTTTGTACACTCTTTGACTTAAGGAAAAAACTCTAGAATCGTCTACAAAGTGAGCATTTTAATTATTAGTCAGATTTGATCATTATTGTCCGTGTATTTTTGTTAGCATATTAGTTTTTCCTTCCTTCCACCAAGGCTGAAGTGGGTTTGGGGGGAGCGGGCCGAAGGCCGCGACAGCTGAGGGATAGACGGGACTGCTTGTAGACAGACTGGAGGTCAACACAGGGCCAGCTCGATATGGCACACCAGAGGCCGGGCTATTTGTAACACACACACACACACACACAGCTCGTTCTCTTCCACACACACACTCTCGCAAAGCAGAGTCAGGTGGCCGGGCAGCAGCCTGGCTGCTCACCTCCTCCACTGGCCATAACGGGGCAAAAAAAGCAGGGGGGACGACAGGCACCAGCGAGCATTTGATAATGTCAGCATCTGCTGCGTTTGTCACTCAGACATGGAGGGGCCTGGGTGGAACATGCCCCCCACCCCCTCAACCCCCCAGCCTCCCTTCAAGACTAGAGTGGGCCATACTTCTGTAGGGATGTCTTGACACAAGCAGGACCCCAGGCACATGGAGATAGGTCTATATGAGGGGAGAAACGGGACCAAAGCCAGGAAAGGCAGGGTTGTCCCACTGACCTTCTCCTCCTTGACCTTATCAGAAATAGGATCTATATATATATATATAATATATATACTGTATATAGTTTTATATTGGGTTATAACTTATTATGAACTGCTTTTCATCCAATGTAGTAAGAATGAAAGAGATGGTGTTCTATTGTGTAGAATTCGTTTTCAAAGTCAGCCTTCCCAGCTTAGTCCCTCTCCAACATAGTTTATCCCCCCCCCCCCCCCAAAAAAGTGTTTTAACTTCATTTTTCTCTTCATGCATTCAAATAGGATTTTACCGAAGCAAAACATGGAAAGTATTGAAAAGGGACTAGCAGGTTACAAACTCCATATCTCATTCTCTTTTTATGATTGAAACTTTTTTTTCCTAAAACATACATTATTATATTTTTCCCCCTCCTCTGCTCAGATGTCAGTGAAACCGGCATTCAGACTGTCAATGTTAAGAAATCTTCTCCTCAGCTTTACATCTTTTCTCTCATGCACGGCAAATGGAATAAGTCTCAGCGCTACACTCAGCATATTAATCAGTTCAGAATAGAGTGTCATGTTTTTCATTAGAATAGTGCTGTAGCATTGAGGTGGCAACGCACACACGCTTTCCCTATTGCTGCACTGCACTGGAGCAATACCGCCTCCTCCGAAGATCATTCGCCGTTTAGCAAAACCGTGTGATTAGCAACTGTAGATAAGATACCTAACTCATTTAAAATCTCTCAACCTGGCAAGGTGTATCTGTAGTAAAGAAATGGAGGGGGGAGGGGAGAGGGGGGGTGCTAATTTGGCTGCCCACACATCAATTTGATATCACTTAGTCCAGACAGGTGATCGTGAAACTTATTTCATACTTTTACTTTTTTGTCATTTTTAAACCGTACCTAAATTCAACTACAAAAACCTTGGAGCAGAGCAATGCATGACATGCAAATGTGTTTCAAAGCGTGTCAAGCCCATGCTTAAAAAGGCTGGTCCTGGCCGTGCTCATGATCCAGGGGGCCAGAGAGGGACTGGAAGGTATTAGAATAGGTGAAAGTGCTAGATATGAATAGTAGGTCATGCAAAAAAACCTCCCCACCTCTCCCCCCTCTCTCTCTGTCTCTCTCTCTCTCTGTGTCCCTGTGCCTGTTCTGTTGCCTTTTATTTGTTTGAACCAGTTGACAATTAGAATCAGCTGACAGGGCCAGAGTTGACCCTGATCCTGCATTGTCACTTTTTGATGGCCTAATCTGACTGCCATGTGGCCCAGCAAAGCATTTGGCAAGCATAGCAAACGTGAACAATGAGAGCAGGAATCGGAGGGGAGGGGAGGGGAGTGGGGGGGGGGGGGGCGAGGGAGGGGAATGTGGGGCAGCCGGGTGGGTAAAGGGTTGGGGGGGTTCACAATGGAGCACACAGTATGGTTAACACAGCAGCCATATGATACAGCACTGGGGCAGAGTCAGTGTTTGGCAGCAGTGGCCTCGGCGCCTCTCTGATATCTGCCTCCTCAGCAACTCTGTCATGCTCTTTCATTCGCAAGTAAAATAATAATAATAATAATAAGGAGTGGTAAAGATGGCAGTGTCGTCGTCCCCCCCGGTTCACCTTACCTCCACCCGCCTGGCTGAGCCATGGGACCGTTGGGAAAAGATTATGGTATTAATATGGCCGGGGCCAGCTCTAGCATACCTCTCTGCTCGCTGAAGTTGGGGCTAAGTTGCAGCTGGCCGCCTTTCAATGCAGTAATGCAGTAAAACCACGCAACGATGAAAGGAGGCCCTGTTCATATGGTGATGTCGCAGGATGATTGTTAGCCCGCCATTCAGGGGAGATGGCTAAAAGTCGCACGCTAACATTCACACTGCACCCGTAACGTGGGGAAGAGGCGAAACACTCGATTGCTATCTTCTCTCTTATCCTATAGTATTAATTGCCATAAAAGATAATCTATGTCGATTGGATAAGAGGATTTTATTGGCCAACTCAGCTAGTTTGAGAAAGCAGTTAAGTTCCCTACAGCGATTATTGCTGCAGTGAGACTGCCCAGAGACAGTATAGCTAATGTATGAGCCATACACCACTCACATTCACTCTCTCTCTCTCTCTCACACTCTCTCTCTCTCTCATATACGCCTGCTGTTTTCTCTCAAACCATGGTCACAGCCACATTAACAATCATACACTGCATGACATTACTATATGTCCTCAGACACCACTGTCCAACAACATTTTGCACGAGGACTCACCACCCCACCAAGAATACATACTTCTTTACATTCCATAGCTATCATATGTTCATATGGGTACATAAAGAAGTATGTACTCCAAGGAGGCATTCTGAAGACATCACAATTCTCTCATCTTTTCACAAGGTCAAGGGAAGTTATTAGCAGAACATTTGTAGTTTTTTTTTCCTCACCGTGTTCCCTCCCAAGAAAGGCAGTCAGTCTGCACCATAAGGTGACTTTGAGCGTAAATTCAGTTCAGCGCTCAAGGCTTTTCCCTTCACTGGCCATGTAAGGCTAAAAGCACCAGTCCCCCCACCAATGTATCAGAGGTGTTGCGGTCCATACCATTGCCGACTTGTCCCAGTGACCCCCGCTGTCCTCCAGAGAGCTGGGAGAAACCATTAGGATCATGGAGAGAGGGGTGGAGAGACATAAAGGGAGGAATAGAGCCTGGATGCTGCTTCTCTCTCTCTCTCTCTCTCACCTCCCCTTTTCAGCTGTAGAAGGTGGTCCCTTTTTTGTCTTCCACAGAAGAAGGGTTGGGGAAAAAAAAGAGTAGGGAGGAGATAAAGTGGTTGTGACAAAAAACGGCCCGGAAAAAAGAAACGGAAGAGTTCTCTCCTTCACTGAGTGTCCTCGATGATGTCGTGGCCTCTCGAGCTCCTCGTCTTGTGCGAGGCTCAGTCGCTGTGTCCTGGGAATAGGGGTGCACCTTCAAGCTTAATGGCCCTACTGACATACTACACATTCTCACCTCCCACTTCTCTCTCTCTCTCTCTCGCCCTCTCTCTCTCTATTTCTGAGTCTATTCCCACTATCTCCTTACCCTTTTCCTAAGCCCCCTCCTCTCTCACCTCCCCCATGCACCTCCCTCTCCCTCTGGCCTGTCCCTCACTTGTCTATCTCTGGTGTCAGCCGCGTCCCCAGTGGTCTGTCAGGAGCGCTCGCCTGCTGATGTTTGAAAACGAGGGTGATCCAAGTGGAACAGGAAGCTATTGTGAGCGGGATTTGGGCTTTAGGCGCAGAGGCAGGCCATAGGTCACATGCAGCCGCTAATGCCCACTCAGCACTTGTGGATTGGCCCTGGTTACATGGCTATGTTAGCCCCCTCCCTTTCTCTTTCTCTCTCTTGCTCTCCCTCTCTATCCCCCATGGGCAGCCATATATTTCCCCCTCCCACACTCCCCAACACTTTCTCACCTCCTGTCCCCCCGAAACCCCCATTCACCCCTAACCCCCCCCCCCCCCGACACACCCTCACCTGTCCATGAGTGACCAGTCCAAGCAGCTGCTGTCCTATTGGTGTAAGTGGTGTGGGAATGGATCAATAACCATTTGCGTTGCGGTGTGAAATGTTCAGTGAGTCTCTAATGAATCTTTACCCCAGACCAACACATTCCACAAGTCAACACGGCTCCCCCTATCTGCCGGCTAGCGGGCTGAACGAATGCTGTGGCCGTCTGGGTGTAAAATGTACAAATGAGTAGGAAGCTGTTAGTGTTGTGTGATTTTCTTTTTGGGGGTGGGGGGGTGAAAGGATGGTGTTAGAACTATATGAATGGCTTACAGGAGAGGAGGCAGTGGAGTGTGTGTGTGTGTGTGTGTGCTTGGAAAAGGCAGAAGGGTTTAGAATAGCAATGAAGGGGCGCTTAAACCAGCAGTCGTTCTCAGCACAAAGATGGTGCCGGGTGGGTGGACGACGTACGACAAGCCTGGTGTTCCTAAAGGTGTGACGTCCTGTTTAGGAAATGTCACAGCCGCCCGAGAGGGTGAGCGAATGGGAGAGGTTTGGGGTGGCGTGGGAGGGGGGAACATTCCTTCCTTCCTTCCTACCGACAACAGTGGGCCGGAGGTTAGGGGTGATGGTGAGCAAGTGAATGAACTGGGTGGCTATCATGTTGGCTCTGCTGTGGCCTGGGTCATATAGAACCACTGCAGTACTGTGTACCATGCATGCCCTGCCTAGACTAGAATACCAGTACAGAGCGCGAGAGAGAAGAAACTGGGTTACTACCCCAAAGTGCAGTGAGTTCAGCCAGTGACACCCATCTACGCAGCCAGACATTGCTGCCCAGTTCTCCCACCCACCCATCCTCACCTTCCTTCTCCCCTACATCTGTGTTAATACACTCATCACAGCTGTGTGTTGTCAATCTCCGCCATCATTTACAGCTTCCCGTCCCGTTTGTGCGTTTTTCTGATGCCTCGTCATCCCTCTGATGCCCACATTCCATACCACCTGTCCGCCCCAATCATCCCCAATCGTGCATCCTTAAACTTACCTCGCCATCAATTAAGAAGTGCCACCCTATACACATACTGTATACTGTACCTCCTAGCGCCCCACACCCTTCAGTGTAAAAAAAGAAAAACTACGACCAAAGAAGACCAAAAAAAAAGA
Source organism: Nannobrachium achirus (assembly GCF_963921795.1). NCBI lineage: Eukaryota > Metazoa > Chordata > Actinopteri > Myctophiformes > Myctophidae > Nannobrachium > Nannobrachium achirus. Next base: position 37,610,956 of record NC_137814.1, read on the forward strand.
AGGAAAAAAAGTCCCAATACATATTGTATCCATTAGTATTTGGCGAATCGAAGAGGAAAAAGAACAATGACAAAAAGCTGTAAAGGTGTCCGATGCAGAGGGCCAACTGAGGCAGAAGCGAAGAAGGTCTCTCCACACCAGTGCAGGTTTGGAGTTAACGAGTCCGTCGTTAGATAGCGGCAGGGGCTGCAACCGGGAAGCGTAATGAGCCAAAGAGCTCTGCTGCTGCTACTGCTACTGCTGCTGCTGCTGCAGCATGTCCGGCCAGTGCCGGGAACACGAGGGAGGGAGGGAGGGAGGGGGGGGGGAGAGAGAGAGAGAGAGCATGATGAGAGCGAGATAGAAAGGAGAGTGCAAAAAAAAGCGAGGGTAAAAAATCCATGCGGGCCATAGCAACTCCCCAGCCTCCACCTGCCTCTTCTCGTGGGTGTCGTCTCGTGGATTTCTTTTTTGTTCTCCTCCCTGCACTTTTCTTTCTCTCTTATCTGTCTCTCTAAGAACCAACATGCACAAAAGGAATAAGCCCCCACCGCCCCCCCCCCCCTAAAAAAAAAAGCTACGTGCGCTGGTGAAGTTGTGTCCCAGTGCTGCTGCTCGCTGCAGAACGGTCCATCCGCTCCCGCTTCCGCACTACGCTGCACGCAGCTGAGCCATGCGGTTAATAACTGATCGCATCCAAAGAAGAGGCGGAGAACAGAGGGAAGGGGGGGGGGGGGGGGAGAGACGGCACACGTCAGGGGTGAACTCCTGTCCGAACGCAAAGGGAGAGCATATATTACCTGTCAGATCAGTTTCTTATCTGGGCTGTACCTCCTCTCTCTCTCCTCTCCTCTCCTGCTCTCTCATCTCTTGCTCTCTACTCCTGCTCTCTTCCTCTCTCCCTTCTCCTCCTCTTTCCCCTTTCCCTGTAGTGAAGAGAGCCATAATGACCTATAGAGTGCTCCAGCTGCTGCAGCCATCGTGTGCGCTGGTTGTATGCCTGACTCGCTGAATCAGCTTCTCTCATTGGTGGGGGGCGGGGGTGGGGGAGCGCCGGGTGCCAGAGTCGGGGAGGGGAGAGGAGAGGAGAGGAGAGGAGAGAAGAGAAAGCAGAGACTCAGTGCATGCACATTCCCATGCAAACACCCCAGCCATACCTTTCAGTAGGGGAAGGCGTTGAGCTGACGTGAAGAGCAGCCGCTTGGAGCGAGTGGGGGAAAAAAGAAAGGGGGAGTGTGGGGGGCAAGCAGGGAGAAGAAGAAGAAGAGGATGAAAGAGGAGGAGGAGGAGGAGGAGGGGAGGACTCTGCAGCACTCTCCTCTCCATCATGTGCATTCTGAGGGAGAGAGCTGGGAGGATGCCCTGGTCTGTGGAGGAGCTGGAAAAGTGCAGCAGCCGGGTTCTCCACCCTGCCTTTTTTTCGTATTCTGACGACAGCGTGTAATAACTAACGCACACACACACACACACACACACACACACACACACACACACACACACACACACCACACACACACACACACACGCACTTATTCAGTGGAACTTCACACGACATCGTAGAAAGAAGGAGTTTGCCAAATGAGAGCAGTGTGAAAAGGGTATTTCAAAATAAAATGCCTGCATCTCCGTGGCAGCAGAGACATATCTGCACTACTTTTAATAGCCGGCGTGCAAACCATCCAGATTTGATTTCCATTGTCTGAGACGATAGACACGATAGCATGTCGCTGTTTCTTTTTTTATCTGGATCGGAGCTTTTCTTTCTTTTTTAACGACACACGCTTTTCAATGTGGTTCTCTTCTTGGCAGCGACTGAACAGGGTCACCTTATAGGGAGAGAAGGTCAAGGAGAAGTGGCCAGCGTTGGGTTGTGGGAGTGAGTACTGTTGGTACAGTGACCGAGGCACGGGAGGCCAACAGGATCTCTACCACCCCACCAGACACCACCGCTCCTTCCCCCCACCCCTTTTTACGGCGCACAAGGCTAAGCTAATCGGTTAGCACTTTATGGGTAGCCAGGCATTTGAAACGCGCGTCGGCCCCTGCTGCTGGGACTGCTCCTGCATGTGTCTTCTTCTCTTCACCACCTCCCTGACCATATTTAGTCAAGCAGTGCAAAAAATAGTTCCCCCGCTCTGCTCCACTCACTCTGCTCCTCTCTACTGCCCCCCCCAACCCCCCACCACCCCATCTCTCTCTCTCTCTCTCTCTCTCTCTCTTCCGTAACTCCCCACCAGCACCCGCCCTAAGCAGCTGTTGGCCACAGGCTCCGGGAAGCCTCCCTGCCTATCGATTCCACCGGCCTGGAAGGAGAGAGGAGCGTTAGCCTGGCTAGCCCCCGCTTCCATTTGCCTGGGCTATTTTTAGAAGCTCCAAATAAAGTGGTCTCTCATGGTTCCACTTGTATATTCTCGACCCCCCACCTCCCCCCTTCCCCCCTCCCCCCGCAACTCCAATTCCCTTCCCCTGTTTTACATCCACCATCATCATCACCACCATGTCCACTACCTCCCACCCTGGCTCACTCTGTCCTTTTTAATCCCCCCCACCCCACCCCACCCAAAACACCAGCGACGTGCAAAGAATGTTAGAGAGGCAGCGGCTGAAATTTCTAAAAGGGCCTTTTGGTGAAAATATTGAAAATAGCAGACCTCCAAGCTCTCAATGCGTCGCAGCAACATAAGAAGCTGCAATCAAGTTCAGGAGAGTTTGGACAAGGTATTTTTCTTGAATGCTGCCTTCGCGTATGGCATGGAAAGAGGGCATTTGCAATTCTTTCACCATAGTAAAAACTGCATTCATGGTTAAGAGAGGGCACCTTTTTACAGACTGATAAAAGGGCAGGGGCTCAAGCCCCCTTTGATGTCTATGTGTGCACGTGCCTGCCAAACACACACACACACACACACACACACACACACACACACACACACACACACACACACACACACACACACACGCACCCACCTCGGTCTGTCTGTCTCACTCAATCTCTTTTAAATAGAGCTGGAACACACTGCTTATGGTAGAGCTCATGTCTGCTCCACTCTATACTTAGAATGGCTGCCTATTTGCCAAATGGACAAGCACAGGGTGAGAGGCGGCGTGTCATGAAGGGGAGCAGGGGGAGGCCATTAAATAGCAGCAAATATTATGTTTTCCTGTGGGCTGTTTTCTCTCTCTGCATTTTTTTCTCCTGTGACCAATTTTATTATTATTTTTGAGTGGCAGCCCCCCACCTCTCTGAGGCATCGAGTAGTTTTGGGTGCCTTCTCTCCTTTTTGAGCTCTCATTAATTTTCAAGTGTCTTTTTTCCAAGACTTCCCGAGGCACAGCTACTGAAGAATCTGTTTAATTAGTTGGACTCATCACAGGCCACAGCCATACTGTACGCCATGAATGTCCTCTGTGCCCTCTCTTCCCTTCCCCTCTCATTTCTCCTTCATTCTCTCTATATATCTCTCTCCTCTCCTTTCCTCTCCACTCTTCTCTCGTCCATTCTTCTCCTCTCTTAGCCTCTCTCATACCTCGATGACTAGGGATGGGACGATATGAAACTTTCATATCACGATTATCGTGACAAAAGAAATCGCGATTTACGATATTATCGCGATAATCAAAATCCATTATGAGCTTGTAGATCGGCTATTTTTTGGCAAAGACAACTGATATAGTGGGGAAAAAAATCTGGATATGCAGCTCGGCAAATAAAAGGTGAATTGATCCCAGTTTATGACGGAGGACGATATCACGATAAATTAAATCTCCACGATACGATTATCGTGAGTGGTTTTTATCACGATAAATGATAATATCGCGTATCGTCCCATCCTTAGTGTTCTCTCTTCCTTTCCCCTCATTTCTCTTTCATTCTCTCTATATATCCCTCTCTCCTTTCCTCTCCTCTCCTCTCCTCTCCACTCTTTTCTCGTCCATTCTTCTCCTCTCTTAGCCTCTCTCATACCTCGATGACAGAGCAGCACTAGTCGTCCCCCCCTCCCCGCCCCACCTTCATTCTAACTGCTGCAGAATGCCCCAGGATGTGTATGCTAATGTTTGGGCACACCGTTTACTGTTATGTCCCCTTTAAGTAATCATATGGAAACCTGACTGTGGCGGTTTAGTCTTAATAAAGGGCGAACGCGAGAATGTGCTCAAACGCACCCTTAGATGCAGCAGCGGGAGAAAATGTATGGTCATCAGAAAGGAGAATGTCTCTTGTACATGTAATTCTCTTTCAGTGCATGTCTGGTGATTGATTTGATATGCCTTCTAACAAGCTCACTGGCATACTTACCCCCACTCACAGTTATATATCCCAGGCCTTGTTTTATGGGTGGGGAAAAATTCTGCATAGATTTAAGTACGCAATTCAATTAATGTATTGTCACTGCAATTTATGGCCTTTCGATTACATTATCTTTATGGCTATTACAAGAATTGACCATTTGCCAGGTGAAATGGATTCCAGGCTAATGTGTCTGCTCAAAACCTGACCTTACATGGCCAATGAAAGTGCAGACTTGCAACCACATAAAGAGGCAGCCATGAATGTCCACCTGTTATTGGGGGTCTTGCAATGCAGACTCCATTTTTGCAGACCACTTTAAATTAAACCAGCCATAACTTTCCAGCTAGCCATAATTTCCTCCCTGTAGCACTTACTTGTCATCGTAATGTGCTGGCTCATATAAAGTGTGTGCATGTATGTGCGTGTGTGTATCGCTGTGTCAAACTAAGTTGTAAGAGTTTTAACTTTTTATTGTATTAATTAAAGAAACATGTCTTTCCCTTTTCTCCCAATTTGGATATTATGGCAATTCCCAGATTCCCCGAAAGTCAAGTTAAAACCTTTTAAGCATTTTATTAACATATCCTGTTGATATCACCTCCATATGTTGGCTGTGTTTATAGACTCTCTGGGCCTGCTCCCTGCTTGCACCAACCAACCACCCACCCAACCCACCAGTTTAATCTCAATTACAGCCAGACATTCATCTGCCCGTGAAACCCGGCAGCAGGGCATGCATCCTCCCTCCATGATGAATAGTATGGGGCCAATGTTTAGCTGAGCAGTTAATCGATCAATAAGAAAAGGGGCCATTAATGGACGCGTTTTGTTTCACTGGATAAAGGGGTGGGGACGACCTGTTTTCCCCCCTCTGAGTCCTACTTAAGACTCCTGCATCTCTATTCACCAAACTTTTGAATGAGATTGTCCATTTGTATGCATCAATGCCGCCTCGTGTTGTCCTGAATACTTATTGTGGGCAGAGACCGATGTGGTGTTTAGTTTAAAATGGCTGATTTGCAACTTCTCCTCAGCCTAGGAAATTTGACTCACTTTTAGAAACGTAATTACACTGCGTACATATCAATGTAAGTTTTGCAGTTGTACCTTTCCTTTTTATTTGCACATTATTACACCATCATGACATTTCCCAAATCCTTGCTAATGGGGTCACCATGGAAATTGTCATCAAAGCTTACTTGAGGTGTAGGTCAGTGGTTCTCAAAGTGGATTTCAGGCACTCTCTAGGGTCCTTTATGGGGGTCTAAATTGACCCTGCTCAAATGGAACCAAATGGATTTGGTTCCATTTGTATGCTGTCAAAGTTAAGCGGAGACCTTCAAATGTCAAAGTTTGAGAACCACTGGGTTACAGTGTAGCAGATCTCCAAGCTCAACGTGTGACAATGCAGCGTGTTGTAAGCTTGTAGATTGGCTATTTTCGGCATGCAGCACCATCTTACAACCTATATCAGGCTAAAGTCCTTCTGGGGGCAGGTCACATCATCAGCTGGCATGGGGTAAGGGGCCATTGCTACCCATTGGACGGTGGCCCTCATCTCCAACTTGAGAGACAGAGACGAGAGCTTTTCGACCAGTAGAATCTGGTGAGCTTCAGATGGGGATGGGGGGGGGGGGGGGGGGGGTAAAGCTCTCTGTCTCTCCTTTTTACTGTTTTTTTCCCCCTCTGCCTTCGGTCTTTGATGTTTCGGCGTGCTCGGCGAAGTCTCGGCCAGTTCCTCAGCCCGTCTCTTAATTCCTCGTCTCTGTGCGTCCGACTCTACCGGTCCAACAACATAGAGGGATTAAAGCCGCTACTAATGAGTCCAGTTTGGGCTCTTTTGAGTAAAATCTCCATCCTCCTCTTCCATCAGCACCGCTTACTTTATCACTCCCTCGTCAGTCCTGCCCACCCCACCCCCTGCACCCCACCCATCCTCATCCCTTTACACTGTGCATCATTTGAAGGGGTGAGGCTGTGTGAGCGCTCTCTGGAATAAAAGTGATTTATGAATGGCCAACTGGGTGTGTGTGTGTGTGTGTGGGGACGGGGTGTTCTGGTGGCAGTCAGACTCTCTGATCCAGCAGTCCATTGTTCACTCCAGCCTCACTGCAGGGGAAGCTCCTCTTCAATTCCTAGCACTCTGATCTGTTACCGTCCAAACGCTGCCGTCAAGTGACTCACTAAAGTCTGCACAAATACACTGCAAAATGCTGAGCGTTCATTTGATTCTGAACAGAACCAAATGGACCCATATAAGGGTTAATTTGGTTCCATTTGTTCACTTTCAGAGTTGCAAAGGGATGAATCAACATTGAGGCTTTTTCTGCGTACTTATGCAGGGGCACACGCCCGTAATGCATGCGTGCACCCTCCGTTGATATTTGCAAATTATTGTTTACAGTTTTGCATATGCAGTGGGACGTTCAAATCGACGACGTCTCTCTCTCTCTCTCTCTCTCTCTCTCTGTGCATATATCTTCCGAAACGGGCTGTTGTGTACAGTACACACATCACACGCACACAACAACGCTGAATGATTTCTCTTATCTTTGTGACCTGGCTGTTCGTCCCAGTCTTTAGAAGTTAACACAGGTGGGGATGGAGACAGGTGCATTGCCACCGCCAGTGAGCAGCGTTGACAGGGAAGGTGTTGTGTTTGATGAAGATAATGTACGACTTCCTCCCTGTCACCATATGTTCACATGCAGACACACATTTACTCGTGCACGTGCACCGACGTACACACACCCACATGCTGTTGTTGTGTATGCAGGACTGTTCACCTTCCTGCTGGGTAAAATGGTGGGGGATAATGCAGCCGCTCACCATTTGGACTATTAATTTTGGTGTCTATCTAGGCGCGTGTGTGTATATGATCACTTCCTCTTTGCAGAGTAATATAAGCTAATTCTAATGACTCGGAAAGATGAGCTGCTAAGATTGGTCAATGGAGAAGGGATAAGTGCACCGTTGTAATTCATTAAAAGATAAAGTGATGGCAGAGATACGACTCGCAACTAAGTAACCTTTCGCATCCAGATGAGCTGTGGTCTTCATAGCAATCTATTATAGGAGACAATGTCCCCACCTGGGTCAATGTTTTATGATAGGTGGGGCTAGATTATAATGCTGATCCTTTCCCTTTTTCTCCTGTCTTACTATTATCTGAGATTGATCACTTCATCAATTAAACCTGCCACTGTGTTGCTGCAGCATGTTCAGCAAGAACAGGTGCATGTTTCACCTAAGATACAGAGTACAGCCCCATGAAACATGCCACTGTGTTGTTTTCTACCTAAGACAAGTTAAGGAATATACGTGTAGGTGCATGTTCTAGCCAAGTTAGAGAGTATACGAGCATTTGCCTCCATGTTACTGCAGTGCGTGTACTATTTAAGTTACAGAGTATAGGTGCATACCGCTATAATGTTCTACCTAAGGTACAGAATACACTGTAGGTGCAGACTGCTATATAAGTCAGTGATCATCCTCTTCAACAGGGCCGCGGACGGGGTTTGCTCCAGCTTACCAAGGGACTTTATTGAAACATCCCCTCAGTCCCAGCAGCCCTGCTACTGTCCACCTATCTGAGCTGGGACCAGGCCAAGAGATCAGCCAGAGGACAAGCCCATACAAGCCCCAATCCCCCTGTGACCAATCAGAACGCCCACACTTCCACTGGGGGCCGGGCCAACAGTGGCGCTGGGCCAATAGATAAGCTCAGCAGTGCTGTAATGCTCCGTCTGTCTGTAGCGTGCTGAAACACTGAGTCCTGGCTGCTATGGTTGCTATAGCACATGCTGGGGGTGGTTGTGGGGGCTAGGGAAGGGAGGGAGTGAAGGATGGATGGATGGAGAGAGAGAGGGGGGGGGGGGCCAGGGAGGGGTGGAGGGAGGGAGGTGTGCAGCTTTTCCTGCAGGACTCAAGGACATATAGAGCTTTTGGGAAAGTGACTATAGTATACAGACAAAAGGAAACGCTTGCACCATGCACCAACTGTAAGTAGTGATGGTACGTTTTTTCTTTTCTTTTTTTCGCCCCTTTGCCAAACCTAGAAAGAGCAGGATTTATATGTGGCAGCTCCCTTTAAGTGCCTCAGCAATGCAGGTAATAAATATGACGGCGCCAAGTGATCTACTTCCACTACACAGCTGAGAGGCATCTATTAATATCCCCCCCCCCCCCCCCCCCCCATTTAAAAACAAATGTAGTTTATATATTTGCTTGACGTATTGGAACGGGCGACATAATTTATTTGTGCGGGTGATCGTACTTTAGCAGCAATGATGGCACTGCGGTTTCTGTTATGGCGAAGCGCTGAGGAGCGCACATGGTATTGCCTAGCTGTCATTGTTACGGGCTCGTAAGGCATCCGTGTACAAACTGTAACACATTCAATATGGATCCAATGTAACACAAGCATCGAGGGAGCATTTCAATGCCTCCCGAGTTGTAGTTTCGCAGTACGCCCAAGTTGGACAGTACAGTCCAACAGAGATCTACAGTACAGAGTACAGTACACAGTTGTGTATTAGTAACCCTGGTGTACTGTGAGGTACACATCCCGGGCCTGTGTTCACAACTGACCCAGGCTTAGCTATTGAATAATGTAGGTCTGGTTTCCTTGGTAACCCATACAGACAGGCAGGAGTCAAAGGCTCCTATGTAAATGCTGTGTGGCGGGTCAGAGAGGAGGATAAGGATTTTGAGAGTTGCGTTCGCTTGTGTACGTGTGTGCGCGTACAAGCACGCTTGAATGAATACTGAAAATGCCACGACACCTATCTTTGACATTCCTCCGGCGAAATAAGGCGCTGTACATTATTGGTATACGGCACAGTGTCTTTTCACTGTAGGAAAGCGGGGGGGGGGGGGGGGGGGGGGGCGACCACATTGTACTGTCTGTAGACTCATTGATCTGTGGGGAATGCATTCATGTTTGTATCTGTTTAACGTGCATTCATACAAGACACGTTCCCCTGCCAGTAACAAATTGGCTGTTAGACATTTTGTGTTCTGCAGTGGGACATTTAGTCTGTTGTCTCTGTGCTTAGGGGAGACAGTGGGACATATAGTCTGTTGTCTCCGTGCTTAGGGGAGACAGTGGGACATATAGTCTGTTGTCTCAGTACTTAGGGGAGACAGTGGGACATATAGTCTGTTGTCTCAGTACTTAGGGGAGACAGTGGGACATATAGTCTGTTGTCTCCGTGCTTAGGGGAGACAGTGGGACATATAGTCTGTTGTCTCCGTGCTTAGGGGAGACAGTGGGACATATAGTCTGTTGTCTCCGTGCTTAGGGGAGACAGTGGGACATATAGTCTGTTGTCTCCGTGCTTAGGGGAGACAGTGGGACATATAGTCTGTTGTCTCAGTGCTTAGGGGAGACAATGGGACATATAGTCTGTTGTCTCAGTACTTAGGGGAGACAGTGGGACATATAGTCTGTTGTCTCCGTGCTTAGGGGAGACAGTGGGACATATAGTCTGTTGTCTCAGTGCTTAGGGGAGACAATGGGACATACAGTAATAGTCTGTTGTCTCAGTACTTAGGGGAGACAGTGGGACATATAGTCTGTTGTCTCAGTGCTTAGGGGAGACAATGGGACATATAGTCTGTTGTCTCAGTACTTAGGGGAGACAGTGGGACATATAGTCTGTTGTCTCAGTGCTTAGGGGAGACAGTGGGACATATAGTCTGTTGTCTCAGTACTTAGGGGAGACAATGGGACATATAGTCTGTTGTCTCAGTACTTAGGGGAGACAATGGGACATATAGTCTGTTGTCTCAGTGCTTAGGGGAGACAATGGGACATATAGTCTGTTGTCTCAGTACTTAGGGGAGACAATGGGACATATAGGCTGTTGTCTCAGTGCTTAGGGGAGACAATGGGACATATAGTCTGTTGTCTCAGTACTTAGGGGAGACAATGGGACATATAGTCTGTTGTCTCAGTGCTTAGGGGAGACAATGGGACATATAGTCTGTTGTCTCAGTACTTAGGGGAGACAATGGGACATATAGGCTGTTGTCTCAGTGCTTAGGGGAGACAATGGGACATACAGTATAGTCTGTTGTCTCAGTACTTAGGGGAGACAGTGGGACATATAGTCTGTTGTCTCAGTACTTAGGGGAGACAGTGGGACATACAGTATAGTCTTTTGTCTCAGTGCTTAGGGGAGACAGTGGGACATACAGTATAGTCTTTTGTCTCAGTGCTTAGGGGAGACAGTGGGACATACTGTATAGTCTGTTGTCTCAGTGCATAGTCTGTTGTCTCAGTGCTTAGGGGAGACAGTGGCTGATACAAGGCCCTTTGCTCCCCATTATTTCAAGTTGCAAACAATGGATTTTAATTACCAATATGGGTTCTTTCAGCCACTGCTCCTTCTTCTGCCATGTGTCTGGGAATGAATGTAGCTTAGAAGTCCCCATCTGCTGCAAAATATGGCAACCGGGCACAGGGTGTGAGTGGTATATATTTATAAAATATTTACACAATATTTGATGTACACATTTCTTTGCGAATGAGACATCAATGCGAGTCATTTTTATCATTGTGCAAGTTATTGTTCAGCATGATTTCAAAGCTTTGCAAGAAAGAGTGAATCCAAATGTCAAGGATATGTTCCTCTCTGGCTCACCAGTCTGTAGCCATGTCCATCCCTGCAAGTAAAATGGTAAAAAGCAACACAACAACAACAACAACATGGAGAAATGGAATTGAGCCCACCAAAGCCCCACAACAATTTGTCTCTGAGCCCCCCATTTGTAAGGTGTTGCCAAAAAAGCTTGCTATGAAAAGCAGCACCTCCAATCAGTTACATCACATCTCTGAGGAATGGCTCAAACTGCGGTGCAGGCTGTGGCATTAATAACATTAACAGCTCGCTTCGCGCCAGGTGTGCCTCGCTAAAAAGTCTGTTGTTTTACTCTTTGTTCGTGGTCTTGTGGTGATTTCAAACTAGCCCTGAATAGTATACTATTTTTATTGAGGACCCATGAAGTGCCCACTAAGCAGTTTGAAGCTATCAAAAATACATGTTGAATTAGATGAGGAATATAGTTTATAGCCTTTCATGTTTAGCCAAGAGTAATTTAGCCAATACTCAATCATTTTATTTTCATTTACCAGCTATCAAGCTGTATGAAGGTTCATGCATTAATTTGACATGACTTTAATTTGTGTGGTTCAGCAAGGACTATTTTTTTTTATGTCCGTGAAAATATTAGCTTTTCATGCTGTGCACATCTTATTGGAGTAAATGAAAGGTGTAGATTTACATCACATGCCTGGTTGGAACTGATTAAAAATAATACTGTGAAGCTATTTCAGAAAGATTAACTGAAATATCAGTATATATTTGTATATTGCCATGGACTAGAAATAGATACTATTAAACAAACATCCCCCCCTCCCCTCAGAGGGAATATTCTTTCTGCATATTTTCTTGTGTTGGTTTATAGAGGATTATTTCTGCATCTTTTCTTGTATTGGTCTATATATAAAGTGTCCCAACAACTGCTGACTGGTGGTGCAAGCTACACTACGTACCCTTGCAGGTCACTCAGCACCACAATACAGAGACGAGCCAGCCAGGTGGAAGTGCATGCAGAGTACTGGGAGGAGGCAAGCCCGGGTGATTTAGAGCGCTGGATTTATGGTGCAGTTGTAGATCACAGGTGCCTCTCAGACCGTCTGCCCATATGTTGACAGTGCAGCGGGGCTGCCGATCGAAGGGCCTTTAGAGCTGCTGAATCCCCCACACTGCTTTGAAATGTCCCTGTGCTAAGTCCCTCGTTTGCTGTTTGCCTCTGTATATGGAGATGCAGAATGTTGAGCCCAGCAGGCGTGTCTAATTCTGATGGTGTAGTACACACGGCGCAGAGAACGCTGTGGCACTTCCCTAATGTACTAACGACCACTAACTCCTGCTGTATTTGGGGAACAGATGCAGTTAATGGCAATGGTCTCGGAATGAATCTTGATTTATACCAGTGGATCTCCCGTGATCCCCAAAATAATCATATTTTAACTTACGAGCACTAAGAGTTGAGGAATTACATTTTGTATATCACGGTTCTATTGTGAAAATAGCAAATCTACATGCTCACAACGCCTCGTGTTTTGCGAGGCGTTGTAGATGTGATATTTTCACAATTTCTGCCACTAATATTTGACAATTTGGACAATGTTTAATTTGTCATTTTTAGAGGTACTAAAAAGCCCTTGAATTGTCACTTTAGAAATGTGCAGATACCCCTCTATACACCTAAACTTTATGCTGGTTTGTTTACTGTTGAGTGAGAATACAATGTTTCACATTAAGCTAATCATCTAGGGACCTGGTCCCTAGATGATTAGCTTAATGTGACCCTCCCAAAATAATTTGGGGACCCCCCCTGGGGGTCCCGACCCACAGGTTGAGAACCACTGGCCTGATGTACAAACGACCACTAACTCATGCTGTATTTGGGGAACAGATGCAATTAATGGCAAAGATCTTCGGAATAAATCTTGATTTATATTACAAGCTACAATTTCTACAAGCTCACTGCATATGGCAGTTTTGTGAGCTTGTAGATCGGTGCGACACCAGCGCACAGCGGGAAACCGGATGAGTATCCCCTGAGGTGCTGTTATTACTGTCAGCGGCTCATATCATATCTAATTACAAAATAAAATAAGTTGACATCACAGGATCATTTTAATTTAATTTGACTACTTTTAACAAGATATTAATGAGGCAATACTTGACTGTACAGTGGTTATAGTATGGGATGGATGGTAGCAATTGATGTTGTCAAGGGGGAGCGATTCTAACCAATAGTTAGTTACCTATGCACGTGTAACATACTGCCTAGATAGTTTTTCTTTATTTTTTCTTTTGTTCAAAAGTTAAAGTTAAAATAGGAAAAAAGTTTCGAACCCGGGAAGATTGCTCACTTGCCCCCTGGTTACCATAAATGTTGGTTTAACAGCCAATTACATTTTTTCATAACGCATGCTAGCCTGTTTAGATTTCCACCAGACTTCTGTACAATCCAATACATTGAGATGTTCCCACTCTTTAGAACTATATGAAAAATGATGTGCAATAATGCATTGTTGCGACCGTTGGCCAGGACATCACAATGCCATCGACTAATTGCTGCACATACCATATTTGATTCTGATGTTGTTTTATTCTTCGATGCCCTTGCTTTTCCCCTGCGCAGTCCCATTCTCAGTAAAGGGCTGTGTATTATGACTATTATGGCTGGTGCAGAAATGAGAATGAGGCTTTTTCAAGCTGCTGAGGGGAATAAAGTGCACAGGAAGAGGAGCATGTGGGAAAATAATTGGGTCATCTAGAACCAATGGGACATTAACGTGCCATTGGGCCTCTCTCACTGTCTGCCATCCTTCGTCTTCATAAATCGCTGTGAATCAGGACGGCCCATAATGCAGTGTGATTTAAGGCTAATTAAAGCTAAGGCGGGCACAAGCCCACACCTACTTCCCGAACGGACGGAAACCGAACAGACAGAAACCCGTACCTGCGATTGCGAGAACAAACACCTGCGGTTTCCACGGACAGTGTTGGAGCTGACAGCATTTGCTTGATGTAACCAAAACATCATAGAAATGCACAAGTCAACCCCTCTCTTGTCTCCCTCTCTTCCCGGTTTATGCAAATAGTCCTTAATAAAATCATGCTCACTCAGGGGCCTCAGGTAGACAAAGGCGGGGGAAGGTCACATTGAGGGGGAAATTATTCTCTCCACGGCATGATAATGAAAGTACCACAGCCCCCCCCCCACACCTTTTTTTTCTCCTTCTTTTTTTAACCCATTTAGAACGGGTACACATTTTGTGTATCATTATTTTATGCTTTAACTATTGAAAAATAGCAGATATACAAGCTCACAGTGCTGCGCTGCGAGCTTGTATATCTGCTATTTTTGAAAAACTGTGAAAATTAGAATTTTGACCCGATTCTATAAGTGTCTTTTGAATCCTTCTAAGACTTTTTGAAAAACCCTATGTTTCTATGTCAGCAATCTGGCCAGCCATCGTCAAAGAAAAGGTCCTTTTCACTTAACTGGAGCTCAGTTAAGCTGGTTGCACACTGCTGCGTTTTTCGGGCCGAATATCGGAGTGAATTTCGGAGCGTGCAAATAAAAAATCAACCTCACGTTAGGTCAGTCACGTTTGCACACTGCCGCCCGTTTCGCGCACCACTCAGTCCCTTGCTCTCTCTATCTCTCTCTCTCTCCTTGCCCTGAAAAACGCATTTCGCAACGAAAAACGCAGCAGTGTGCAACCACCTTTAGTCTGTTCTTGAGAGACTACTATGTCAGTGGTTCTCAAACCTTTTCACGTGAAGGACCCCCAAAATGATATGTATTTGGCCATGGACCCCCATCTCAAAATATTTAGTTCCAGGGACAACCCAGAAGCAGAATTTGAGTTGGAGAAATTCACTTTGAAAATACATATATTCAAAGATTTGCACACATTTTCACGACTTTTTCAAGTGCCGCACTGTGAGCTTGTATATCTGCTATTTTTCACTGGTTAAAGCATTCAATAATTCTAAGGCCTAAATGGGTTTTAATGGATCAGGGCCAGTGAGGTTCTGCTCCCCAGCCCTCTCTGTCATTCTACGGGTCTGGCCGCTGCTGGTGTTTATCTGCCCTGCCCATAGCGGCACCCGGCGTCTGCTCTCTGGATGGCCCTGCACTGTCACATGCAACCTAGTGTTGCTGGGTTGGCCAGTGTGCTGGGACGAACTTCGTGGAACGCCGAATTTCAAACGCTCTTCATTTGCATAGGTTTTATACACTTTAAATGATTTTATGTTGTCTATCAAACGGGTTTGTTGTAGTTATTTTGGCGACCGTGACAACACTTGCGCCCCTCCCCTTCGTCTTGAGAATGTGGCAGTTTTGTTGTGCATAATTTATAAGGGAAGGGTTTTGTAAAGGTCTGTTCACAGACTGGACACAAAAGTAATTTTTCTCACGCCGTGATTACATACAGAATAACGTGAATGCACAGGACTTCCCACCAGGTGACACGATTTCGCATTAAGTTGGCGTATTTCAGCTTGAGCGAGTACCATGAATAAACTTGCTTGAGTGTAGCAAGGTGCTGGATATTCACTTGGTGTTATTTTAGGCCTAGAATTATTGAATGCTTTAACCAGTGAAAAATAGCAGATATACAAGTGTATATCTGCTATTTTTCAATAGTTAAAGCATAAAATAATGATACACAATAATGTGTACCCGTTCTGAATGGGTTAAGTTTGTTTAAATGCATGACTTTTAGGGTAACTTAACGGCCACTGAATTACGGAGCTGCTCAGTGTCTTCTAAGCCTTTCCCACTTGATATAAGAATGCCAGAGTTGAAGGGGATTTCATTTGGAGTCCATGCGTTGTGTTTGTGTGAATGATTTGTGGTGAGCCGGGGTCACTATTTCAAAGGGGCTTGAAGGTATTGATCCTGTCGCTGATGAGCTGACACATTTCCTCTTGAGGTCATCTCAACTGGAAAAGGAGTTCAAATGCAGGCGGTTGAACACTTAAACACATCATGAGCCTTTAGTGTCCCAAACATCCAGCCAACACAGCACATTTACAAGCCCCCTACGGGACGCATTGCCATGCGTAGTTAGATTGCAGCTCGGCAATTTTTGACAAAGAGATTTAGTGTAGATGGAAAAAAGGAGCGGTCTAAGCATAGAGACCTGGGGTACCGCAGTCAAATGTGGTTAAACAACAACATAGAAAAGCCCTGCACTATTGGGTATTTCTGACCATGTTGACTCTTCCACCATTATCAGTTTCATCAGGCTTTTCCATTTTTACCCCAGACAGGTGGCGCATTTCGGGGCGACCAATTCCAATGCATAATTTGGATCTCCTTCCCCGGGCTCAAAGCGATCTCCTCGCTAGTTAAGGGGTGAAAGTATGCCGAACACGTCTCCTACATCACACTAACCATATGTTTGTGTGCAGCCATTAATCTCCGGGCTGGATGTTGACTGTTCCTGTTTTGCCCTGTCCTACCCAAGTTATTGTCCCCCGACTCTCACTTCCTGTTGCAGTAATGGCCACTGACCACCACACAGATGGCTGTCAGCCAGACGAGGGCAACAGAAGGGCCCTGTCGACCCCTACACGCACGCACGCACACACACGCACACGCACGCATAGAGTTCGGCAATGTACACCCACTGACAAACGCCAGCCTGAAACATACACACAACCACACACACAAACACACACACAGAAGCCCCACCTACATACACACTCACACACACACACAGAGCTCCCAGCGTCAGTGTACGTCCCGGTCAATGACAAATTGCAGCCCAAGACAACAGGCCCTGGTGTAGCGCTCCTGAGGGACTCCTGAGATCTCTCACAGGGTGACCCAGTTCCATCATGCCTCCCCTTCACCTCCTCTATTCTCTCTCTCTCTCTCTCTCTCTCTCTCTCTCTCTCTCTCTCCCGCTCTTCCCTTTCCTACGCTATGTGTCCTTCTGCATTTGCAGAGCCGATACCTTTAGTTGTAAGGTATAGGCGCAGTGTTGATACCTTTAGTTGTAAGGTATAGGGCGGCGCAGTGTTTATTTCTATAAACCGTGTACACTCATCTCCTTCCTGCACAGCGGGTTCGTGTTCTCTCAGCAGACGTGTTGTCAGCTCCCAGGTGAAGTCGATGCTTTCTGACCACTAAAAGGTCCACAGGAAGAAGACCTGGCCATTAGTTCTCTCTCTATGACTCTCTGTCTTTCTCTTTTTGGTCTTTCGCTCTCTACTTCTCCCTCTGGCATTCCCTCTCTCATCATCACCTCAAGCTCCCTACTCCCGCTCAATCAAAGCCAACACCACTTACACAAGAGATAAAAAATTACAAAAAAGGACAAAAAAAAGAAAAAAGACAACAAGGATTTATTCCTTCGTTCTTCATTCATTCTATTTTTTTCCTGCTTTTACAGCAAATAGCTTAACTGCAGTGCAGCAGTGCCAGCGTGGGGCATTAATATTAATGTCCGCCCATTTGGCCCAGTGTGGCAGAGAGCCTGTCAATCCAGGCTTCAGTCTCCACCCTGGTGAACACTGGGGCCAATGCTGCAATGCCTGGCTCGGACACCAGAAGGCGCCAGACTGCCCCTATAGAATAGTGCCAGGGGTGCTGGGTGTAGGCGGTGTGCGCTCATTGGACAGTTGCACTCCATATAGGAGATATTTCCAGCCAATCCCACGTCATCTGAATGCACCAATTGGAGTAACAATGGGAAGGCAAGAACAAAGGCTTTGTGTGGGACAATTACCCTTGGGTCTTATGGAAATTGTAGTAGTTAAGGAAAGAAAGTGTACTCGGGCAAGGCTGATTCTCGATTCTCTAGAAACTTTGCAATAACGTAAACTGTGTTTAAAGGTTGGGATTATAATTTATGTGATTGGGGACAGAATCAGACAAGGGGAAAGGTCTTCTCTTAAACGATGTGCTTGTTTAAAGTCTCAACTCCTACACAGTGGGAGCACTCAAAGCGAAATTGCTCAAAAGTCCCCCCACGAGATGAGATATCTACACTTCTCTGGCAAATAGCACTTTAAACAGAAGACGACACATTGTGAATGTACGATTAGGCAGGAGGGGTGCGGTTGCTATCACATTTAAGCAGCGCTCCTCTGCATTAAGTGCTTGGAGATGGCTGCAAGCAATGCAGGTGTGTGTGCGTGTGTGTGTGTGTGTGTGTGTGTGTGTGTGTGTGTGTGTGTGTGCGTGTGTGTGTGCGTGCGTAAGCTTCTGTGCAATGAGAGAGAGAGAGAGAGAGAGAGAGAGTGAGAGAGCGAGCGTGCGAGGGAGCCGGGGATCAGTGTGCTGCGCTGTTCATCACTGCAGTAGTACAGCAGCTCTGTCTGCTGCCTGCCCGTCTGCCCCTCTCTCTGTCTCTTTCTCTCTGCCTCCCTGTATGCTGATGACGATCTCCTTTATCCCATCCAGAACGGGTACACATCATTGCGTGTCATTATTTTATGCTTTAACAATTGAAAAATAGCAGATATACAAGCTCACAGCGCGGCACCGAGTGCCGCGCTGCGAGCTTGTAGATCTGCTATTTTTGAAAAATCTTGAAAATTAGAATTTTGACCCAATTCTATAAGTGTCTTTTGAATCCTTCTAAGATTTTTTTGAAAAACCCTATGTTTCTATGTCAGCAATCTGGCCGGCCATCGTCAAAGAAAAGGTCCTTTTCACTTAACTGGAGCTCAGTTGGTCTGTTCTTGAGAGACTACTATGTCAGTGGTTCTCAAACCTTTTCATGTGAAGGACCCCCAAAATGATATTTATTTGGCAACGGACCCCCATCTCAAAATATCTAGTTCCAGGGACCACCCAGAAGCAAAATTTAAGTTACAATCGTTCGCTTTGAAAATACATTATATTCAAAGATTTGCACACATTTTCACAACTTTTTCAAAAATAGCAGATCTACAAGCTCGCAGCCGCGCTGTGAGCTTGTATATCTGCTATTTGTCACTGGTTAAAGCAGGCCTAAATGGGTTAATACTCCAGAATGAGAGTGAGTGAGAGAGAGAGAAAGACAGAGCGTGAGTTGAGCGGAACTCTGCAGGGAAACCTGCGCTCCAGAGAAGAGCCCTCACACCTTAGCGGCGCCTCACACGCCTTTCATCGGGGCACGTGCGCTTCTCGCCTCTCGTAGCGCACTCTGTGAGAGGTGAACTCTTGCACTCATGCTCAGCCCTCTTCCCCTTCTCGTCGCCGTGCACGTACAAATGTTCTGGGGGTTTGGGGGCAGCGGGGGGCAGCGGTCAACCGTATCAAAGTCGGGGCAAACTCTGCTGCCTCCTTTTTTCCCGTCGTGGTTCAAAGATATGCCCCTGCACAATTATTCAGGGTTGGCCAAGGTTAGAAGTTTTCCCCACAGAGTCTCTCTGTCTTAGTGCTCAATGGTGGAACATTGTGTACCCAGCCTCACTCTACATCTAAATACACTTCAGCAGATGCAAACATTCCAGGTGATTTCAGGCGTTCTACACCTCCCACTCATCTCTAATGAGTAAACCTGGAGGGTGTGTGTGTGTGTGTGTGTGTGTGTGTGTGTGTGTGTGTGTGTGTGTGTGTGTGTGTGTGTGTGTGTGTGTGTGTGTGTGTGTGTGTGTGTGTGTGTGTGTGTGTGTGTGTGTGTGTGTGTGTGTGTGTGTGTGTGTGTGTGTGTGTGTGTGTGTGTGTGTACATTTTGTTGGGCGTATCCTTGACAGTAGCACAGTTCACACAGTAAAATAACGATACTTCTAACCTCAGTCCACTTTCTCCTCGACACCAGATCGTTTTGCCTGAAATAGACAATCATGACACGTCACAATGCTACACACTGCTTGTGGATCGTCTATTTTCACAGAATGTTCACATATTATGACTCGCCCAGAATACGGACGTTGGGGTTCAAGCGTTGAAAGTGGTTAAACGGCAGGTGCCCGGATGTGGTTCCCGGAGGTTAGGACAAGAGGAGGCATCAGACAGGTAGAGCTAGGAGAGAGTAGGCAGTTTAAGCAGCCCGTTTCTACAACCGCGAGGCGGGACTACGGCTGCTATGACGTAATCGCCGTAGCAGTCAAAATCGTTAAGCAAACAGCCTTCTGCGACGGGGTCCCACGCCTGTTACTGAACTCTTTGGTTCCCATGGCGACGCGACCACGCAGCAGGCGTTGTAGCCACAACGTGGAAAGGGAGCGTCTGGCGTTGTAGAGACGGCTGTGGCGGCAGGCAGGGGCCTCCTGCCAACAGTGTAGGGATGTTGCTGTTTTATTTTTTGCATTTGTACTTGGTTGCGCTTCAGTGTTGCGCACAAAAGTATCTGATCTACAAGCTCATGCGCTTCACTGGCACGCAGCTAAACATGATCCAGGCTTTATAGATCCCACTCCACAGCCTCATCACTTCCTCTCACGCAGTCACCTTTGTGGCCACATCTCTCTCTCTCTCTCTCTCGCTCTCTCTCTCTCTCTCTCTCTCTCTCTCTCTCTCTCTCTCTCTCGATGTGGAACGGCGCCTCGACATGACCTTCAAACGGAACAGAACCCACTGGCTTCCTTCGCCACGGCCAGGCGCCGTCTCTTTTAAACAGTCCGTTTTAAACTGGATATTTTATTCCTCTCCCTTGCCTTCCTATCTTTGTTCCCCAAGAGAAGACCTCAGTGAATGCAGCTAAATCTTGTGTAATTACCATTTTGCCTGCCTCCCAATGATGGGCGCTTTTGCGCATCACCGAGGGAGCAGCGGCTTCCCTTTTTAACTGTGAGAGGAGACGAGGTGAGGGGGATGGGTTGCTCTAAAATAACACGCAGCCTTTTGTACCGTTCAAAGCGTGGTGTAAATACGTTCTCCTCCTACTCTCTGGTTGGTTGGTCGAATATTTCTCATCTTGCTGTGGGCAAATAGGATGTGCATCACTGTTTTGGGGGGGCAACAAATGAAACAAAAGTTTTTAGTTGTCAAACTTGTCATGCATTGTGCATCAGCCACACTTGACCCTATTCTGTGTTTGTATACAGCGGCCGGCCAAGCTATGTCTAATAGAGTGCAATAGCGACATTAAACTACAGAACGATGAGATGGAGCCACGTTAGGGCCATATTCACACCAATGATCCAACTGATTATATTGCCGTGACGCATTACTACGCATTACTTGGACTGTTATTTTATGCTTTAGCCATTGAAAAATAGCAGATGTACGTGGCACCGAGTGCTGCGCTGCGAGCTTGTAGATCTGCTGTTTTTGAAAAATCATGAAGATTTGTGCAAGGTCAAGTTGTCTCAATATCTCTCTCTTTCTGTTTCTCTTTCTCTCTCTCTCTCTCTCTCTCTCTCTCTCTCTCTCTCTCTCTCTCTCTCTCTCTCTCTCTCTCTCTCTCTCTCTCTGGTCTCAGTGCCATGCGTGTGCTGCTCTCCAAGCTGCCCAGGCCTTGGATCGTGGATGAGAAGAAGGATGATGGCTACACCGCGCTGCACCTGGCCGCGCTCAACAACCATGTGGAGGTGGCCGAGCTCCTGGTGCACCAGGTAACGACACACACACACGCACGCACGCACGCACGCACGCACGCACGCACGCACGCACGCACGCACGCACGCACGCACACACACACACACACACACACACACTAACTATTGTGAAAATAGCATATCTGCCATTTTCACAATTTCTGCCTCTAACATTTGACAATTTGGCCAATGTTTCATTTGTCATTTTAGAGGTATTAAAAAGTCCTTAAATTGTCACTTTAGAGATGTGCACATACCCAGTCTATACACTTAAACTTTGTGTTGGTTTGTTTACTGTTGAGTGAGAAAACAATGTTGCACATTAAGTTGATCATCTGGGGACCCCCCCAAATAATGTGGGGACCCCCCTGAGCCATAAGGGACCCTTTGGTTGTTTGAAATATGATACACTGAGGAGAGATCTATTAGCTCACACCGTGTCACAACGCAAGAGTATATAGACTAAACCTGGCTTTACTCTCGCTCATTTGAGATACAGCACACGTTGCAACTTTTGTATTATTCCACGAAAAAAAACAACACATTGAACATTCAGCAACATTTAGGTGCCCACTCGTCCTGAACACACTCTTGGAGTTATAAACAGATGAAATTAACACTGAGGATTCAGAACAGGTGGCCTCTTTTTTTCTGTCTTTTTTTCTTTATTTTCTCCTCATGATAAATCGCGCAAACTTGACACGCAAACTCATTTATTCACATCCCCTTAAGAGACCCCTCTGTTCCCTCCCACATATCCCTGGTCCGTGGCTGCGTCAGCCTCGCCTGCTGCTGGCCCTCAGCGCAACACACCATTAAATAGCTGCCTCTTCCTCCCTGCAGCCTGCAATCTGTGGGCCGGCGCTGAAGTAGCTGGAACTGCTGTTCTTCCTTTTTTATTTATTTATTTATTTGTTTTATTGAATCCATACGGCCTCGCTGTCTCTAGGGGGATTCCTTAGTGCAGCGCGGGGCCTTATAGCGGCGTCCTCCTCTTCCTCCTCCACCTCCTTCCTCCTCGCGTCAGGACCGTAAGGTCCATGCTGAGATTGCAGTGGCACCTCCTCCTCCTCCTCCTCCCCGAAACGACACGGCAGAGGAAGGCGGCGTGGCGCCGCTGACCCAGCCAAGCAGGAAGTGGGTTAATTAGGGACGACGTATAGCGCGATGCTACGACGCTGCCGCAACATTCCGCCTGTCGTGTTCGCGAGCGTTTGCTGTGTTTTAGCGAAGCAAAGGGATGGGGGCGGTGAGGGGGACGCCCTTTTGGCAGGTCCCTGCAATGGGCTGGTTCACTGTGATGGCTCAGCTCTCTACACAGCGATGCGCTGCACTAAAGAAGGTGCACTGCAGATTCCCAGCCCGGCAAATCAGCCGGTCAATGAGTCAGTCCGTTTGCCAGCCTGCCAGCCAGTCACTCGTTTTACTTGTCATCCTCACACACTGATCCAAATGCTTTATCTCGCTCCCACATGATCTCAGTGGAGGGTTACGTTCACGTTCGGAAATGACTCGTTATGTACTACTTATCCTATCGGAATGTATGGTTATTGTTGCTCCCCCCTCCCCGGGTAATACCTAGAGATGGGACGTTCGTGAACAAATCGAGTCTTTGAAATGAACGATGGGATCCAGTTCACAGTAGGGAGCCGTTCCTTTCTAAATGAACAGTTGTGGAAAAAAGCACAAACATTCTTTACTTATCTAAAAGTATCAATACTGCAATGTAGAAATACTCTGCCACAAGTAGTTAAGTTTAGAATTAAAATGTACTTGAGTAAAAGCACAAAAAGTATTGGTATCAAAATGTACTTAAAGTTAATAGTAGAAAGTACTCATTATGCAGAATGTCCCATTTCACAGGTTTTCCAGAAAAATCTTTTGAACTACAAGCTCACAATGCGTCGCAACACGACACATTGTGAGCTTGTAGATCGGCTATTTTCAAATGGCAGAAATGTGAGCTTGTAGATCGGCTATTTTCAAATGGCAGAAATGTATATAGGGTTGAAGTGATTTGTAATTATAATCAAAATCTAAGTTACTAGTAACTAGTAACTAAAATGAGACAGTCTTTTGAACGGCTCTTTGAAAGGAACCGATCCCAGCGATTCGGCTCTCTTCAAAGAGCCATAAATCCCATCTCTAGTAATGGGATGGGAGTAGTTGGGTGATGGAGCAGAGGCATTGTTCCAGCCTGCTTTCCACACTATAGGAATGTGATGGCTTAATGGATCTTTAGCCAGAATCCTTCTTTTCTGGTTCTCTCTTCCAGTCCCTTGCGGTGTCTTCTTTTTTTGGGGGGGGGGGTTGCACGTGACTGTGGTTGCTTCCTTGGGATTATAGGTGTGTGTGTGTGTGTTTGTGTGTGTGTGTGTGTGTGTGTGTGTGTTTGCAGGGAAGCGCCAGCTTGGACATCCAGAATGTGAACCAGCAGACGGCCTTACACCTGGCAGTGGAGCGTCAACACACACAGATAGTCCGGGTCAGTGAGTCCTCTCCTCTCCTCTCCTCTCCTCTCCTCTCCTCTCCTCTCCTCTCCTCTCCTCTCCTCTCCCCTCCTAGCACTAATTGAAGATCCTATCTAATAGTGATGTCGCTATCTGGCCTTCATTTATTGGACATTGTACAAAAAGGTAGAGGAAGTGAACACGGAAGCAGTGTTTAATTGAAAGGGGTGGTATGTCCTATTGGCCCGGGTTCAAACTGGGGAAATGTGTTCTGGGGGAGAGAGAAGGAAGGGTGTCTGGAGTCATTCTATATGTGCCACATCGCCATCCTGTGGACCCCGGGAAAAATGCAGGGCGCAAGCTGGTGTGAAGCTTAAAGAATTAATGATCTCCAAGGTCACCCTTAACCCATTAAGATCACTTTAACCATTATTTTATGCTTTATTCATTTGAAAAATAGCAGATCTTCTAGGTTTTTGGAATAACGCATGTTTTTATGTCAGTGGTTCTCAAACATTTTCATGTCAGACACCCCAAAATTACATGTATTTGGCCGTGGACACCCCATCTCAAAGTATTTAGTTCCAGGGACCCCCAGAAGCAGAGATTTGAGTTACAAAGGTTTTGAATAAAATGTTCAAAGATTTGTTCAAAAGATTTTTCCCTGTCTTGCAGGGTTAAACGGAGAACCTTTTTGCAAAATCATGTTTCATCAAGATGTCTCCTGTTTGTCTGTGTCCACTGGTTCATGTCTGTGTGCTCTGGTTCCACAGCTGCTGGTGCGAGCGGAGGCTAAGCTAGACGTGCAGGACAAGGATGGAGACACTCCTCTCCACGAGGCCCTCCGTCACCACACCCTGTCCCAGCTCCGTCAGCTGCAGGACATGCAGGATGTCAGCAAGGTGGAGCCCTGGGAGCCCAGCAAGAACACGGTACGCACACACGAGCGCACGCATGGACGCACGTACACACAGATAGACATACACCAAACAACATAAACACACTGTTCTTTATTGTGACTAAATTGTCATGGTATTAACCAAGTGTAAGAGAGAGGATTTTTATTTTAAAAACAAAACTTTTTTTAAACGTGAAAATGTGGTCAATTAAATTGAGTTAGCTAATGTATAGCAAATTACATCTTGCACAAATTCTACATTCATTAAAACTCTGAACTCTGACTGGGGAGGGAGTCGGGGAGATAGGTGGATTGTTTCTAATGATCGTTATAAAAATGACCTGCCAATCAAAATATTACAGAATATTTGTCATAAAAAAAAAATTAAACATGGTCAATTAAACGAAGTTTGCTAATTTATATAAAATTTCATCTTGCAGATAATTCTACATTCATTAAAACTCTGAACTCTGACTGGGGAGGGAGTCGGGGAGATAGGTGGATTATTGCTCTGGGTCTAATGATCCTTATAACAAGGTCCTGCCAATCAAAAATATGACAAAATATTTTGTCATTAAAATGTATGTTGACATGGCGCACTGACACTCTAGAAAATAAAAACGTGCCACTTCATTTCAAAAAGGTTGCTGACCCCTGTTGTAGATATATCCCCTGTTGTAGCTCACAACGGCGTTGTGAGCTTGTATATCTGCTATTTTTGGCTAAAGTTATCAGAATATGGATGCTAGGGTTCAGATGGTTGATATAAAAACAGAGAAATAAGGTTTCTATCACACAACGATTTGGAGGACCCCCTGTAGTAACTCTGAGGACCCCCTAGGGGTCCCGGACTCCCTGTTGAAGACCCTTGCTCTAAGTAGTATAGTATGTTTGTCCCCTCAAAAGTAGACCAATCACAGCTCATGATGTCATGAAACATGATGATGATGATAAACTTTATTTCAGACACAGAGGTCCATAAAAACATGTACACAAAAAACAACAACACGGAGATACACAGTACCAGACTGCTTTCATTCCAGAAACAGAACCGCCTTTGACCATGAAGGACTTAAACGGCTTATAAGTATCGCTAACTTATCTATAGAGCATAGCAGTGGACGTGGTTTACTGGTGCTATGAAAAAAGGATCCTGGTAAATCATGACCATAAAACCTTTGATTCTGTGGAGAAAAAAAAATGTATGAGTATGATATACTACTTTTAATAAATACCCTTTATTTAGCGATTTATATTTTTTTCTTTTCACAGAATCAAAGGTTTTATGGTCATGATTCACCAGGGTCCTGGATAGCCTCGTAAACCAGACTCCTCCTCCAGAAGATGGGAGGAGTCAGTTTACTAGGCTAGGTCCTGGATGGCTTGATTCTAGGCTTAAAATAGTTTATATAAATATATTTGTAAAAGTCTGTGGGAAAAATGAATGGCAGATTTTATTTTTTGTGGCACCAGTAAACCACGCCCAATGCTTTGCCCTATAGCTAAAGATCGAACAGGGAGGCCATTCTATTATGTGTTTTTTTAATACCGGTTAGAGCTTATTTTTATTATCCAGTCCTGACTTCCAGACGTTTCGTCCGGTCATTCATATTTCCAGCATACAGCGAAGTAACTTAGTTTGAATAATTATGCCCCAATCTGCCTCCCTGAGGGCTTGCGTGATTATTTAGCCCCAAGGTCGGCCGGAGGTCAGTCATTTGGCAGTGTGAAGCCTCTCCTGAACCCGGCGAGTCCTCTGTGAGAGCGGTGCGGTCAGGGGTGTCGCACCAACTTCTGGGCCCTGGTTACAAGGATTCCATTGCGGGCCCCCCATGAACATTCTTCATAGGGGGGCATAGGTAACCTGACTTTCGCCAGATGGTTTGCAGCATTGCGTATGCCTGCATAACGCTCTGCTTCTACCATCTGGACTCGGTCCAGCACAACCGATGTAAGGGGCGGGCCATTTTTTAAAATTCTAAAGCAGGTGATTGGATATGGCCGTGCCAACTCCAACGACTCATATTGGCCTGTCTGCATGACGTTGCACCCAGAATCCGCCTCCTGGGTTTCCACGTGGTCTGCAATCAGACTCTATTGGCTCAGAGCCGCTCAGAGCCCGCCCATAGCTGCCGCTGATTGGTCCGGCCAGGGACATTCCGAAGGGAACCCCTCCTCCGCAAGTGAACCCAGATGGTAAAGCAATGCATAAGCAATGCTGCCACCATCTGGCGAAAGTCAGGTAAGGGCATAGGGGGTTTGACCCATTTAGACTGGGAACGCATTATTACGCATTATTTTGTGCTATTGAAAACTAGCAGATATACAAGCTCACTGTGTGGCACCGAGTGGCGCCCTGCGAGCTTGTCGATCTTCTATTTTTGAAAAATGTTGAAAAAGTCTTGAAGAATATTTCAAATCCATCTAAGGTTTTTCGAAAAACCTATGTTTCCCATCTCAAAATATTTAGTTGCAGGGACCCCCCCGGGAAGCAAAATATGATGTTCGCTTCAAAAATACAAATATTCAAAGATTTGCACACATTTTCAAGACTCGTTGCCGTGCTGTGAGCTTGTTGATCTGCTATTTATCAATAGCTAAAGTATAAAATAGTTAAGGCTCCTCCACCTTGGGCCCTAGTAACTCAGTCCCACTCCCCCCACCCCCCCATTGTGACGCCCCTGGGCACGGTCACCTCTATGGCGTGCCCACGGCGTCTGTCTGTGCGCTGATGTGTAAGTAAATGATGACAGATCACACTCTGGGGCTGTGCAGTCTGGGCGTGCCTCGCCCCCCGTCCCCCCCCCCCTGTCATCTGCATCACTAGGCCTCCCTGGCCTGTCACTCACACAGAGCAGCCTAGTGCCGCCGCCTCAGCCCGCCTCAGCCTGAATGCCAATGTCCCTCGCCAGGTGACCGGCCAACCGTGGGGGTTGCAGGGGCACGTCAGACTTAAAGCCCTCCGTGTTAACCCCACAGCACTTAATCCCTGCAGGGATGAGGTGTGCGAGGTAGAAGGTCTAGTTCTAGCCGACAGCCCAACTTCTCCCTACCTACGTCTCTCTCTCTCCCTCTCTCATCCACCCTGCCCACCCCTTGTTCCCCCCCTGTGGAGGATGGGAACAGACAGGCAGCGGGGCCTAATTGAGACATGTGCGGGCCAGGTCACTCTCCCATAGCACTCCCCTCCTCCCTCCCTCTACGCGATGAGAATTGAATTAGCCAGCCTGATGGCTCCATCAGCAGTGATGTAAAAAGCCACTGGTTGAAGACAATCAGACATTCTGGCGGAGAGAGAACAGCTTCGAGGTGCTACCGGCCAAGTGAGAGACGGGGAGAGAGAGAGAGGTGTGTGTGGAGCTAATGAGAGTGATGGGGAGAAGACGGGGTCTGAAGTCATACTGCCTGACTGCCGTCTTTTTTTTCCCCATGCTCAGATCGGGACTCTTTGATTGGCTAAGCAGTAGCGCTGCGATGTTAATTTGATTCTAAAGTCATCTGGATGTAATACTGGAACTAAGAGTCCTTACCTAATGTTAGTCCTATTATACTATACACGCTGACCACCAGAGGGCCTACATTTATTGCTGACACACACTGTTAACACTGTTTTTCCCTCTGATTGAGTTAAACGTGTGTGAACCATTTCTGACGATGTGTGCATATGTCTCTCCACCAGTTGATCATGGGTTTGGGCACCCAAGGGGCGGAAAAGAAGAGCGCTGCGTCCATCGCGTGCTTCCTGGCCGCTAACGGAGCCGACCTGACCATACGCAACAAGAAGGGCCAGTCGCCTCTAGACCTGTGTCCTGACCCCAGCCTCTGTAAGGCTCTGGCCAAATGCCACAAGGAGAAGAGCAGGTAAGCATGCAGAGAGTACTAGGGCAGGGGTCTTCAATGTTTTCAGGCCAAGGACCCCCTTAGTTGAGAAAGAGATGAAGCAGGAACCCCCACAAAGTTTTCATAGATTCCATATACAGTAGTTTCATCATTTGACAGCACAATCATCATAGTATTTTGGATTTGTGTTTTCAGATATTTAACCACTTGAGCCGTCATTACCTAATAAACTTGTCCTTTCACTCTGTACTCTTTTTCCCCTCTACACCAAACCTCTTTGTCGAAAATAGCCGATCTACAAGCTCACAACGCCTCGCAGCGTTCTCAGAATATGGACATAGGGTTCAAGTTGTTAATATAAAAAGGATTGGAAGATTTGGAGGACCCCCTGTAGTAACTCTGAGGACCCCCTAGGGGTCCCGGACCACCTGTTGAAGACCCCTGTACTAGGGCTTTATCAAGGTCAACCCACAAAGTGCATACTTGTACTTTGTATTCTGCTACCACTTGTGTCTTTGTCTCTAACACACAAGTATGGGAATGCTCAGCCTCTGCTCAGACTTTCAAGTCTGGAAGAGTTAGAATTTCTCGGAGAAGTCATCAAAATGTCTTATTGATTTTTCTTCTTTTCTTTCCAAAGATGGTCCATGTAGTGCTTTTAGTATTTCCTTCCCTTGTTGTAGTCTCTGTCTCTTTCGCTTCATCTCTCTCTTTCCACTTCCCCCTCTGTTGTCTTTATTTCCTTTTACTTTTCCCGTCTCCCCTGCGATCCTCCGGCGCTCTCTCTGAGGCTTGTTATTTGTCTTTCTCAGTGGCCAGGTAGGCTCTCGCAGCCCATCTCTGAACAGTAACATGGAGTCCCTGGAGGAATGCATGGTGTGCTCGGACATGAAGCGAGACACTCTGTTTGGGCCCTGTGGACACATTGCCACCTGCTCCCTGTGCTCGCCGCGCGTCAAGAAGTGTCTCATCTGCAAGGAGCAGGTCCAGTCCAGAACCAAGGTATAATCCCAGAACCCACTTGCCCCACGCATCCCCGGCTGTTCTCTCTCCCTGTGAAGCATGAACATGCCGCGTCTCCTTTAGGGAAGGGACCATATGAAAATTTCATGTCACGATTATTGTGACCAAAATATTTGCGATATAGGATATTATCGCGATAATCAAAATATCCCCAACATCCATTATCCTGGGACGGAACATTTGCCAAAATGTTGCGACGCGTTGTGAGCTTGTAGATCGGCAATATTTTGGCAAAGATTTGGTAGAATGAAAAAAGAACCCCAGTGCACGACGGAGGACGATTTCACGATAAATGAAATCTCCACGATAGGATTTTGAGTGTTTTTTATCTCGATAAACGATAATAGCGATTATCGTCCCATCCCTAGTCTCCTTCCTGCTGCGGCACAGGGACACCGTGGTCGCCACTGTAGCCGCTGTTACTTTTTAATTATTATTTTTTTTATTAACTTTTATCTATAAAGGTGCAAGTGTGGTTGCCCCGACGTTAAGTGGTGGGTTGGGGCTGTTGGGAGGAATCCATAGATACACACAGATAGACAGGAGTGCCCACAAACGTCACATCCGGTTTAAGCTTGGGGGGAAATGTCTGCCTCATAGAGTTTGTAGGCGAAGCTGTATATGTGTAGGTTTGAAATGAGGATAGGCTGGGGTTTGGCTTGTGAGTATAAATTCTTGCATAATAACAGCACACTTACTCAAAACGGTAATGGTAAAACTCCCGTCTCACTCTCAAAACCGTACTCGGAAATTCACTAAAATGTGTTCTATAACTATTGTTTTTTTTTTACACTATGGTTTAATTGATCATATCTATAGAAAATGTAAGAGTGTATTTTACCAGGCGATAACCTCGGGCCATTGTGTTTCATCATCTGTCCAGTCATGATACAAGGACAGCATTCCAATCCGGCTCTGTTTGATTTGCTAACGTAGCGTTGGTTGTCGAGTGGCAACGAGGATCTGTGCCTATGATCTGTGTAAGACATGACACGTACTTTTGAAATCACTATTCTTTTTACAGCTTCTGAGTTTGAAAATCCCACACCCCACTGACTATACCAGCTGGGGGAAATCGGTTTTCCCCCGTCCCGACTCTGCCCCCCGGCTAAGACGCGCTGATGACGCTACGCCGTGTGTATGTATTGTGAGAAGTAGCGTTAGAGGCCGCGCAACATGCGATTCAAGTTTGGGGTTGATTGAATGTTGATGATTGTTTTCTATTTTTTAAATTGGCCCTCTGGCCCTCACACTCATTTAGCCAGAGTCACATGACTCCCAAGCTTACGTGAAACTAATTTGGACGACATTGGTCCAAACCACTGTTTCCCAAACAGTGGGCCGGGACCCATTTGTGGGTCACGGACCGTTTTTTATGGGTCACGGCTCGAGTAAAAATCCCATTTTATTTTCCTACATTTAAATATATATATTTCAAAAGATATCTATATAATATAAAGAAATTATAATAGTATAATTAGTATTATAATTACTAAGAAGTGAAAATAGCCGATCTACAAGCTCGTAACACGGCACGAAGCGACTCGTTGTGTGCTTGTAGATCTGTTATTTTCACTAGTTTGGGTCTTGGGCAAACGACTAATCTCTCTTTCGGGTTTCTACCTGAAAAGTACAGGAACCACTGGTCCAAAGAAAGAAATGATGTTTGTGCAACACTTTGTTTAGTATATACTGTAGCACACTTAGTTTATATCTCTTTAGATTATCTTCTATTCATTTTGCTCAGCCGTAAAGCACTTTGTAACAACTGTTTAGTGAAGCACCTTATGAATAAATAATTGTTGATGTTGTTCTTGTTCTTGACATTTATTTTTCATGTGTCTTCTCTCTCTCCGCCCCCACACAGATCGAGGAGTGTGTTGTCTGCTCCGACAAGAAGGCCGCCGTGCTGTTCCAGCCCTGCGGACACATGTGCGCTTGTGAGAGTAAGTTCTCAACAGCACAAGAAATGCCATAAATACAAATGTATAATAATTAACAAGTAGTGGAAATAGTGGATCTACAAGCTCGCAGCGCGCTATGTACTTGTAGATCTGCTATTTTTAGATCTGCTTGTAGATGTGCTATTGTAGATCTGCTAGCGTCTAAATCTCTCTTTCGGGACCTGACAAGTTAGGGAAACACTGCTCTACAGCTTTTATTTAAGAAAAAAGAAAAAGGCAGTTCCTGTTTTCATGCTGGGAACTTAGGGCTGCAACTAGCGATTATTTTCTTAGCGATTGCTCCATCGATGACATTTTCGATTAACCGAGGTGTGTCAGTTTTTTAATAAATAAAAACATTTCAAAAATATTTTTTTCAACATTTGAAAAATGTTTAACATTTTGAATTGAGAAAAAGTGTGAGAACTACAGATTTTAGAATGCATTTGTAGAGTCGGCCTCAGGTCTAAACCAGGGGTCTTCAACGTTTTCAGGCCAAGGACCCCTTAGTTGAGAGAGAGATGAAGCAGGGACCCCCACAAACCTGTTCATAGATTCCTTATAGTTTCATTGTTTGACAGCGCAATCATCAGTGTATTTTGGATTGATGTCAATTTGTGTTTTCAGATATTTAACCACTTGAACCGTCAATACTTAATAAACTTGACCTTTCTCTCTGTACTTAGTGTGCTCTTTTTCCCCCTCTACACCAAAGCTCTTTGCCAAAAATAGCCGATCTACAAGCACACAGCGCCTCGCAGCTCGAGGCGTTGTGAGCTTGTAGATCTGCTATTTTTGGCTAAAGTTCTCCGAATATGGATGCTAGGGTTCAAGTGGTTAATATATTAAAAAAAAGGAGAAAAAAAAGTTTCTATTACTCAAAGATCTAGTGGACCCCCTGTAGTAACTCTGGGGACCCCCTGTTGAAGACCCCTGGTCTAAACACGGAGATATGGCGTCTTAACGTATCCTGTGTCTCTGTGTGTTGCTTAGACTGTGCCAGCCTCATGAAGAAGTGCGTACAGTGCCGGGCTGTTGTTGAGCGCCGCATACCCCTCGTTCTCTGCTGTGGAGGGAAAGGTATGGAGGATGATGATGCCGCAGATGATGATGATGATGATGATGATGATGATGATGATGATGATGATGAGGACATTAGTGAGTGAATCTTCCACATGTTCCCTTTTAATTCCCTTCTATTTTACCTTTCTTTTTTCCTCCCTCCCATTTCCTCCTCCTTTGCTTCTCTTTTATTCCCTCGTGTCTCCTCTAAATATTTGATTTAGTTTGCAGTTTTGTCATCCTTTGCTTTGCTTCTGTCTCTCCCTCTCTCATGCATGTTATCCTCATGTTGTCATTGCTCTTGTTTTGCAATTTGGGAGGGGCTGGCCCCATAATATTATCCTTCGCTTTTAAATTGTATTAAGGTAGGAGTCGGAATCAACTGCACCTGCTTTGACAACCTCTTCCATTCAGAGTTGTGGAATGTTTTATTCATGACAGCCGATGTTATTTATTCTAAGCAATAACGCAAGACAGAAGAGTGCTTTCATTATTTTGAAGTTCCACTTCCCATTTTCCTATGCCGGTTCCCAAAATTAATTTTCCGAAGACAACCAGTGGTGTGGTGCAGGTTATACTGTACATACAGTAGGTATAGCCACTGCCTTTTCAGTGGACATTGTGAATATTTACTGGACAAACCCTGTTGTTTGAACCATGGCATATCACTTCTTGTAGTTAGAAAAAAGAGAAAGTACATGCTACTTTGTTCAACTGTTATTCCTACTGTGAGGTAAAGAAATTACCTCTCACTTCTCAAGACCAGCGTGTATTACAGAGAAATGTGGTCCTTCTTTGGTTACGATACATTTCCTAGAGCCGTTAAGACTGCGAGAATGAATCCAAGATGCGTAACATTTTCCCTTGCAGATGTGACAGGGCAAATCAATTTAGATTTGAGTTTAATGACATTGTCACTTTCATTTAGTCATGCTAATTAAATGGAAGCCTCGCAAATATATCCAAGGGGAAATATTTCTCTTCCATTCTGTCATCCACACAATGCTACATTTAAATAGTGATTGTGTCAGAAAAGATATGTCACACAGAGATATTCGTCAGTTCCACTGGGGGCCCCTTTGTTTGGTTTACTGTCCTCCATAAATATTACACTATTTCAACGTCTGTGAATCTGTCTTAATGTGAATATACACTATCTGTATTCAGTTGTGTTCGCCATCTGTCCTGTTGCCTTTTAAGTTACAGCATCTTCCATCACCCATGTTCCTTCTTCAGAGGTGCACATCACTAGCGGTTCCCTCTATTGTGTGTCTTCCTTATTTTTATGTTGAGTTAAAAGGGAAACTGTTGTAGCTTCACATCTTCTAAATCATACATGGGAAACTGGCAGCCCGGGGGCCCCACCTTCACTTAATGCGGCCCGCCGGTTAATATCAGAATACTGATATATTGTTGTATATTTCAGCTGTTACAATTCCAAACATGCAAGCAGGACCCGCTTTAGTCTATATTAGTAGTTTAATGACTAGTACTAGGGTAGTCCTTTTTTATGTACAATGTATTTCTATTCAAGTTCATACAGTTAACATAAGAACATATACCGTAAATGCATTTAAAATTAAATAAAAGTGTTACTTCTCCAATTCAAGAATAGACACAAATAATGCAGGATTCCAATTCAAAAATAGCAAAAATAGCCGATCTACAAGCTCAAACGCACTGCGGCGCGTTTTGAGCTTGTAGATCATCTATCTTTGCTATTTTTGACTGTATGTGAATTGTGGCCCTCTGGAGTGAATGTGAAAATATAGTGGCCCTCTCCATCATCAAAGTTGCCCAGCCCTGTTCTAAATACTCCAGGTTCACTTTTATCAGTATTTTATTTGTCTGTGTCAGTATGGCACCGTCTAACGTCCTTGGATTTACACTGGGATGTCATGCCGCCGAAGTGAAATCAGAGAGCAGCCGGGTCAAATGCACGCACATACATACACACTCAAGCATTGATTATTATTCTCCATCTTTCCCCTCAGCTCAGTAGCACTGAAATATCGAGATGCTACTTAGAAAGACAACATGGAACACAGTGTAGCTGTTTTTCATTTCCTCCATGGCTTCTTCAGTGTTTTTACTAGGGCATCCATTGCACACGCCATAACCCAGTGACCACAACCATTGACCCCGCGCCTCATGCTCAAGTGCTGGCTAAACGGCACAGTGAAAAGGAATCGGTACCCCAACTAAAAGCTTTCTAACTACCCACTCTGCCGTCGATAGAAGGGTTTCTCTCGCACGCTTTCCTCTCCCTTGACCTTGGCTCTGATCACTGTCTCTTAACTCTTCCTGACTCTCTGATCCTCTCTTTGAGGCTGTAGTGAGTAGCATTGGTCCTCAGGCCAACTGTTCCTGCTGGTGCGCGGATGCTCCTTGCTATAACGATGTGACTGGTTATTCTCAGCAGGGAGCTCAAACTCTATGGCAGGGGGATCGCAGGATCTTCTCCAGCCCAACAATCTGGCGCTAAGTTGGTGTAAGTATACCTCTTTTCTTTGATTTCTTCATGAAATTGATGAAAAAAATTATGTAATTTTGTTTTTAATTTATTTTGTTTTTTATGGGTCCCGACCCAGTGCTTGGGAACCTGTGTATTAGACCACTGGAAGACCCAAATGTTTTGCTAATGTGTTTTATATCTGGGTCTTGGCAGGGTGCCCACTCTTTCTCTTTCGGTGACACACACCCTAAACACTAAGTGTTGATATACTGTAAATCTGACACTCTCACAAGCAGTCACACTGCTGCTGGCCATTCAGACAGACTATTGGCTGATCACGTGCAGTCCAGCCTGGTATGGAGCTGCCAACAGCACTTCGGTCCATCTAATTCTCATTGAGTGCCCAGATAATCAATGCAGAATATCATAATACACACGCACTGCCAACAAAGATGTATGGACCAGGCCTCTCTGCCAGACTGCCACTTTGTATTGCAAGTCAGTCGGTCTGTCCATTAAGGTGGCGGATGCTAACGTCTGATTTATACATGGTTGTGCTGTGTTCTGCACCGAAAATAACAGATCTCCAAGCTCAATCACACATTGTGTAGAATCTGCGATTTTCAGTATGACTCATGCCTAAGAGCTGGTGATGAATTAAGGAATGCTTTCCAGACTAGTGTGTCTGTTAGTGAAGAGTGATTCAAAAGGAATGGTTCCCATATAAGAAACATCCGAGTGCATGCATCTCAACCTGCTGGTTCATGAAATTGGTTCAATGTGACCATATACTTCTGAGCTGAGCCTGTTTAGAATGGCAAGGTGTGTGTGTGTGTGTGTGTGTGTGTGTGTGTGTGTGTGTGTGTGTGTGTGTGTGTGTGTGTGGTTTCATATGGACACCTTCAGAAAATACCTGTTCATCCTCTCTCTCTCTCTCTCTCTCTCTCTCTCTCTCTCTCTCTCTCTCTCTCTCTCTCTCTCTCTCTTTCCCTTTCCCTAGGCCAGGGGTCTTCAATGTTTTAAGGGACCTCTCTCAACTAAGGACCCCTTAGTTGAGAGAGAGAGATGAAGCAGGGACCCCCACAACATTTTCATAGATTTCATATTGTAACACCTGTGTCGATTTTAACCCATTTTCTGGACCTGGGTTACAATATAATTTCATCGTTTGAAAGCACAATCATTGTGAATTTTGGATTCATCAATTTGTGTTTTCATATATTTTATCACTTGAACGGTCAATACTTAATAAACGTGACCTTTTACTCTGTAATTAGTCTGCTCTTTTTCCCATCTACACCAAAACAAAAATAGCTGATCTACAAGCTCACATAGCTTGTATAGCTGCTATTTTTGGCTAAAGTTCTCAGAATATGGATGCTAGGGTTCAAGTGGTTATTATGAAAAAGGAGAAAAAAGGTTTCTATCACACAAAGATTTGGAGGACCCCCTGTAGTAACTCTGAGGACCCCCTAGGGGTCCCGGACCCCCTGTTGAAGACCTCTACGCTAGGCCTTATTTAGACCTGTGTTGATTTCCTGACAGAGTGTTTGCTCAACGTTTGGTGTGTTGTTTAATTCTTCTCTACCGACAGCGAGCGGTAACATCCCGGCCATGCAACGAGACAAGGACAACACCAATGTCAACGCAGACGTCCAGAAGCTGCAGCAACAACTGCAGGACATCAAGGAGCAGGTGAGAGCTTTTCTGTTGTTGTGATTTATACTGTGCAATACATCTTAACTCTTTTACTCTTTTACTTCTTGGGGACTTTAATGTTAGCTGGCTTGCTCGCTCTTCTTCAAGTGATAAAAAACTATTTGAAAATACACATTTAACTCAACTGATCACTGAGCCTACCAGAGTCACTGAAACAACATCGACTCTTTTAGATCTAATATTTGTTTCTCATCCAGATAGGATTATTAAATCTGGGGTACTTTCTGACTGCTTTAGCGATCATTCTGTAATTTTTTGTGTATGGAAGATAAAAATTCCCAGTCTTCCTCCAAAATTCATAAATATGAGACAAAGTAAAAAATTAAATGTTGACAATTTTATTCAAGATGTTGTTTCTATCGACTGGGATAGGTTTCAGTTGATACCCTTTGTTGAAGATGCTTGGAGTTTTCTTTTGAATGAGTTCACTAAAGTTATTGATAAACATGCCCCTTGGAAATCTGTAAGAGTTAAGGGTAGACATCTACCTTGGGTCAGCTCTGAGTTAATAAATCAGTTCAAACGTAGAGATAAGGCTTGGGCAAAATATAGAGCTAGCAGAGATCAAGCGGACTGGGATGTTTACAAAAGATTGAGAAATGACTGTAAAACCCAAACAAGGAATGCTGAGGCAGATTATTATAGACAGGGTCTTGCTCAAGATTTTCAAAACCCGAAGCGGTTTTGGAAAAGATTGAACAATATTCTGAGTCCCAAAAAAAGTTCTGTGTCACAAATTCGTAGTAATGATGAGGTTGTCCACGACCCTGCGCTCGTCTCGAATATTTTTAATCTTCATTTTGCTTCTGTCAGTAACATGTACTCTAATGAGTCACCATACTTAAAAACATACGATGACAATCCTACTATCCCTGGGTCCTTCACATTTAGACCTATTCTACCCACTGAAATTTTACAAGTAATTGCTGACCTAAAGGATGGCTGTGCTATTGGTCCTGATGGCTTAGATGCCAAATTTATAAAACTAGCAGCTCATATACTTATTTATCCTCTAGCCGATTTATTTAATTTGTCTTTGTCTACTTGTCAGCTTCCATCAGTCTGGAAATGTGCAAAGGTCACCCCACTCCATAAGAGTGGTGACCCACTCGATGTTAACAACTACAGGCCAATATCTATTATTTGCTCTACTGCTAAAATATTTGAAAAATTAATTTTTAATCAACTATCTAAATACGTAAATGATTCTAATATATTATCTTCATTTCAATCTGGCTTTCGTTCTAAATTTTCCACCACTACAGCGCTCACAAAATTTACCAATGATGTGTTCTCTTCTTTTGGCAATGGACAATTAACAGGTGCTATTTTTATTGACCTAACCAAGGCTTTTGATTTAGTGGATCATTATTTACTCCTTGATAAATTACATGCAATTGGTGTTTCTCGACAAGCTTTGTTTTGGTTTAACAGTTATCTTCATAACCGTCGTCAATGTGTTTCTCTAAATCAAGTTCAGTCTGAATTTCTAGTGGTCGAAAAGGGGGTGCCTCAAGGTTCCATATTAGGTCCTTTGCTTTTCACAATTTTTATTAATGATCTCCCCAAAATAATGTCAATTTGTTC
Organism: Nannobrachium achirus; assembly: GCF_963921795.1. Classification (NCBI taxonomy): domain Eukaryota; kingdom Metazoa; phylum Chordata; class Actinopteri; order Myctophiformes; family Myctophidae; genus Nannobrachium; species Nannobrachium achirus. The sequence goes on from NC_137814.1 coordinate 37,649,278, forward strand.
CATACATCTATTTGCAGATGACACGGTTATTCACTCATCTCACTCTGATGTAGCTCAGATTCAAAGAAATCTGCAGTCTGAATTTTCCCTGGTCCAGGATTGGTTATCAAACAACAATCTCATACTGAATAAACAGAAGTCCTGTAGCATGCTGTTTGGCACTAGATACAACCTCAATCATTTATCCACTGATTTGTCCATTTATTTTTCTGATCAGTCTCCCCTTAAATTAGTTGAGTCTTTCAAGTACCTGGGACTCTGGCTGGATTCTGAGCTTTCTTTTAAGTCTCACATAGAATCCATTCGAACTAAAATAAACATTAGTCTTAAAGTTATGTATAGATCAATCAATTGTTTTAGCTTTAAAATAAGAAAACGAATTGCCCAGCAGCTGTTATTTCCAATACTGGACTATGGTGATGTCATCTACCAGAACACCTCTGAAACGCATCTCCATTCATTAACTGTTGCTTATAATAGTATTTGTAGATTTGTTTTGAGATGTCCTTATCTTACTCATCATTGTGTTATGTACGAATCACTGAACTGGTTATCACCCCAGGCTAGGAGAAAATTTCATTGGTTACTTTTTGTTTTCAAATGTTTTTATTTCAATTTTCCATCATACTTAAAACAATACTTACAGCCATTCACATCATCATATTCCCTAAGACATACACAACATCTTTTTTTCATAGTGCCCATTATGAACTCAGAAACTGGGAGACGTGCTCTTAAGTTTAAAGCACCAGCTGACTTTAATATCCTGCCCTTGTCCCTTAGAGCAATTTCAAATTTTAACGCATTCAAATCTTCTCTATGGGCCCATCTTACAACTAGCTGCTCTTGTTTTTGATTGGAATTAAATTGTTGTTGTTTGTATTTATTTTTCATGCTGATCTGTTATTTGTATGATCTGTGCATCTGCAAAGTTTGGTTATTTTTATTTTTATGTTTCATTTGTATATCATTTTTATTCATCTTTATCACTAAGGATACTAGTATACTGTTGGAGTGGGGGTGTAGTGGGGGTTGAAATGTTGGAGGAGCCTTATATGTATGTTTTGTTTTGTTATTCTGTGTTGTTTATTGTTGTTGTTGTTGTTTGTTGCGCTTGAGGAAAACCTCGAAAACGAGTTGCTGCAACTCAATGGTTGATCCTCTAACAAAATTTCAAATAAATAAATAAACTGCTTCGGATGTTCCCGTTCGCCCCAATTTTGACCCTAGCTCGTTGCCAATACGAACGCTCGTTCTTTTTTACTTACTTTTGATGACTGTTAGCTGATAACTGGTCGCGCCGCCGTGTTCAGTAAAAACATCTCCCGTAACGCTGCTCTAAAATTTCCACTGCACGTAAACAATAATGATTTGGTACATAAACCATCCTCTTACGTAATAAAAAAAACATTTAGCAGTGTTTTGAATTGGATGCAGGCATCAACTGTAGATCAAGGGAACGCAGTAGTGTAAAAAACATCACAAGGATGCAGCTGGGACGTATCATCAGTGATGTAGCCTGGGGTCGACGGGTGTTTCGGGTCTCGCAACATCATACACCCTCGCCCAGGTGACGCAGCCGGGGTTGATCAAGTCCCGACTTACGTCCCAGTAGCTATCCACGATCAGTCCTATTAGGGAAAGACAGGGTCACTCAATGTGCAGCACCGGAACTACTCTGCCGGGACTGGGGGTACCATTCTGGCGCGTGGAAGAACTAGGCTCTATGGGTTGACTCCTGGCCGGGCTCCTCCTACGTCTCACCAGGTCCTCTCCTGCTCTCACCAGGTTCAGAACCTGTGCGTTGCACCAGACCCCAATCCAAACATTCCATTCAGCTGCTGCAGTTGAATGGCCCTCCTAAAGGCCTCACCGTGGATTTGTTGGGCTTCTTCCTCACGGAAGACACAGGCTGGGGCGCTAACCCAACCTGCTCCCGGGTGCCGTCTAAATTCCGGCCGTCAACCGAGTCTCCGGTGGTCACCAATCTATTCCTGGTTGTCACATAGTCTATTCCTATGAGCCACTATAAATAGAACTAATAGTGTAAAAAACATCACAAGGATGCAGCTGGGACGTATCATCAGTGATGTAGCCTGGGGTCGACGGGTGTTTCGGGTCTCGCAACATCATACACCCACGCCCAGGTGACCCAGCCGGGGTTGATCAAGTCCCGACTTACGTCCCAGTAGCTATCCACGATCAGTCCTATTAGGGAAAGACAGGGTCACTCAATGTGCAGCACCGGAACTACTCTGCCGGGACTGGGGGTACCATTCTGGCGCGTGGAAGAACTAGGCTCTATGGGTTGACTCCTGGCCGGGCTCCTCCTACGTCTCACCAGGTCCTCTCCTGCTCTCACCAGGTTCAGAACAACATGTGATAGATCTCATACAGACAGAGCTTAAATTTGGGTTTAGTTAAGTTTGTCACGCTTTTTATTGCTGCCAAAGCTGTGTAATATTTATGCCTCTTGGCCAGTTAACACTTGTAAAAGAGACTTTAGTCTTAATGTGGTTTAAGGCAGTGTTGTTCAAAATGTTACACGATAAAGTAGTTGAAGGGAGCTACAGTGTGCGAACTCCTTTTTGCCTTGTACTGAGGCAAGCCTTTGTTATGAGTCTTTTGTACCTGCCTTTAAATGGTTTGTGGATGTGCTCAGATCTTTGTTTATACTGGTTAAATAAATGACAAGGAGGATTTATGGACTGCAGTTTTGTTCATTCGATAGTAGGATGAGCATGTTTGGATTCAGACCGGTTGGGATCCAAAAGGTTGTTCTGAGAATTGGAGAGAGCTGGTTAAAAGACTTTTGGAGGGGGCGCCCGCTGGCCTACTGGTCCAGGCGCATACCACATAGGCATTGCCACATAGGTATTGATACCTGACGGCGTCGCCGGTTTGATTCCCGATACGGACGACCTTTGCTGCATATGACTCCTCATCTCTTTCAGTCTACTGTCCTATCAAATAAAAGCATAAAAGCCAAAAATGAAGGAAAGGCGTGATATGGCTCTGTTGTTCTTGATGTTGGAGGAGTTAAAATTTTCTTGAGGAGTGGAGTAAATCTGATCCACTTGAAGGCAAATGGGATGCAGCATGAGGTTATGGATGTATTGCTGATGGTGGTAATGAAATGGAGTTGATCAGTACATCATTGGTCCTAAAGTGGCCAGTTGAAATCCCAAATGGTAATCCCCCCCCCCCCCCCCCCCCCCCTCCAAACCCCCTTCTCTCTCTATCCAGACCATGTGTCCGGTGTGTCTGGATCGTCTGAAGAACATGATCTTCATGTGCGGCCACGGTACCTGCCAGCTCTGTGGGGACCGCATGAGCGAGTGTCCCATCTGCCGCAAAGCCATCGAGCGCCGCATCCTTCTGTACTAAAAGCCCCTGGACTCTGCCTGTCTCTCTGGGCCAAGAAAACACTACAAACCACATTATACCCACCCCCACACACGCATACACACACCACCACTACCACCAGCTGCTGCCTCACCTCATCTCTCCCATCAGCTAGCCAAGGGCAATCCTTAAAATGTCTTATAACACTACAAGCAAGACTGTTTAGCACCATGATTGTGTTCAAATGGAAACCTGTTACAGAAAAAAAGAGGAAGAATCCTGAGTCATCAGTTTGAGTTTGTTTTATTTGCTGTATCTTAATTGCAGCCTGTAGCAACTGCTGTTCCCTTGAGAACGACCGCCTCCCCCTCGGTGTCAGCAGAGGTGCTTGCTTCTCAAATATGCCCCCTTTTAACCTCTCTATCTGGCTCCTTTGCTCTCCAAGCTCCCTCCTTGTCCCCTCCTCGCTAGCGTTTTTCTCTCGTTTACTGTAATATGTAAAGTCTCTTCCTGTTATTGAATCTGTGTTGGCTCTTTGGACTTTGATGGCCTTCTGGATGTGGACCTGAGGAAGGAAAGAAAGAAAGGCGTGAGCCGTCAGGTCCCACCTTCACACCGTGTTTACGGAGCATCAGGTTCGGGAAGCGGAGCCAAGCTGAAGTTTGTCGTGTAGGGGGGAGGGGCTTGACGCTTGGCCTTATTTCGCAAACCTTCGTAATGTCCTGTGATGCTTTTTCTGTCTGAATGGCCTATGATGGTGAGATTCAGCCCCGGCTGTTATAAGTTCTATTCTATTTGTAATCTCTCTCATGCAAGCACATTGGTATTGGAAGCTACTGACGTGGATGTTGGGTACTTAATTTTTCATTATGATGTGATGCATCTCTCTGACACTAAAAATGCAATGTGTTCCGCTCAGACCTTTTAACTACATGGTGTGTTTTGAGCTTAGGCATTTGTGACACCGCACGCCCGCTGGCCTCACCGTTCCAAGACCGGCTGACTGAAGCCGACGGTTTTGCACTATGCTCGTGTCCTCTAGTGTTGGAGAAATAGCTGATTCAGAGTTGAGCTAAAAGTGCCGTGCTGCTCTGCCTTTCGGAGGTCCCACTTCAGCACTTGCTGATAAAACGCTGATAGAGCCGGGCCAATCACTACTAGGTAGCACACCACACCTGTACCTTGTTTACCAAGAACGGTGGCACACAGCGAGTGTTGCAACAACCCTTTGGCTGTAGCTTCAAGTGCAGCCAGTAGACAAACAAGAGAATCATTCAGCTTCCTGTCTACTGAATGGTCCTGTTGCACCCTGTTGGGGCTCTTTTCCACTACAAGAACAAAGTGCATTTCACAGGTTCTGGGTTGGTTTCCATACACTGCGGCCCAGATTCAGATGAGGTTCTCAGAACCTGATTTGGTCCCTGCTCAGGAGGTAGTACTAACCCTGAGTTGTGGGAACCCAGAACTCTTATACTTTAGAATTGTTTCTAAAATAGTAAAAATACATGTAGCAGATCTACAAGCTCACAAAGCGTCGCAATGCAATGCATTGTGAGCTTTTAGATCGGCTATTTTAAAAAGAAATCACAGAACCTCTGGGTTAACCCTCGTAGTCGAAAAGAGACATTAGTCAGATACGTGAACTCACACCACGTGAACGTTTGTGAAACAAAAGTGTCATGTCACGACTTGGATGTTAAGCTGTTTTAAGGCTGTAGGTGGTGTTGTCTGACAAAGATCCTATGAGCATTGCTGATTACCACTGATTACTCTGTGCCATTTGCTTCCAAAAATAATGTACTTGTTAATGGAGTTGTATGGGGATAAGGTGCTCTTTACCTTGTATTACTTTTTTATTTAAACTTAAATGTATTTCCTTTTACGAGATAAAAAAAGAACACACACATTTATGGAACTAGAGTGTACAATCTCTTGGAACACAAAGATGAAATTGTAGAAAGTAAATTATTTTGTATTGCTGCCCTAAAAAGAATGATGAAAAAAATGATTTATAGGTATCACTGCCTCCATGATATGTAGCCTCAAATTCTCCAAAACATTCTGCTTTGATACAGTATCAACGTTGATATTTTTGGGTTATTTTAATTTTCTTTTTTCTTTTTCTTTTTCATCCGTAGTGAAATTGTTTTCCTGTTCCTTTGAACAAGGTCATTGTGAATAAAAAAAACCCCATTGTGCATTGTCAAGATTCTCATGTATCTTGTGACCAGTGTTTATTTGGGAGGAAAGCAAACGGTTCTGAAAGCAGAGCTTGCCTTACCTGTTTTTAAAAAGGCACTTAAACCTCTGTGGAGAACCCAAGAGACGACATGCCTGCTCCGTCACAGGAACCAATTTTTTTAGGACGGAAAGCAAACTTTCTGACAGCCTATTTTTATTCTTTTCAATGATCTTGGTAACATTTTAAGCTAGAAGCACTAATACGCTTTATGGTAGTGTCGTCTTGTTACCGTTGTTATCGGAAATGTCTATTTTGTACCTTATTTTCAATGCTTATAACTGTTCAAGGTGGAAAATGTTTCAGTAGTTATTCTTTTCCTTTTTTTTTTTTTTTGGCATGAATGTTTTGATGTATGCAGTACAACATGTATCATGAAAGCCGTTCACTCTGTATTGCTAATAAGTGCTTTTAAAACAACCATATAGCTGAAATAAAGTTCTAAATGAAACTTGGGACGTTATTATTGTCATTGCGTATTGCTTTGTTTTGCGACATTAGTCTAATTTTGTTGAGTAATTTTCTTGCTTGTTTAATCATGCATGTATTTATTTACTTAATGTAGTTGTTTGTTAATCTCACATGTAGTCGTCTTCTCCTCAAGCTGGAGACTTAACATTTTGTTGTCTTTCCCCTGCTGTGTAGCGTCTACAGAGGGGGCAGGGAGGGCCGGGCTAATTGAAAATGATTGAGCTGAATTATTATCCATTATTTTGTAAGCGATTATTCTATCGTAACTCTCTTGATTGATATAATAATCAAACCTTTTTTTCCCTTCAGTTTTTAAAATGTTTTCTATCACTGAATAAGCGTTACTTTATACTTATAGATCTACATATATATACTTTATACTTAATAGATCTACAACTGTCTCATGAGTGTGTAGATATATTCAGTATTTTCAATAACCCCTTTCTTATAATGACATTCCCTACATATGCATGCATTATTAGTCGATTGTTTTATTTATTTGGTTTAGTTAAATGAGTTGTTTTTGGATAGTCACAGGGTTGTGTCACAACGTATGAGGCTCGGGGGCGTTACTGATGCTTACTCAATAATGACTCGGCACCAAGATGTGATAAGTCAGCTATGCTAATCGGCAAGAGGGGGGGAAAAGGAAAAATAAACAGAGTTGCAGGAGTCTCTCTCTCTCTACTCTCTCTCTCTACCCAAAGAGTGATGCATCTCCTCCAGTGAGTGATGTGACAGTGGGACATCTCACAAGCCATCTCGTGAGCCTTAAAGAAACGTATGATCAAAGGCCATTTATACGTTCTAGCTCATTGACCGGGCCATTCATAACCTGGACATCTCTGAGATGGGCTCGCGCGCGGCAGAGCTCTGCTCTGCAGCGCCTTCAGAAGAAGACATTCATCAAGCTGTCAACTTCGCACTCAGTCTATGGAGACCATAAGAGAGCATCTCTGACACTCTCTCTACGCCCTAAGGTCTTTGTGATTTGAAACGAGGCCTTCATGATTACTGTTATATTGTCTCATGCCGTGTCGGTTTAGGTTAAGCGATGAGGCCCAATGTGGTTTTAAACGGCAGAATCTGTCATAGGGAAGTGGCCTCTCGCCAAGGACAGCAATTGTAACCGACATGCTTTCCTCCTCACATGACAGCGTCATACTGGTCATAACACCAGGCCAGTAGGTTCCTTGAGGTGGTTCCTTTACGGGTCTGTAATTCTGAGGGTGGGGTCCATTTGGTTCCATGTGTACTCTCTCAAAGTTATGGGGGTCTTTGAAACGTCTTTTTTTATTCCTACATGCTGCGATTCCGACATCCCCCCCATTCAGACACTAACCCTATACCTAACCCTTACCCTAACCTCTATGGAAGTGCTGCCACTCAGACAATTAGAAGTCAATGTCGAAATGGCAGCATGTCGGAATGGAGAGCAGCCCCCCACTGCGCCAGACTGGTGCATCCCTCCATTCCGACATGCTGCCATTCCGACATCCCCCCCCCATTCCGACAATAACCCTATCCCTAACCTCTATGGAAGTGCTGCCAATGTCGGAATGGAGAGCGGCCCCCGCGCCAGACCATTTGATTGGAACAGATCAATGCACACTGCAGATCAATGCAGACTGTGACAGAGGTGTTTGTGGGGTGGCTGATAAACCAGCCCAGTCATCCATTATGCTGATTGACTGCAGCCCTGCCCTGCTGCCGTACTGACTGAGTGTCAGGGTGGTGGAGACTGCACTATCTCCCCCTGCTACCTGGACCTGGTCCTGGGGGAGGCTGCTCACCCGCCTGCATGCTTGCATGCTTGGCTGGCCACCAGGCTGCTTGCAGAGTGCTGTGTGTTTGCTGACTGGATCGCAGGAGTCGTTAACTGGCCCCACCGGGGGGGCCAGCAGCTAATCCACAGGCAGCTCCATTAGGGGGGGTGAGTGACGGAGGCCTAAACTCTGCAGGCCTCGGCTCGGTGGCACGCGGAGACGAATGCAACCGCGGGGTGGCCAGTGACAGCCAGGGGAGGTTTTCAGGATCGGGGAGGTGACTTTGACCCTCCATTAAGTCTCCGCTGTGATGGCGCTCGAGGGCTAGGGATGGGATAAGCGATATTATCATTTATCGTGGTAAAAAAACACTCACGATAATCGTATTGTGGAGATTTAATTTATTGTGATTTTTTTTTCCAAAGAAAATAGCCGATCTTTTGTGAGCTTGTAGATCTGCTATTTTTTGGCAAATGTTCCACCCCAGGATAATGGATTTTGATTATCGCGATAATATCGTAAATCGCGATTTTTGTCACAATCCTCGTGATGTGACATTTTCATATCGTCCCATCCCCTGTCGAAGGCCCACAGTGTCGGGTAATGTCATTCATCTTCTGTCAAGAGTCTGTGCGCTGGCAGAGGAACATTAGAAAGTTGATGTTCTCCCTCCGGCTTGGCCCCTGGCGTTGGCTCTGATGTTATGACTCACCAAGGAATTTAATGTATTCTACACTCACAGTATGAAGGGAAGGCATGAGGGCAGTCAATATTGGAGGTGCAGATTTCATTACATATCACAAGGTGGCAGTGCATCCAATGCAGAGCAGACTGAACAGGCCTCCTCTCACACAAGCCCACATATAAAGTACTGAAGAGAGGATATTCCCAGTTTCCACTTTTGGTATTTTTAAATTTTGGTTGAAAAGCAGGCTTCAGAAAAGTTATATATAAACTGACCTGCAATGAGTTTCCACGTCCCCAATTCTGTCTCATTACCAGATCCAAGCTTCTCTGGGGAACTTCAGACCGAGGCAGGACTGTCAAGGACAGACAGGATGGTGGCCAGTAGTTGGGCAGATTCAAGTAGTTTCTGCAAAATTATAATAATACATAAATCTGGATCAGTATTTTAAATCCAACATTCTTTTTAAACGAACTCGTCTAAATGTAGGTCTTAGCTTAACTCATTCTTTGCATGTGACAAGTATTAACGAGACTACACGTCTTGTTAATACAGCAAGCAAAACATTTTGCATGCTTTAGTTTTCTTACTATAATATATTTTAGGGACGTAGGGGGTAACTATACATGTATGCTAGATACAACAATTTGATAGGCTATATCTACATCCCCATTTCTACTACTGTGTGAAATTTAGACAAAATACAGCGCATTTTGTTGGTTCTCAGCAAATCTGTCTCAGCTGAAGTCTTCCCTGTGGGAGAAACAGATTCTTCTTCCTCAGATTCAAACTGACCGCCCAGATAAAGAATGTTTTCAGGAACTTTGTATTTGGCCATTCATTATGCCTTGATGCCCTGTTGGAGGGATTGATTGCTGGCTGTCTGAAGGTCCTCTCTGTAATGTCATCCAGTTCAGAAGTAGTGCTGTATTTATTGTCTTGTCTTTATGGCTGGACTGAGCAAAGTGCACTCAGGGCTGTCTGGATAGAACAGCCTCGTATAGGACTAAGGCATATTTTATACTCCCCTTGTCGCTTGCTCTAAATAACAGCTTTTCTTCAAAAAGATGTTTTTAATTGAATATCGAGTTATTTTCCACAAGTGATATTGTCGTTCGGCAAAGTATAAATTGGACCAGTGGTTCTCAAAGTGGGGTTCAGGAATCACTCAGGGTTCCTTGAGGGGATACTAAATGGACCCTTACAGGTCTGTAACTCTGAGAGTGTACAAATGGAACCACGTTATGGTGGTTCTTAAAATGTTTGAGTACCACTGAATTAGACTTGAAGAAAGGGAGAGAGGCACGGCACATCTGACCTGTGTGTGTGTGAGTGTGTGAGTGTGTGTGTGTGTGTGTGTAGTGCTTGCGTGCGCCGTGTGTGCCTACAACCTGTGCCCCACCTCCACAGTAAAGCCATAAAGTAGCTATATTCTACCACAGGTCCCTCCTCCAAACATATAGGTTCCTGACATGCTGATTGCTTTATTGATATTGATCAGGGCAAAGTGTCAAACCTGTCCCTCTGCGTCTCTACCAGGGGTGGATCATTTGTTTGTATGCATGTCAAGGGAAACGCATGAACACAAATGACTCAGTGTTCTGACCTGCTAGACCCAAAAAGGAATATGTACAGTACCTGTATGGATGTACATTTCTCCTCACTGTTCCAGTTTTAGGCTATATGGCAATCAAAACACGTTTGCCGCTTTGCTTATCAGTATGATAGCATGGTTCTGTTTTAATGACAAAATGTTTTACGTTTTATCTTATATGTTATTCAAGTTAATCTTTAAGACAACGCAGCGCAGATGTATAGTATTCAGTTAAAGTCTTGGGAAAAACAAATCAAAGGGCCATGCACAAATAACAAAGATAATACACCAAAAACTAGAAAAACAAATAAAACAAACAACAGTGACCCATATAACACCTCAACCACAAAAAAATTAAATGCACAAAAGAATCCTTCAGCACAACGATACAATATTTTTTTTGTTGAGTTGCAAGATTATGCTGTATTCCCGTTTAAATTATTGGAACATGATGGTTAATTCCTTGGTTGTGAGCAGAGTCACAGTCAGAGGGTGTTCACCGGATAACATCCAGTAGCCCTACTGACATTATTCAAATAGATTCCATAAGGACAAAATAATACCATTCTATTCCAATTGGCCAAACATTGTTCATTGCTTACAGTCAATTTAGCGTCCAATTTCTTGTTTCATAATGCCACTCATTTCATCATTTTTAATCGAGTGAAACTTTAGTACATCTGAACTCTCCTGCTAAGCAACATCCCCTCCACTCAAAGGTTAGTGCCCTTTGACCCATTGATGCAAGGAGGGTTGTGGTCTAGGCTCCATGCTTATCATCCCAGCATGATTGGAGCTGGGAGGCTGGAGCCTGCACGCCGCATTTACAGTGCAAATGTTATCGTTCGAATGACACTTTAAACAACCTTTATCAATATATAGTCATTCAGGTCTTTATGAGCTTTGATAAAATGCCACTAGCCACGCCGGGGTCATTACAATATGGTGCTGAGGTTTGCTTTATTATTGCCGTTAATATTTATGTTGTGCATTTGGTGCATCATGCTTGGCAGAAATAACTACAAAGAGTTGATCAACGTGAGAGAGAGCTTCAGCGCCAGGAACAGAGGATATAGATTCTCGCTCAGGGAGAGCAGCGTAAGGGCAAACTGCAGTGTGAGTTTGGCAGAACGTTATCATCCTATTATCTTTAAAACAGTGGGTTATCATAATTGCTTACTTAATAATTCTATAAAACGGCAGAGGTGTAACCTTTGCCTGGAGCAGTAAACTGTCAATTGCTTTTGATGCAGAGATTTAAAAGGATTTCTGAGAATGAAAGGCTGTAAATGCCGACAACACTGTCAGTTTTGCACTGTGGCTTATTAAATCCATAAATTGCTGTTAAAGTTACGTTGGGCAGAATCTGTTCAAATTTGTCCCGATCTGTTTTTTTTGTTTTTCCGATCCCGATCACATATTTTTGCTCCCGATCCGGTCCCGATCTTTCCCAATCTGATCTTTCGGCAATGCATTAAGAAAAAAGAAAAGAAAAAATACACTCCCTTAAGGTTGTTTTTTTATTTAAATTACAGTATCCATGGATATAACTTCTTTCACAATTCCGATACGATATTTTTCACCCCGATCCGATACCCGATCACCGATCGTGACATCCCTATGTGCAATAGTTGAAAACATTCGAATATTCGAAGCAAGTGACGTATCAAATAAATACAATTATTTATTAAAATGATTTATTCATTTGTTACGTTTTTTCAAATATCTCACAATCTTTTACAGCATCAGCATGACAAGCTATTACAGCATCTAGGCAATTCTCCATAGGATTGATGATGGAATTAGTACCAACCAAGCAGGGAGAAAATAGTAGCCACTGCACACACACTGTGCTCTATCTCTATTAGGTGTGATTAGCTTCACACTGCTACATGCTCTGAGAACAATGGCGTAGACATACCTACTTAAGCAACAAGTGCAAACTGCAGCACTTGCAGCTCTTAAACAACCCCAGCTTACGCTAAGCAAACTCACAGGCTGTGGTGAAATGCCTGACTTAATACTGCGTCATACGACACTGTCCCAAGACAAAAACACACAGTCTACAAGCTCACAATGCATTGCAACATGTTGCGAGCTTGTAGATCTGCTATTTTCAACATGGGACACTGTTGTGTGACGGAGTAATAACTTGTGCACAACGCTTGGCCTTTTCACCACACTGCCAGGTCTGCATTTGACTGGAATCGCTGAATATCTTCCTGTTTATTCGGCTTGTTGGATTCAGAGTTTAACTACTGATTAGCTTGTATTTTCCTGCGAAAAAGCGAGACAACAAGCTCTCTGTTGGGGAGAGAAAATGCTACAAAGAGACGTTGTGGAACAACACAAGGCTACATCTGGCAGGTGCTCGCCTCCACCAGGCAGGCAGCAACCTTGAAGGGAGTAGACCGGAATGCTGCAGTCCTGCTGCACACTAAACTCCAGAGCGTTCATTTCAATCTGAAAGTGTGAAAATGGACCCTGTGCGGGTCCAACACTGTTAAGTTAAAATCAGGGACGTGCTGGGCCCCTGATTCAGCCCGGGAAAAAAGAGTTGGAGAGGCCCTGGAAACCTTGTATGTCCAAAACCGTTTGTTTTGTATTTTAAAAATGATTTAAACGAGTGAAAACAGCCGATCTACAAGCACACAACGCCTCGCACACGTTGTGTGCTTGTAGATCTGCTGTTTTCACTACTTTTATGTAACGGCCTTATATGATGAAGCAGGGCTTTGCTTTGCGAAAAAATGTATACATTTTAAACTTGGATACTAGGTTTCTGCCCGACAGTGACGATTTACTTTGTTGGCCGCCCAGCCCCCAAAATGGAACGAATGCCGACATTTTATTTTTAATATTTTTTCCTAATGGCCAGCCTGGACCAACCGGGAATGAACCGGCCGTTCGGGAGTTTTCCCGCTTTTCCCAATGGCCAGCACGTCCCTGAGTTAAATTAATGCTCCGGATTTTGCTGTGTATGTAAGCTCAGAGGGAAATACTGACTGCAAGGGCTTTTTGTTGAGAGAGAGGGAGAGACAGGGAAGAGGGAGGGAGAGAAATCAATATTCCAGAGTCCATCACAGAAGCAAGCATTTTTTTGCACTGGGTTCTAGCTATGTGAAAGAGCTCAGAATGACCCCTAGGAGAAAAAAAAAAAGAAAGTTAATGCGTAACTTCTTTATCTGTCCTTTACAGCTAAGGGTTGTACCCCAAATCAATACGTGATACACAAATATCCCAGGGCTCCGTGTTCCAGACAAAGAGCCATGATGAGGGCTTGAGAGCCAGCCAGCCTCGCACCACCTGGAGAGAGAGCAGTCTAATACAGTATATATGACTGGTGTATTAGGCTTTGTCCAAATGTAGACACAGTGAGGTTAGAAGTTGTACCGGGGCTGACATTCGAAGAGTGTGTTGGCCAAAGGTTTTTCACATTCAATATTCAATAGTTCTACACGATTTCACAATTATATGGAGGCTGCCTGCAACTGATCAGTGCAAAGAGTGCTCAACTCTTGGCTCGGTATTCTTAATAAAAAAAACATATTCTAGAAAATGTTTTACTTTCAAATGTTCATCTCTCCCGGTCAAGAGAATTAAACAAATGAGTTTTATCACACTTTTGCCTGTGGATGTAACCTGCACAGAGTGAAATTTCACAATAACTTTCCACTGAAGGTCTTGGAAAGGCCTGGGAAAGAAGCATCTGGGCTCTGCCATGCCCTTGATAGCAGACCTGCACTTTTCCGTACTGTGTTATTCCAACCCCAGCCCTGGGTGTACAGTTGAAAGCAGCAGAGTAGAATGTTTATGGTAAGATTGAAACACAGTTTGGAAAACTGTTGAGCTTAAGGCGGGGGGGTAGAGGGGCTTTACTTTCCCTACTGTGTGTCTAAGCTGGTCTACACCGTTGATTATCCATCATTGTCTTCTGCGTCTGTCCCCAAAGGCCTTGTGGCAGGTCAACAGAGTGACTCTCCCTAAGATAACCATTTGTATCAGAGGATCAGACGCCAAAAACAAGGTCTGACTCCCAGTCAGTGTTACCAGAGAGAGAGAGAGAGAGAGAGAGAGAGAGAGAGGAGCATCCACTCGTGGAGGGCAGGCATCCCTTCCTGATAGTGGCTTGGTAATCTCTTGAGGTCGCCCTGTCAGTCGGGTCCCGGAGACAGATGACGTGAGGCCCCTGATAGGCTGTCTCCATGCGGGAGACGGCAGCCTCACGGGCCCGCCTGCCGGGACAGAGAGCAGGACGCGGAGAGTGACGGGGGGGAGGGGGGGACTCGAGACTGAAGGGATGAGGAGGATGGATGAGGGTGAGGATTCGATGGCTGATTTATACTTGCTGTAAATGTAAATAAGATAATAAAATGTCCAGCGAGCGACAGCGGCCGTACAGTGTACTAGTATAGATGAGGCTGTAATGGAAAGGACGAATTGAGGAGAAGGAGAGCTGCCAGTTGGTTTGGGGCAGGATTGATTGACTGCCTTTTCTATTGACAAAAAAATGCATACCGGTATACACAAGCAAGTTTTGTCAAAAGGATCAAATGAAAAAATAACTCATTTCCATTGTGGTCCTATGAGTTAAGTGTAAACTGAATGCCATGTGATTGAGGAGGGGGTGTAGCAGAGATATACAGAAACATAAAATCTTTCCAACGTACTAGACAGGTAAAATAGCAACAACAATAAAACATGGGTACTGTGTAAATGAAACCTGTAACTGGAACATTTTACATTCAACCAGCTCTTTATGCAAGCATTCCACATAACTGCATAACTGAGTACAGCCAGGCAAGGAGGAATGGCTGGGCAGACAAGGAGGGCTTCAGAGGGAGGGGGGTGAGGATGATGACCTCAGAGACAGCTCTCTGCTGGGGATCGTTGTGTGGCCGACAGGGTTTATTTGACACTCGCCCCTGGGAAGCAGGGGTCAGCGGCAGGGGGGGGGGGTGCGGGTGGAGATCGGGGGCACATCATCACAGACACAGCAAACTACATCTACAGGACCCTGGGGGGAAGTAGCCCCTCACTCCACTGTAATGGGAAGCCGAGTGGCTTGGAAGAATACACAGGAAAATCCTTAGTTTTCATTTAATTGTGTGTACAAATGGAACCAAATTGACGCAAGTTACAAATGGATGCATTGAGGGTTTTGCCAAGGTATTAAAGAAAGTCACTAAATAACGATGCAATGCGATACAAACAGAACAGTGGTATTTTAGTGCCTACTGCTTGATTCTATATTTAAAATATCAAGAGTTTTCTATGTGCCTACATAGAAATGTAATTATGTTTCACGTTGGAACAGTGAAATAGCTGAGATACCAGCTCATGGTTCATGGTCACTCAGGCTTTGTCTCTCGTCCAGTACGTTGTCTGGAAGCAGGAAAGACTGCTGTGACAAACACATCTGTTATATTTGACATGTTAGGAATCTACTAGATTGCATGTATCGTCTGTAGCTGAACTGTTAGAGAGCCCGCCTGGGTCCCAGGTTCCATTCCTGCCCTCAGCAATGTGTCAACATGAGCAAGACACTTAACCCTTTAACTGCTCCTTGGATGGGTAGAGGACACATTTCACATGTGTGCAAAATGATCAAAAAAACAAACACTCCAATTAAGGTGTGGGGACCAAGGTATTATTTAAAATGTAATCTGATCAATTTCATCCAAAATCTTTGCTTATTAGTATCATGTGTATTTATTTCACACTGCAGTTTATAGTAAAACATTTAGTAAAACATTATTTCTCTGTGCAGGTGGCCATTATGAAGACTTATTTGTCTATTTTCTGCATTTAAAAGGATTCCTGATGCTTCTTTGTATCCTGACTGCAGTTTAAGGTCTTTCTTTCTTTCTTTCTTTGCAAGGTGCAGTAAAACAGATATGTTGGTGCTAGGCAACAGTCAAGGGCCATCAGTATCTCCTCAATATGTCAACAAATCCAAAATAATCCTCCTGAATGAGTAGTGATAGTCATTTGCATCGATGCTATCAAATCTACAGTATAAGGTAATCGTGTGCCCTACATTCCTTGTACTCTTAAGTTTAAACCCAAACTCATGGCTGGGGACAGCACACAGTCAAATCTTCAGTGTCAATGTATCCATTTGTAACTCGGATAGCGTAACCAAATGGACCAGTACTAAGGTATATGAACAGTGAGAATTTGACTGGCCAGACTGGGTGTAGACAAGTAGTATTTCCCTAGTGTGAACTACTCCCCTCACATTAGATTACAACAGAGATTTATCAAGTCGGCTTCCTTTTTTTCCCCCAGATACGATAGTGACACACACACTTATCTTCAGATATTCCCTTATCAAAAAACTATTTAGTGAGAGAAACGGACATTAGCCCATTTTCGTTTCTTTTTTCTTTTGTTTTTCTTTTTTTTTGTGTGTGTGTGTGCGCGCGCTGCTGAGTGCTCCAGGTTAGCGTCCCCCGGTACAAGGGTCTGTTTGCACTGTGCACACACACCTCCATCTGCCCGCATGGGGAAGCATTAACCACTTTAACCCTGGCGTCCCTATGTTTTCGGGGCATGTCATTGTGGGCAAAACTGGCAGATCTACATGTTCACAGTGTGTCGCATCGCGGCGCGATGTAGGGCATTCACCAAATATTCTAATATTCTAATATCAAAGTCACTATTCGACGTTGTTCACCGAAGTCGAATATTCGCTTTTTTTATTATTATTGTTTTCTCTTTAAAGAATATATAGTTTATAAAGCTTGGCTAGATAGGAAGTCATAAGAATGAGTTGTCAATGAATTTGTTATGGTATGCTATGGGTTTGTTTTGATATGCTCTATACCAGGGGTTCTCAAACCTTTTTATGCCGTGACCCCCAAAATAAACATATTTGAACTGGGGACCCCAGCCCTGACAATCACTTGGAATTGTTAGGTATTACATTTAATGTGACTCGGTTCCGCAGATAAATATTGTGAAAATAGCAGATCTAGCATGTAGATCTGCTATTTTCACAATGTTCGCCTCTTGCTTACTTAATATTTGACAGTTTGGCCAGTCCTGTCGAATATTCGACCATTCGAATACTTTGAGGTAGAATAATTCGAATACTAAAAATCACTATTCTTGAATGCCCTAGCGCGATGTGAGCCAGCTCTTTTTACATCAGTGCAAAGTGGGCTCCGAGGACCCCCAATGGTCCTTGAGAGTGTTCCAGGGGGCCCCTAAGCTAAATTTGTTAATATAGCATCAAAATCAGTTGAACCACTGTAACTATATACAGCTTTATGAGGTTGTAGAGCGCATATTTTCAAAAGGATTCTGAACTTTTTTTTTATATTCTTGAAATATTTTACAAAACAAATTTTGTATGGGGGTCCGTCGCACAAATATATTTACAGATGGGTGTCTGTGGCCAATAATGCATTATACCAATACATTATACCCATCATTTGGGGGTCCTTGACATGAAACGGTTTGAGAACCACTGTATTAGATTACAACAGAGATTAATCGCGCCGGCTTCCGTTTTGTCAGATAGGACAGTGACAAACACTTATCTGCAGATATGCCCTTGCCCTATCCTATCCTTTATGGGAAAAAACAAACAGAAGCTGCATGCTATTTTCAAAGTAATGTCGAAATGTTTTGGGTGTTTAAGAGGTTTACATGGATGTCACTGTCTATGTACATTACATTACTGGACTTTAATTACAGAGAATTCATCCATTCTTTCAAGTGAGCGACACAAGAAAGTCAACAGGAATAAACTAAAGGTGCAAGAATTCTGTAAACGAAAGCTGTGCGTGCGTGTGTGTGCGCGTGCGCGTGTGTGTGTGTGTGTGTGTGTGTGTGTGTGTGTGTGTGTGTGTGTGTGTGTGTGTGTGTGTGTGTGTGTGTGTGTGTGCGTGCGTGCGTGCGTGCGTGCGTGCGTGCGTGCGTGCGTGCGTGCGTGCGTGCGTGCGTGCGTGCGTGCGTGCGTGCGTGCGTGCGTGCGTGCGTGCGTGCGTGCGTGCGTGCGTGCGTGCGTGCGTGCGTGCGTGCGTGCGTGCGTGCGTGCGTGCGTGCGTGCGTGCGTGCGTGCGTGCGTGCGTGCTGTGTGTGTGCTGGCGGCAGGGGTGGGTTGACAGACTTGGCAGGGGGTGACAGAGGTCACAACATGAGATGGAGACGGTGGGTCATCATGAGGTTATCCTGCCCTCAGCTTAGTTTCTGCCTGTATTTATCCAGCACTGTGTGTGTGTGTGTGTGTGTGTGTGTGTGCGTGTGTGCGTGCGTGCGTGCGTGCGTGCGTGCGTGGGTGGGTGGGTGGGTGGGGAGGCTGAGTACAACAGGATGAGATGGACACAGCTTCAGGGTTACGTGAAGGTGTCTGTCAAGGATAGAGTGTTGTGCTTGCATATGCTTGTGTGTGTGTGTGTGTGTGTGTGTGTGTGTGTGTGTGTGTGTGTGTGTGTGTGTGTGTGTGTGTGTGTGTGTGTGTGTGTGTGTGTGTGATGCCACAAGGCCATGCGGGGGAGTGGGGCAGACAAATGGCCCACACACTCCTGTCCCTGTGGCCCTGGGAGGGTAACGGGCCTGTCTACCTCACAGACAGTAGAACACAATGTGTGCATCTCTCCATTCCGACATGTCTCCTTTCCAACAGATACTAACCCTATCTCTTACCCTAACCCTAACCTTAACCTCTATGGACGGGTTGCCACTCCGACAATAAGAAGTCACTGTCGGAGTGCGACATGTCGGAATGGAGAGAGCCCCCCGAACACAATAGAACCCAATAGGAGACGATCATGAGACCTGATGATGAGGACGTTAACGTTCCTCACTCCATGTAGTCTAGTGTGCTGTGTGCATGCATGCACTGTAAAGTAACTCAAAGAGTTTGCAAATGTTAAGCAGATAGGCCTGTAAAGGTCCATTTGGTTACATTTGTAAACTCAGAGTTACAAATGGATAAATTAACACTGAGGATTTTACTGTGTGGGAACAGAGGTTACTTAAGAAGTGCCGTTCTCCAAGAGTTATTGCTAAATTCGCCTTCAAATTTTAATGTTGCAACTGTAGCCAGGGGTGTCGCACCAAATTCTGGGCCCTGGGTATGAGGTAATATAATGTCGAAGAGTCCTTGAGCAAGACTCTGAACCCCCTAGAGTAGGTTGGTGCCTTGCATGGTTTCCTCTGCCACCGGTGTATGAACGTGTGCGTGAATTACTGTACATGAGTTATATTTCGTCGTTGTCGGGTGGAAACCTTGTATGTCCAAAACCGTTGGTTTTGTATTTATCATTTTAAAAATGATTTAAACTAGTGAAAACAGCAGATCTACTGTGTGCTTGTAGATCGGCTGTTTTCACTACTTTTGTGCAACAGCCTTGTATGATGAAGCAGGGCTTTGCTTTGCAAAACAATTAATTCATTTGAAACTTGGAGATACAAGGTTTCAATGACAATTTACTTAGTTGGCCGCCCAGCCCCCAAAATGGAACGAAGGCCACTGGTGTATGAATGTGTGCGTGAATGGGTGAATGTAATGCACAATCTATGTAAAGCGCCTTGGATAAAAGCGTTATATAAATGCACCATTTACCATTTACATGGATTCACTGCGGGCCCCCCATGAATGTTCTTCATAGGGGGAGGGGGTTTAATAGCTTAAAGCAATAGCTTTAACTATTGAAAAATAGCAGATATACAGCTGCGAGCATGGGGTCTTGCCACGGACCCCCATCTCAAAATATTTAGTTTCAGGGACCCCCCAGAAGCAAAATTTGTTCGCTTAAAAAAATACATATATTCAAAGATTTGCAACACCTTTTTCACGACCTTTCAAAAATAGCAGAGTGCCGCGCTGTGAGCTTGTAGATCTGCTATTTTTCAATAGCTTAAGTATCCACCTGTTTCCGTGGGAGTATACTGGAGATTATTTGGACCTGTTTGGACCACACTTCCGGTTTAACAGCAGACATACAAGCTCACGGCGTCGCAGATGCAACCCATTGTGAGCTTGTAAATCACACTTGGCTGCGGCGCCGGAAGCTCGGTACAGCGTCTGCACTATGGGGCGTTGGAAACTCGTGGATAAAATTATTAAGGCCCCTCCACCTTGGGCCCTAGTAACTCAGTCCCACTTTTTCCCCCCTTGTGATGCCTGGGAATCAGAAAAGTGTCCCTGAGCAAGAAACCTAACTGCACCCCCAAGGTGCTGCTCCCATAACGCCCATGCACTGCTCCTGATTATTAATGGGTTAAATATGTGAATATACAGTGACAAACAACAACATTTCCTTTGTAAACGTTCTGAGTTACAAATGGATAAAGTAACACTGAGAACGTTACTGTGTAGGACTTCTGCCGCAACAGAATTACTGCTGTTTGCTTTTCTTTTTTCGGACCTTGTCGCGGTCAAACACCTGTGGGCATGTCAGCGCGGTGGGGGTCCGGTTATGGACGATGTGCCCAATAAGCATTTAGAGTATTAGTTTTTTCCGTGGATGATGCCTGTAAAAAGGGGTCCGCAGGTGCTCTGCCGAGGGGCACATGTCTACGAGCCACGTTAACTATTAACACAGCCATATAATACTGTTACTGATTGACGCCCCTTGTTCTTGAGACTCCTGCTGACCTGTGATACAGGTAGGGGTGTGTGTGCGTGCGTGCGTGTTGCGTGTGTGTGTGTGTGTGTGTGTGTGTGTGTGTGTGTGTGTGTGTGTGTGCGTGTGTGTGTGTGTATTTTTATTACTATATTAATGAGGGCCAAATGTCCCCACAAGCATGGTAGATTTTGAGAAAGAAATTTGAGGACCACTTTCCTAGTCCTCATAAGACAATAATTATGTCATGGTTAAAAAAGTGTTGTGGAGTTAGGCTTACAATTAGGAAAAGATTCAGGTTTGTGTGTGTGTGTGTGTGTGTGTGTGTGTGTGTGTGTGTGTGTGTGTGTGTGTGTGTGTGTGTGTGTGTGTGTGTGTGTGTGTGTGTGTGTGTGTGTGTGTGTGTGTGTGTGTGTGTGTGTGTGTGTGCGCGTTTGTGTGTGCGTTTGTGTGTGCGTGTGTGCATGTGCATGCGTGCGCGGCGCGCCTGGCTGTCTGTCCTAATATAGCACACACATCATATTTTGCCCCCACCCAGCCCTCTAATTGTTCAAAAGTGATTCAGTCATAATTCTTCTATCGTCTTCTATCCTATCTCCATCCATCCATTCATCATCACACAGTCCTCTTGCTTCTGATTTAATATTGCTCATGTAGGTTAATTGACTAATAGGTTTAAATCGATTAATCTGAAGTGAACCACTTAACCCTGTATTATAGTCGTTGTACATTGGTTGTGTACGCATCACTACTGAAAATAGCTGATCTTTGACGTTCACAATGCATTGCATCATGACACATTGTGAGCTTGTAGATCTGCTATTTTCGCTATTAATTAATGTACATTTTCATTAATGGTAATGGAGGCAGGTTGAACTGAAATGTAAAGGTGTAATGATGTCTCATAGGGAAACCATGTTTGAACGTCGTTGCTCGTATAGGACTTTCCTCTGGTGCAAAGGTCTAATGATTTATGACTCACTCATGTACAGCAGGGCATGTTTGTGACATGAGCTGAATGTGTCGCTGACACTTGTGACGCTGCACTCTGCACGCAGCAGGTTACAGAGAGGGAGTGGACTGAAATCACTCTGTTATGTCCCCAACATAGTGTTAACCACATGAACCCTATAGCAGGGGTTTTCAAAGTGGGCACCCTGGGGTGCCGCGGCGGCAGTCCAGGGGTGCCGCGGGATCATTTGATAATATTTGGAATTTATTTGGACACTTGAAAAAATATTTAGTATCATTTTAAACTTGAAGTACAAAGTTATTTTCAGTCAGTTCTAACCAAAATGGCTATTATCTCAACGTTTTCCTCGCAACATAATCATTAAAATATCGTCACTGTCGGGCAGAAACCTTGTATCTCCAAGTTTCAAATGTGTACGTTTTTGGTAAAGCAAAGCCCTGCGTCATCATACAAGACCGTCGCACAAAACTAGTGAAAACAGCCGATCTACTGTGCTTGTAGATCTGCTGTTTTCACTAGTTTAGTAGCCTACATTTTATAGATGATAAATACAAAACAAACGGTTTTGGACATACAAGGTTTCCACCCGACAACGACGATATGCTATAAATATAAGGTGCTGGGGGGGGAAATTATAATGTAAGGGTGCCTCGGATTAAAGAAAATATTCATTGGGTGCCCTGAGACAAAAAAAGTTTGGGAACCCCTGCCCTATAGCACCCCTGTTCTGGGCCATGTCACCATAGGACAACAGTCAGCAGGAGTAGCTGTCAACTTCTGTGAAGGTGACTTCATTGTTACATCTTGTACAGTACATAACATAATTCATTTGTTCAAACACACACACTCTCTCTATATTCTGTATGTATACACATTATGTACTTAAATGTATTTACATACTGTATATGTATCCATATGTATACATAATGTACAAATACACATGTAATAGTTGCGACCGTAGGCCACAAGTTTACTATGAAAACTGGCACATCTTGTCCACGTATCCGTGTATCTCTGAAGGTCACGCCTGACACTGTGTTTCCCCTGACACATCACTGTGACATCACAGGTGATAACAGAGGTGACATCACCTATGTAAAAGTCCATATATGGGTATTCCCCAGAATCCCTTTTATGCCCATACATGAAAATCCATGATGTCATCGATATACATCACTGGCCAGATGGCCAAGACATGGCCCACATCTGTGTGGCTGGTTCAGATAGGGATCACCATGTACGGGCATACAAGTGATTGTATGTTGTGATGTCATGGGAACCACTCTAACAGAATCCCTTTTATGCCCATATATGGAGATATTAAACCCATATCTAACAGGACTTCATATGGGAATGCCCATATATGGAGGAAGACAGCCCATCTGTGTGGCTGGTTCACACAGGGATCTCCATGTATGGGCATAAAAGGAATGTACCATATACAGTACATAATACAGTACATGGATCTCCATATATGGGTTACAGGGGTCTCCAAATATGGGTAAATGGTCCGCTATACATCACTGGCCAGATGGCCAAGATTTGGCGACCTCGCCCTTTAGGGCGACGTTGCATGTCGCCCCGAGGCGCCTTACTAGTAATAAGAAACACCAGTACTTGTAGACAGTAGCTGCAGTATCACTTAATCACCTCAAAGGTCTATTCTTGGCGCCTAAATATTTTCCCTCTACACTAAATATCTTGGACCAAAACATCTGATCTACAAGCTCACAATGGGTGTCATTGTTGATGCGTTGTGAGCTTGTAGATCTGCTATTTTCACCAAATGTTAGCCTATTTTTGCTGAATGTTAGCCTATTATGACATGCCCTGAATAGGAAAGCTTGAACAGTTTGTTCATAAGTCCTCGCACTTAAGGTGTTTGAAGATGCTGTGTGCAGCATCTTAATCCTACTGTATACGCATCTATTTACATCTACGTCTGTGTGTAAAAGCCCCAGGATTCCCAGCAAAAAGGAGTCAATCCGTGTAACCACTTTTATACAAAAAACAAAATAGCCAATGTACAAGCTCACAACATGGCACGACACAACGTGTTGTGAGCTTGTACATCTGCTATTTTTAAAGAAATCTTGAAAAAACAATTGATACATTTTGAATATTTTTGAAACATTTTAAACGCATCTTGTATGGGGGTACCTTGCACAAAACCTTTCAGACTGGGTTAGCAGACAAATCCATATTCATTTGAGGGTCCTTGATATAAAAATGTTTGAGAACCACTTAAAGTGAGCTGTGACACTGACTCAGAATGACTTTATGGACCAAGCAAGTTTGCACAGTGGAATTTGGCTCGCCGAGTTGATCACAGGGACTCACTTAAACATACATCTGTTGGAAAGTGTGTAAGCTTGTAGATCAAAGAGCGAAGAGATTTGGTGTAGAGGCTTTAACTAAGTGATGAACTACCATGCTATGAATGCATTTTACTGTAAGTCCATATGGGCTGGGCTTCCATGGAAGCAAGACACTTTAATAAAGAAACATCAATCAATCAAAAATGTAGAAACACTCTGTTAAAAGTAAAAGTCCGGAATTAAAAAATTGTAAAAGTATAAAGGTATTGGTATCAAAATATAGTTAAAGTACACAAGTAAAAGTACTCATTATGCAGATTGTGATTTCACAAGTTTTCAAATGTATAAAATCATTAAAATGCATTTAAATATTTAGAAAATGTACTAGTTACTTTACACCACTGGCTCCAGTTACTGGTTGTGACAACCACCCTTCTCGCCTATATTATGCAGTGATGTCAATTCACGATTATCTAACACTACATATTTGATAGGAGTCAGTCCAGACTGCTAACCTCCAGCATCTTTAAGGTTTGAAGGCTGTTTTCTCCCAGATCTGTAAACACAAGCTGCAGCAGACCATGGTCTATCAAAACAAAGCATGCACAATGGCCAGGGCTTGTGTTTGCGTCAACGGAGATAATGGCAGGGGGTCAAATAGAGTAGAGAAGGCCAGAGTGATTGTCCACTGTGAGTGAGAGAATAGTCTCTGTCTGAAGTCCTAATAAACAGTGGCTAATTGGTTGTTGGGTTAAGAAAAAAAGGCTGGAACTTTGTGTCAAACGATTATGTGAAGAACCAAATACGTGTCGAATGACTTTAAACACTCCTTTAAGAGTTCATAAGGTCTCTATGAACAACTCATTTGTCCACACTCAACTGTACTTTCAGTTATTTATCTTATGCCTGTGTGACTTAAAAAATGGGCCCCAGTCAAAATGTCAGCTTGACGTGAAATCAACAATGGCCCGATTTTGCGGATGTGACATTTTTGACATTGGGCGGAAATAAGGCCAACCAAGCCCCGAACCAATGGTCACCCAATGGTCACTCAGATCTGCCATGTCTTTGTGGAGGTGGACCGTGCAGCTCACAATGAGCGAGCGTTCTTACTGTACTGTGTGCCACAGATCATCCTGATATGACCTCCCCACACACATTAAAGTCCTCAGTGTTAATTCAACTCTGAGAGTGTTGAAATGGACCCAACGGGGCCCTTGTGGGTCATTTTCAGCACTCACAGTCAGGCACGTGCACACATAGACATCAAAGGGGGCTTGAGCCCCTGCCCTTTTATCCGTCTGTAAAAAGTGCCTTCTCCAGACCATGAATTCAGTTTTTACTATGGTGAAAGAAATGCAAATGCCCTCTTTCCATACCATACCTGAAGGCAGCATTCAAGAGAATTGCCTTGTCCAAACTCTCCTGAACTTGAATGCAGCATCTTATGTTGAAAGAATTGCCCCCTCTGTGTAGAAATCCATGCCGTTACGCCACATCTCCAGTATTGACTTGATTATGCTTAGTTCAGTGTGGTATCAAGCAGTGAAAATAGCCGACCTCTAAGCTCACACTGCGACGCGTTGTGAGCTTGGAGGTCTGCTATTTTTTATATTTTCACCAAAAGGCCCTTTTAGAAATTTCAGCCCCTGCCTCTCTTAACATTTTCTGCACGTCCCTGCTCACAGTTAAAGGGCCCATTTGGGGTCCGTTTCAGGACTCTCGGGAGTCAAATTCACACTGAGGGTTTTCACAGTGCATATTTAATTTTGAAATGATGTCAAGACAGGGAAAGATTGAAACCCAATCTGTTACCGTGGAGTGGACGGGGCTGTGACACATTGTTTTCCGACCAGGCCGTGTCTTGTTTCCGCGAACAGCTAAGGGACGTTGTCCTCCCACCATGGGTAAACATGCAAACACAGCGCACCAGCGCTCTGCGTGGTACAGCACACACCGCTGGAGACGGCACAAAGGAGGGCGCGTGATTGGTGTGTTTGACGGAGATCTGATAAAACCCATAATTGGAGCATGTAGAATGCATATGTTTTTCAGTCAAACAAAAGCCCCGGTCACGCCATAGAAACTGCCTCTCAATGTTTTCATTGTCTGGCAACTGAGAAAAGTAAAGTAGAGGGTGACTGAAACCTCAGAGTCACACCGAGAGTGTTTAATGTGTGCAGAAGGGTAACTGTGTGTGTGCGTGTGTGCGCGTCTGCGTGCATGCACGTGTGTGTGTGTGTGTGTGTGAGAGAGAGCTTGTGCATGCATGGGTGCATGGGTGTAGGGGCGTCACAAGGGGTTGGAAAGTGGGACTGAATTACTGGGGCCCAAGGTGGAGGGGCCCTAATAACTTTATCTATTGAAGAATAGCAGATAAACAAGCTCACAGCGTGGCACCGA
This sequence comes from Nannobrachium achirus, assembly GCF_963921795.1. Lineage (NCBI taxonomy): Eukaryota > Metazoa > Chordata > Actinopteri > Myctophiformes > Myctophidae > Nannobrachium > Nannobrachium achirus. Next base: position 37,675,652 of record NC_137814.1, read on the forward strand.
GTGCTTGTAGATCTGCTATTTTTGAAAAGTTGTGAAAATGTGTGAAAATCTTTGAATATATGTATTTTTTAAGCGAACATTTCTAACTCAAATTTTGCTTCTGGGGGTCCCTGGAACTAAATATTTTGAGATCGGGGTCCGTGGCCAAATACATATCATCTTGGGGGTCCTTGACATAGGTTTCTTGCACACATTTTCACGATCTTTCAAAAATAGCAGATATACAAGCTCGCAGCGCGGCACTCGGTGCCGCGCTGTGAGCTTGTATATCTGCTATTTTTCAATAGTTAACATTCATGGGGGGCCCGCAGTGAATCCTTGTACCCAGGGCCCAGAATTTGGTGTGACGCCCCTGCATGGGCGCGTGCACACGTGTATGTTGGTGTGTCTGTGTCAAGTGTGAGAGAGAGAGAGAGGCCGAGACGGGGCGAGGCCAGCACGGTCATGGAAGGACAAGGGCCCGCCATGTCGGCCATGTTTGGTGGAGCTTGAGACCCTTTTCAGTAAAGCCGGGATCTTATCAGATCTCGGAGAGCTTACTGTATTTGTTCTCCAGGCTCAAAAGGCTGTGGACACATTGGAAGCACATTTTCCATTGGAAAGAAACTCTTAACCATTTTTTGTTTTGTGTTTTGTAGAAGGTCAAGGTTCCAGCCAGGCAGGGACTGGGAATTTCAATAAGGCACTGCTTGTGCGGAGCAGAAGATTTATGAAACACTGTTTAATGTCTGTTTCACTTTCTTACATGCTTTTTCTCCCCTCACAAATCTGGTTGATTCACAGCAGGCTGGTACAGTATCCTGATTGCAATCTATGGCATATCCCAAACTGGGGGTCAGGACCCCCAGGGGGGTCTCCACATGATTTTGTGGGGTCCCCAGATGATTAGCTTAATGTGCAACATTGTTTTCTCACTCAACAGTAAACAAACCAATATGCAGTATAGGGTCTGCGCATTTCTGTGACAATTTAAGGACTGTTAAGCCCTTTTAAATACAAAATGGAATGCCTCAACTCCTACAATTCCAAGTGCTTGTCAGCGTGGTGGTCCCCAGTTCAAATATGATAACTTTGGGGGGTCATGGCCTGAAAGGTTTGTGAACCCTTGATCTACAGTAGAGGCACTGATCAACTTGAAACCCAGCATCCCTATTCTTGAGGGAACAATCACCAAAAAATAGAAGATCTACATGCACGTAATCTACATGTGTAAAAAAAGCAGGTAAGCTAACAATGTGTTGTGACAAGCTGTGAGCTTGTAGATCGGCTATTTCTGAGTAAGAGATTCGGCGTAGAATGAAATAAGAGCGTACCGAGTACAGTTGCAACTCAGGTGTGTACTCCAGGGTTCCCACGGTCATGAAATTCCTGGAAATATTTTGAAATTAGAAAAATATTTTTCCAGTACTGGAAAAGTTTTGGAATTTATCAAGGGTCCTGGAAGGTCTTTGGTTATTGATTTTGTTAATACCTCTGAAATGACAAATTAAACATGGGCCAAATTGTCAAATATTAGAGGCAGAAATTGTGAAAATAGCCGATCTACATGCTCACAACGCGAGGCGTTGTGAGCATGTAGATCTGCTATTTTCACAATAGAACCGTGTTATACAAAATTCCACAACTCTTAGTGCTCGTCAGGGTGCCGGGTCCCCAGTTAAAACATGATTATTTCGGGGGTCACGGGCGGCCTGAAAAGGTTGAGAACCACTGGCAAACACTACCTGTCTTTGGGCATTGCGCAGAGGAGTAAGCAACCTGTTATTGAGCTGAATTATTGTTATATAGTCCTGGAAATTGGGTTAAATATTCTGGATATTCTGAAAAAGTTTTGGAAAAGTTTTGGAAATGAATAGACGAAAATGTGTGGGAACCCTGGTACTCAAGTATAGAGGGTTTGAGTGGTTAACTTTCGCCCCGTTTTCATCTGGACAAATAACAATTGACAATTGCTTTGCCTATACAGAACACTCCCCTATCATATCCTATCTCGCCAGCAAGCAGCAGAGACCTTGAGAATGCGTGAGCGGACCGGAGAGCTGCAAGGTCTGGCAGCTGCTCCTCTGGTCTCTCCGTCTCTGTGGAGCCTACTGTAAAACCCTGAGTCCTGGTGAAGGCTCAAACAGAGCAATTGTTATTTGTCCAGATGGAAATTGGGGGAAAGTTAACGCTCTGTTTCATACATGGGCAACTGACGGCCCGGGGGCCACATGCGGCCCCAACCTTCACTTAATGCGGCCCTCAGGTTGATATTAGAGTACTGATATATTATTGATTTCAGCTGTTCCAATTCAAAACATGGAAAAATTAACCGCTTCAATTACTTCAATTACTTACAATGTATTTGTATTTAAGTTCATAAATTAACATAAGAACATATAAATGCATTTGAAATTAAAACAAAAATAAGTAACTTTTCAGGATTCCAATTCAAAAATAGCAAAAATAGCAGATCTACAAGCTCAAAACCCGTCACACTGCGACGCGTTTTGAGCTTGTAGATCGGCTATTTTTGCTATGTATATGCATTGTGGCCCTCAGGAGTGAGTGTGAAAATGTAGTGGCCCTCTCCATCATCAAAGTTGCCCAACCCTGTCTATTTCATGCTTAGGCTATACAATCTCACAACGTGTTGCGATGTAACTTGTTGTTGAAAAAAAAAACATTGAATAAAAACTAGATTCTAATGACATGCCCAAAATATCCCCGGGGTTAATGTATGTCTCCAGGATTGTACGATGTAGCCTCTACTGCAGTGGTTCTCAACCTGTGGGTCGGACCTCACAGGGGGGTCCCACACATGATTTTGGGGGGCTCCTAGATGACCCAATATGTCACAGTATTTATCTGTGGAACTGAGTCAAACTAAATGTAATGCCTCAACTCCTACAATTCCAAGTGCTTGTCAGGGTGGGGGTCCCCATTCCAAATATAATGATTATTTTGGGGGGGGTCACAAGCTGAAAGGTTTGGGAATCCTTGCTCAACTGTGGTGGTTTCAAACTTTTATTCCTTTTATCTAACAGAAGCTGACCCCTACCACAACAAACACACACACACGCACGCGCACGCACACACACACACACACACACACACACACACACACACACACACACACACACACACACGTGTGTTTTTCAGACATGTTTAAACAATGTTATCACTGTTGATGTTGTTGTGGCACATGCAGTATTCTTGCGGACCTCACACACATTTTGCTACTTGTACTTGGTATGAATCTTGATTCAGGATAAAATTGCAAGATAACAGATACTGTCTGATATCACTCTGATATCCCATTGAGAACACGCAGCCAGAGACAGTGGACGAAATCATCCTGAAAAGTCATCCTTTAACATTTGTACTACCTCAAAAACTGACTAGGCCTCACGCAGCACGTGTTGTTTATCGCCCACGTAAACACCGATCTACTAGTTTATCATGCCTCCATTACGTCCCCACCCCCACCCGCCGCCCTCAGTTGTCTCCAGGGACGTGCAGAGAATGTTAGAGAGGCAGGGGCTGAAATTTCAAAAAGGCCTTTTAGTGAAAATATCGAAAATAGCAGAGCTCCAAGCTCACAGCGCGTCGCAGCATGACACGTTGTGAGCTTGCAGTTCGGCTATTTTCGGTGCTTAATACCACACTGAACTAAGCATAATCAAGTCAATACAGGAGATGTGGTGTAACGGCATGGATTTCTACACAGAGAGGGGGATTCTTTCAACATAAGATGCTGCATTCAAATTCAGGAGAGTTAGGACAAGGCTATTCTCTTGAATGCTGCCTTCAGGTATGGAAAGAGGGCATTTGCATTTCTTTCACCATAGTAAAAAGGTCTGGAGAGGGCACTTTTGACAGAGGGGTAAAAGGGCAGGGGCTCAAGCCCCCTTTGATGTCTACGTGTGCACGTACCTGATTGTCTCTATTTCACTATCTATGACGTCATCTCTACCAAGGCTGCTGCCTCTCTGACCGGGGCCTCCAAACAGCTGATGCAGGGAAAGTGTAGTGTAGGCTACTAGAGATCTGACCTTCTCCTCCACAGACACAACACAGCGACAGGGCCTCCTTCAACAGGATGGAGACAGTTGGAGTCGTTGGCACGGCAGAGACGATAACAATGACTCTCAAGCTACAGAGGAGATGAGCCTATGTGTGGCTTTGCACATACAGAGCTTAAGAGATCCCATGTGTGCAAACCTTTTTGATGTGCATTGGAATCATCTGATTATTATTAAGCAGTTGAAAATGGTGCATTCTAATCGTGTCTCTTAACCGAAAACATTCTGTGAACTTGACTGCACTATTTGCACTCTGCAGTTATCTATGGGTTTGATTGTTTTCCCTCTATTTGGGCATTTCCCTAAAAAAGTCATTCTAATCAGCTGCTCAGTGTTGAATTATACACCTTATTATCTTGAATTGTCTAATAGCCTTTTAAACACTTAAAGGGATACTTCACCCCCAAAATGACTTTTTTCTATCGATTACTCGCCCCATGGAGACCTGAATTGAATTCATGGATATTTGTTTTGTATTTTTCGTATTCCTAAACCAATAATTTGAGGAGACTCTTTGTGTCTCCATGGGAATAAAGGAGACTCTTTAGCCCCTTTTCCACTGACATGGCCCACCACCACACCACTCCACACCGCCCACTTGTGCCAGGTTTTCCACTACAAGGACCTGGGTAGAGTGGAGTGAAAGTGGTACTAAATGTGGTACTAAAAAGTATCCAATCTAGAGTAGGTCCGAACTAGGCCAAACAGGGCCAAACACTTCATAATGACTGATCACTCACTGACTTTTCATTTAGACCACCAGGATATAGTTGTAATACATGATAATAGATTATATTGTGTTATTATAACCACTATTATAATCTATTATAGTGTATTATAGTTATCATAGTAATACTCTATAGTGTATTATAATCACAGTTATAATCCATTATAGTGTATACGGGGTACTTTTGTGTAATGGAAAATGTAGATATTTTTATGTGGTGCAGTGTGGTGCAGTGTAGTGTAGTGTAGTGTGGTGCTAAAGCTTCTGTGGAAAAGGGGCTGTGTCTCACCACTGTCAGTCATCTTAAAGGATCACCCCCAAAATGACTTTTCTTCTATTGATTACTCACGCCATGGAGAGTCGAGTTCAATAATTATTTTAGTTTTTTGTTGCATTCCTAAGACAATAATTTGATTACAATAAATGTACCCCCATTGATTCCGGATCGATGGGGACCCAAATGCAACAAACTCAAGTCTCCATGGCGTGAGTAATTGTTAGAAAGCAAAATCTTTTTGGGGGTGAATTGGCATTGGAATGTGACAAAAACAAAAGAATATCCATGGGGTGAGTAATCGATAGAAAGAAAATGTTATTTTTGGGGGTGAACTATCCCTATACTGGCTGATGGATGGTGGGCTTATCTTCCCAGGAGGGGTCTCACCATGTGACTGATCATTGCTTCCAGAGGTTCCACCAACACTAGGGATAAAACTGAATCACAATTACTTTATGGGCCAAGCGATTTTGCACGTACAACACATTTGGTTGTTGAGTTTTTCACTGAGACACATTTAAATAGCCCAAATAACAGCTAAAAGTGGAAGAATAAAATGAGTAAAATATAATTTAGTCCGTACGGTAAACTATGTTGTTAATACAATATAACTTATACAATTGGGGTGGCTCTTCTATTGAGACATTTAGATTGTGTCAAAGGTCAAGATACATTTTATCAGGGGCGCCTGATGGCCTAGCGGTCCAGGCGCATACCACATTGGCTCTGATGCCAGGCAGTGTGTCGTGGGTTCGAGTCCCGTTCCCGGTGACCTTTGCTGCTTGTCTCTCCCGCGAGTGTGTTATTTCTACCGGAGCTGAGGAGAGTATACGGGAGGAGCTTGTGCAAGGACGCACTGTGATTGGGAGAAGTCCCTTTGAGCGTCAGTCGGTCGCAGAAGCAGTCCCCACAACAATAGCTATTCTGGACCCCCTGCTTTACAACCTCTAACGGCGCTGAGTCGGCTCATGCGACCTTCACAACGCTCTACACGGCGATAGGTCGCTTGAGACGGCGCAACTCGGTCATGGTTTTGTCAATAACTATACTTTGCCAAAACAGCGAGAGAAGCACTTCCGCGTTGGGCGTGACCTCGGCTCAGCTCTGGTAGGAAAAACGTCCTTGCGTCTCTCCCCATCTCTCTCCCCATCTCCTGTCAATCTACTGTCCAATCAATAAAGGCATAAAAGCCCCCAAAAAAGATCCCCTGAGCAAGTAGGTAGGCTCTTTTAGCTCCTTATTAAAAAGGAGCAGACCCCTAGGAGACCCTGGCCAACAAAGTATATTGTGGTGAAATACCACCACCAATACTATGGATGCTATTGAATATTTACACAATATTGTATAATCTGGACTGGACTGGAGTAGAGTGGAAAGTGCTGGGGGTGTCTCATAGCCTGGGGTCAAGGCTCAGAAAGAGTGTTTCTCTGCATCCTTAATGAGGACAAGGACAAAAAACTAACAAAAGAACAGAAAACAAACTAAATAAAACTAAAACTGCTTTCATGCCTGTGCCACAGGGTGGTGGTCCAGGTAATCCAGCCCTTGCAGCGTCGCAGGTTCGAGTCCCAATCCTGATGACCTTTGCTGAGTGTCACCCCCCCATCTCTCTCCCTGTTTCCTGTCAGCCTACTGCACACCTGTCAATAAAGGCAGAAAAAGCCCAACAAATATCTTAAAAGATTGGTCATAATGTTACTTTTACAGTGGAATAGAGAAGTGGAATTGATATGTATGCCTTCAGGCTTCTGTGGAAAGCCTGTTTTCTATACTGTTCTGTGGTCAGATAAAGTATAGCGCCCACCCACTGTATACTACAATTTCCACACAAATGCCGCTTCTATGCGCTCTAGATCACATTTGTACCCTTCAATATGAATTGATCCCAGTCTAGTACACAGCTTGGCATAGTCATGGCAGTCTCCTGGCACACCCTCTCTTCTGGCCCATACAGATGGGGTAGAGTTCTCAGGCCTGAAAATTAAGGCCCAGCCCTAACTGGGCCGGCCCGAGGCCCTACCCGGCCAGACTAGTTAGCATTTTAAGCCCTACCCTACCCTAATGTCGGGTCGGGTATGGGCGGGTTTAGAAAGAATTTGAGAACTGATGGGGCCCGCATCGCCACCCCTCGTCTGTGAAGATGGGGGATACGTACTGATTGGAAGTTCAACTTGAACATAGGGGTGGGCGATATGGAAAAATACAATATCACGATATTTTCCCAAGCTGTATCACGATACACGATCTTATCACGATTCTTTTTCATGTTGGTTTTATGGTTATTTTTCAAGTTACTTACAACCACTACAAGGTGACAAAAACTAAAAGAAAAAGGAGTAACAGACCATTTAGACCAAAGAGTGGGGTCCAGGGACTCTCTGGGTTCCTTTTGGGAGATCTAAATTGACCCTTTCAAGTACCGGTATGTAACTGACAGTATACAAATGAAACCAAATTCTCATTTGTATACTATCAGAGTTAAGGGGAGGGGAGACCTTGACATTTTAAAGTTTGAGAACTACTGATTTAGACCAAAATGCAGGTTTAAATGAATTCTGCAATGAATCTCTGTATTGACAATTCAACAGGATTTTTAATAAGGATCCCTCATTGTATCACGTTATAAACATTGAATCTTCTTAACGATATTTATCACCATATCGCCCACCCCTACTTGAACATAATATGCTCCGCTCCCCCCAGCCACATGTACAAGACGTACTTTTGGGAGACAAATTAACCACATGAACCCCCAGTGTCCCTATATTCTGGGGGTGCACACCTGGCAAGAATAGAAGACCTATTGTGTCATGGATAAATGTTCAGTCATCTTTGTGTGTTGCTATCATAACTGTACAGTTTAATTGAAGGTAATTAATAAGAGAATGGGGCCAAAGTAGCTGGAAGAGGTCAGAGTGTCAGGTTAGTACAGCATGACATCACAGCGGTGTGTGCTGATAGGCTGAAGCCAGCAAGAGCTGTACAGAGACAATAACTCAGATAAAGGTGTCTCCCTCTGTCTAAAGGTAATAAAAAGCCTAGATCTTTTCCCCAGTTATACCGTATGTGCTGTTGTCATTTTATGATCTTGTTTGTGCGTGTGTGTGTGTGTGTGTGTGTGTGTGTGTGTGTGTGTGTGTGTGTGTGTGTGTGTGTGTGTGTGTGTGTGAGAGAGAGAGAGAGAGACCAAGCCAGGGACATGCTGGGCCCCTGATTCAGCCCGGGAAAAAGAGTTGGAGAGGCCCTCATTGCGCGCTATATAGATCTCTCTCTATAGCACTGCTGCTACTCAAAAGATTTGTGACAAAGTGACAAGCCAGTGGGCCAATTACATGAGTTATATTTTGTTGTTGTCGGGTGGAAACCTTGTATGTCCAAAACCGTTTGTTTTGTATTTATCATTTTAAAAATGATTTAAACTAGTGAAAACAGCCGATCTACAAGCACACAACGCCTCGTGGTGCGAGGCGTTGTGTGCTTGTAGATCTGCTGTTTTCACTACTTTTGTGTGACGGCCTTGTATAATGAAGCGGGGCTTTGCTTTGCGAAAGAAATTACAAATTTGAAACTTGGAGATACAAGGTTTCTGCCCGACAGTGACGATTTACTTTGTTGGCCGCCCAGCCACCAAAATGGAACGAAGGCCGACGTTTTATTTTTAATTTTTTCCTAATGGAATGAACAGGCCGTTCGGGAGTTGTCCCGCTTTTCCCAATGGCCAGCACGTCCCTGGACCAAGCCTAACTAGCAAATAGACTGCAAGCTCTCTGCAGCCTATATGGAAGGAATGCATATCTTTCTCTGACAGTGGTTCATCACATGACACCATGCAACATGGTATGGAGCTGTGCTGTGTGTAACCCACAGAGGATTGTTGGCAGGCTCCAACACCCCATACCCACCCTCCCCCAACACACACACACACACACACACACACACACACACACACACACACACACACACACACACACACACACACACACACACACATGTATGTATGCACACACTAATAATAATCAGGCAGGTGAGCAGGGCGTTCTGTTGTGGGCGAGCCAAGGAAGCAAGGACGGTACATTTCGAAATGACAAAGGTTGCTTTTACACCTGTCATAGCCCGTTTAATCATTGAATCATCTACTGTGTTTCACAGCCTCCTAGCTATATAGCAGCCTGCTATTAGCTTGCACATGGGGAGCGGGTTACTGTCTCATATGCAGGCATAAACCTTAACAGTTACTGTCTCATATATGCAGGCATAAACCTTAACAGTGTCATCCATAAAAGAACTGTAATTGGGTTATTGTTGGGAGGGCCCCAGGCCACATTTTAATCAAATATACAGGAAATGACTTTCACAGACATCATAATAATGTGTAAAATCTGGGTTTTATTTGGTCGAAGGCCAAAGTCTGAACACTACATTGTATGAAATAGGCCTACTCAAGAATTTCCTTTTGATGGAAGAGCTTATAGGAGAACCAGAAATAATTTCCAGAATTAACCTTTCTTAAAATCACAGGGCTTGATAATGTGGATAGGTCTCATGTTTAAGAAAAAATAAACCTAATTTTTATTTTGAAACTGATATTGCTTTCACAGTTCAGTGAGTTTAAATGACATGTAATAATCATACATTTCCTATGGAAGACACACTTTTATTTGTTTTTGTTGTAACAATATGGTATCATTATTTTAGCTATTAATTAATAAGACTGATAAGCATCCCTATTGGCTGACAAGAGCAACAATTCAGTTTTTCGCTCAACATAAAGAAATGGTTTAGTAACGGAATAATGTCTGGTTATTATATGGCATAAGCTATGATGGAAATGTGAGGAGAAAATGTGTAGCTTAATACATTGTTGCTTGTCTCAGTAGAGGCTACTGTCTCAGTATAGTATAGTAAATATGTGCATGCAGTCTAAATAATTTACTTAGGTATATTTATGCTTAAAACAATGTGTGATTAAAATTAATTAAAATGTAAGCAATAATTGTTCATTAATATACACTTAAATGGCAATCAAATTCTGATATTTATAAATGGTTTCTCTTAACCAGTATTTTATGAATCACACATTTTAAATTAAAACACAGAATGCATACAATTAGTATTGTAATAATAATATTAATGATGATGATTAAAAATAATCATAATATAATCATATTAATAATACATGTATTATTGTAGGCCTATAATACTGAGTTGATTACTACTATAGGCATAATAGGCCTACTCTATTACTAAGCTTTTACAGTCAGGTGTTCTGATGTTGCACATGGCAAGTGTTAATTAAGTCTGACGTGAATAAATCTGTGCAAGTTCATGATGATAATAATAACACCATGTTATCATCAATAGTAGCCCAAAATAGTTATAATCTGAATATTTAATAAATAGTGGGGGAATTATCACAGTCCTAATCTTCACTATAAAATAAAATCAGCGCTGGTGTTCTTGAATCAGCTGTTATCTCAATAACACAGACCCACTACATATAGAAGCTGTATTGGCTAATCAGGAACAGAGTAGTAAGGCTATAACAAGTGCTGGAGTGTTGCGAGTGTTGGAGATAATCATTATCAAGTCGGTACATAAGGCAATGACACCTGAAGAGGGGCAGCTATTATGCAATGAACGAAACAAACATTGTTAAGATAGCACTGTAGCGATGGTCAGCTTCAGAAATCAATAAAGAGATGCTCAAAAAATTGGATATGATGGGATTGGGAAGTAATTTAAATTTGACTCGTTGTAAACATAGGCCTACCCTGCAATAACTTCAAAAATGTGCATAATTATAAAATAATAATAAATAATGTATTATTATTATTTTTATATTATACCCACAATTAGGCCTGTATTACATTATGTATGCTTGGAGAAATATACTGATATAAGGGCCTTAATTCTCCATGTATATTTTCATTTTAAGTGTTTTAATTTAATTTCATACAATGTATTAGATATTGTATTTTTTTCTTATTTGTTTTACTTCAAATCCTAAACTCTATTGATCTCCAGATGTGAGTGCATCTTGCCTGCATGCATGCTGGACAGTCCCTGGACAATGTGAAGATAGGGAGGCTGAGACAGCGCGGCGTCCTGCCACTCTCTCCCTGCCTGGTCCGTCTGAAGCCGCCCTGTCACAGAGACACGCTTTGACATCGCCACGAAAACACCTCATTCGTCAACTCGGAGCTGAACAGACAGAGTGTAAAGAAACAACAGGATTTCGTTTACTCGCACCTCTCTGACAAGTGACTCATTCGAACATGATCGGAGACAGTAGCGCCTGGCAACTCGTTGTAATAATATCAGGGGGAGAGAGTAGGCGAGAGACCCCCTGATACACTTTATACAGCCTGATATACAGGCCTCAGGGAAACCTGCGAGGATATGTTCTAAATAATCCTGAACATGCTTGGTGCAAGCAAACCTACCGCTGCCTGTGGACATAATGGCCCCTTTACACACGAAATGCTGAAGATGACTCAAACCAATTCACCTCTGTAATTGTATTATCTAAAAAATAAAAATTAACGTGTATAGGCCTATATTGCCCGTCGCCGTTGCAACGAAAAGACAGGCCTGGGTAATAATATAGGCCTAATAATAACCAAATAAGCAAGGCTACATCTCCCTCCTATTCAAAGCAGTCCTGTTGAAACCACAGCAGCAAACTGTCCTCTCCGTCTGTTCAAACATAAAACAAAACATTTTTAAACAGTTCTCACAAATGCCTGCCTGCTGCTCTGTTTTTGTGCAGCAAAATGTGACCTACAATTTACCCATGCGCCTCGCGCACTATCTCTTGTTCAGTGTTGTTATCCAGGCAAAATGTAAATAGACAGAAATACCTGCCGAATTGTTCTCACGCGCGCGGGCGGGTGATGAACGAGTGGACTATTTGTCAGCCCCCGGGAAACACTAGAGAAGACCAGTAAATGAATGATTCAATTGACACCTCTTCACTTTTGATCACTTCACTCGCCAATGTATATTCCGCCTGAATGAGGCATCGTCCTTCAAAGCGGAATCCCTCCAGGACTGTTAGGGCATGCTGAGAAAAACATTTGATCCCACATGAAGGCGTCTGACTTAAATCAACTAATTAGGAACGAAGCTGGGTTTATTTTGCATAAATGGGGAATAAACAAACAGAATAATATGTAAATGCCTTTTACTTCACTCATTTATTCCATTGTGGGTCTACATTCGTTGTGGGGAGTATTTAGTTTGTGCTTATAGTATTGTTTCTTAAAGGATAATATATGTCTGTTAAGCCCATGTTGTTCTTTTTAAATACATTGTATTAGGCCTAGTTCAGACTCCACGGTGGCAATTACTTTACAGTAGTCTATGTTGTTGTTATTTATTGAATACAAAAGGACAATCTTCAATATAGGCCTACCCCTATTGTTTAAATTAGACTCAATCTGGCCTTTATTTTAAGTAGGCTATATGCTATCCAAACTAAACTAAAGTTCAGTCATATATTGCATTATAACAATTCTATAACATTTTTTACCTTGGAAACACATTTACATTACATTTAACAAGATCATTGGGTAAATTAATCAAAAAAATCAAGCTTTTAAAGAGAAACTGTCATCAACAACAAAACATCTAATAAATATATATTTGCCAAGTTTTCAAGTTTGTTTTTTTCTTCTCCCAAATCGCTTAACGAAATCAAAAGGACTCAAAGCAGCCATGATTGCATTATTGTGATTTTAGATGTGATCAAGCAGTCTCTGTCTGTGTGTCTGTCTGTCTGATTGATTGATTGATTGGAAGGGCCGAGGCATGGCTGGCACCCCCAGCGTGTCTCCAGCCGCAGAAACAAACCCACATGATTGGTCCAGGCAGCGCACTGCAACTTCACCCACGAGAAGCACCTCCTCTCAAAAAGCCTCGTCAGAGTCCAACAACGTTTCCATTATCTCCCAGCGCAGCAACGGAACACTATTGCTATAACTTTTGCGCTACTTCGACCTCTATGGCACAGAGCTAACAGGTATGTGTGGTGAGAAACTAATTCCTCTCTTCACTTTTCTTCCGCGGTCTCTTTTTCTGTCGCTCGCGCCGCTAAAAACAGCTGGTTTAGAACATCTGTTTCCAGTGGTCTGAGTGCCAGCTGCTGCGGTACCTAAATCATTTCGGGTATTGTTTTATCACCCTCGCCTGCCTCTTGGCCTTATCTGTTATGAGTCTTATCAAGCGGTTATCTCTTTGCTGCGAAGACATATTGCGTTTTGTTTCCTATCTGTAACGGTGTGTGTGTTTTTTGTAATTATGATGAGGCTATCGCAAGAGGGAGGACAGGGATTTGACACGGATGGATCCAGTGCCTCTGAGGAGCGCCTGACGATTAGACCGCGTCTCAACATGGATTTCTTTAGCCAGGGGTGCAACAAAAGTCCGTGGCCCTGAATTTGTCTCTTAGTTTTCGTTTAGTGTTAAGAGTTTTAGTCACATTGAATGAATATTGAATGCACTCATTGTACTGTCGCTTCAAAACGAAACCAAGAAGCCCGAGAGATGATCAAAAGTAGGATAGGCTGTTATTCACGGCGATTATTCAGAGGCGTTGTAATGTGACCACATCAGTTCTTTCTGATATCAGAGGACAGATGTGGTTGTTGTTCTGCTGGACAGATACAACAGCACTGAACGCTACATGTGTTTGTGTACAGCTAAATCTGAGCTGGATGTCTCCGTTCCTTTCCCCCACAGGGTAGACTACACCCTCACCATTTTTAATCCTACTGTGTATGGAAAGTGCTCCTGGATGGACCTGGGGGAAAACGGCTGGTCCATGGTCAAGCGAGAAGTGTCCAGCAGCCCAGGGTCACCTGCTGAACAGGGTTACTTACACGGTGACAGCAGGAGGGACGGTCACGCCTCGGACGAGCTGAGGTCACCGGCGCCGCCGAGCGAGCTTGACGCACTGGGACACCGGCGCTACGAGGGCAGGTCTCTACACTCCTACGTTCACTTCGGACACCACCATAACAACACCCTGCCCACCCCGGAGGACATCCCTCTGTTCACGGATCTAGACCAGGGCAACAAGCTCTCCGTGCTCTCCGGCGGAGCGCACAAGACGAGCTTGCTCGTCGACCCCACCGACATGTATCAGACACTAGCCATCGCGGCTGCCCAGAGCCAGACTGGATATGATTCCCCCTCTGGCGGCTATATGCACTCCAACCCCAACTCTCCGGTGTACGTGCCCAGCTCCCGGGTGGGTCCCATGATACCCAGCCTCTCGTACCTTCAGGCCGGCGGCTCGCAGCCCGGCCACGCCGTCACCAGCCACTCGGTGTGGTCACAGTCCACTCCGGAGAGCCCCTCGTACAACACCGGGAGCCCGCACGCCGCCAACCGCTTCCACTACCCCCCGAGTCCGCCGATGAACAATGGGACGCCCGGCAGGGACACCAGCTACGGGAACACGCTGAACGTGAGCGGCAGGGACCAGTACGGCCTCTCCCGGCCTCTGAGTGGATCCTACCCGAGCCCGTACTCTCCATACGTCCCGCCGCAGCTGTCCCAGCTGCCCTCGCCCTGGACGGGCGGGCCCTTCGACAACAGCATGCTGCACAGCCTGCAGAGCAGGGGAGCGCCCTTGATCCGAGCACCGAACGGAGGTAAGACAAACTGTCAATTATTGTTTTGTGGAGATGCTCAGACAATTAATAATGTATCAGTTGACGATCTGTTTTTAAAGTTTGTTTCCCATTTATAAAGTTGGCGCAGCCGCAAGCCAATGCCCGATAAGGCCTGTAGGCTAGGCTACTAATGTGCAATTAATATTTGAGAACAAAGGCATATAGCCTATAAAGCATTGTACGATATATCAACGATAACATTTTTTTTTTTAACTCAGCCAGTAGCCACACTTTAAATAAAATTAATGAATGTCAAACGGTTTTTATATAGGGTGACCATATTTTCAGCCACTCAAACCGGGACGCAAAACACTGTTGCCTAAAACTGGGACCCTAAAAGCAATGCGCACGTTACCGCGCACGCGCGTGCCCATTCTCTAACGTTCGTGCACGCGCAAACACGCACCCCAGGGTTGCAAACAGGCAGTGAGTGATTGACAAACAGCCTCAGCATTGAATTCAGACACGCAATGAATTTGTTCCTTTTTTCTGATTGGTTAGGTGAGCATGTTTTCATGAAAAGAACATGATAAATGTCTATGCAACCACTGAAAACAGCTACTATTATTTTAATTCTGGCGAAAACCGGGACAAGTTTGTAGTGAATGTTGAAAACCGGGACATATTAGTGTTTTAAAGATATTTGTCGGGACACCGGGACACGCAGCTTGAAAACGGGACTGTCCCGGGTAAAACGGGACGTCTGGTCACCCTATTTTTATAGCTTATCTAAGTCCACTTCGGCGCCCTTTAGAGAAATTAATATCACAATGAAGCTTGCGGGTATTGCCAACAGAAGTGAATCATACATGGGCGCTTATAACCAATGTTTTATTTTTAAATGTCACTAATAAATTGGTCTGCTCTGTCTATTTCAGATATCCTTGACGACATGGGGGAGAGCAGAGAGTGTGTGAACTGCGGCTCCATCTCCACGCCGCTGTGGAGGCGTGACGGCACGGGCCACTTTCTCTGCAACGCCTGTGGACTCTACAGCAAAATGAATGGCCTCAGCCGGCCATTAATTAAACCCCAGAAGCGCATGGTGAGCCCAGTAAGCACGCAGACCACTTAAAACGCGTCAGTTTCAAACAATGTCCCGAGGTTATCGCTCAAGATATTCCTAGACGGCACTCAGTAAATGACCCGTGTATTTATGCACTACGCACGTCGCGCCTATACGTTTTAAAACCATTGCCTTTCCTACTTAGAAGGCCTGTAGGACAGTGGTGGATTTCAGGGACTTTATATGTTCCTTTATGGGGGGGTTTACATTGACCCTCAAGTCTGTAACTTTGACAGTGTACAAATGTCAAAGTTAAGGAGAGACCTTCACATGCAAAGTTCGAGAACCACTGCTCTAGGAATAAATGGAGCCAACTGACAGGCGACAGAAAAGGAAATCTTCCTGCACTCTTAACTTTTCCTGGCGCCATTAGCCCGCACACGGCATTACGCACCGTCTTTGATAGGCTCACTGGTGCCATGTGTCAACCCACTGACAATTAACCCCCCAGTGAAAATAAACATTCGTAGATGTCAGTTCAATAGGCGACATGATACGACCAATATTGTTGTTAGGAAACGTGGGGCGCAGATAACAAAGAATTATTATTAAATGAGCGGAATTAACGATTTATGAAGCTCTTGGGTAACTGCCAGAGATGCCATTAGTCACGTAGGCCCGATGCATCTCGGAATACCTTATTGTTTTCCCTGAAATGTTTTATTATTGTAATATTTTTTCTTGCCATTGTGTCGTGTATTTCATCGCTTTTTTATGATCTTACCTTCCACCAAGCAGTCGTCATCCAGAAGAATCGGCCTGTCCTGCGCTAACTGTCAAACGAGCACGACGACTTTGTGGCGCAGAAACGCGGAGGGAGAGCCAGTGTGCAACGCTTGCGGACTCTACACAAAATTACACGGGGTACGTCAAAACAGTTAACATTTATTGTTGTAAATTAATTAACTCATGTTTGTTTTTTGAATTAAATTAATAAAATGATGTGTGTCAAATCACCAGGTAGCTCGGCCGCTGGCAATGAAAAAAGAAGGAATCCAGACCCGAAAAAGAAAGCCAAAAACACCGAATAAACCAAAGGGATCCTCTGGTATGTATTACATTACAACATAATAATTAACATGAGAATTAATACACGACAATGAAATAGAATAACTGTTGCTATAATAACACTTCCTTTGATGTGACTCTCAACGATTTTGTTATTATCTCACGCTTTTCTAGGAAATAGCAACACTATCCCCATGACTCCTACTTCTACATCTTCATCCAATTCTGAAGATTGTTCAAAAAACAGCTCTCCATCCACGCAGGTGTCTGCGGTAAGTCATTTGTTTCTTAACCTTAGCCTATTTCACACATTATGTTGCATGAAATTATAGAGATTAAAGCTTTTTAGTCTGCTGCTATTTTAAAAAGAAAGAACATTTTTGGGAAAAGACCAAATATTTTCTTGATAAACGTATTTTATTCTTGAAATTGAGTTATTTTCAGCAAAGATGTAAAAACAGGCTTTACACTTGTGTAATGAACCTGTAATAATACTCAATATAAAACACATGTATTTGCAGCCTAAACACATCATATTGTACCACAAACCATAATTAGAACATTTCTCTAGTCTATAAAACGAATAATTAACACCACTGGCTAAATAAAATAATAAATATACCTGGCAAATTATCCAAAATTATTTTAGAATTCTTAGTGTATGTGTGTGTGTGTGTGTGTGTGTGTGTGTGTGTGTGTGTGTGTGTGTGTGTGTGTGTGTGTGTGTGTGTGTGTGTGTGTGTGTGTGTGTGAGAGAGAGAGAGAGAGAGAGAGAGAGAGAGAGAGAGAGAGTTTACACCTGAAGGAAGATGTTTTGATTCATGCACTAAAGGTGATGACCTTTATGGGAGATTTATCTGATGTCATTGAGCATGTGCATAATGTGGTCAGTAATGTGCACAGTAATAGATCTAAGTATAGCATCATTCCAAAAAATATTACTCATATTCCACTGAGACGGTGAGAGTTAATAATAACTCATCCCCACCCCAAACCCATTATTACACAACAAAATCCTCTGTAATTTGTAATTTGTAGTTAAAGTAAAACCTTTTCCACTGTGAACAAACGTCATTGTTACAAGCTGTGTATCATGGCTTATAATAATTTATACAAGATAAATATTCTTCGACTATGTAGTCTTCTTCTTGTTCACATAATCAAATAATCCTATAACCCTAATAGGACCCTTCTGATTTACCCATTGGTATTATATTGTCACTGTCGGGCAGAAACCTTATCTCCAAAGTTTCAAATTTGTAATTTTTTTCGCAAAGTAAAGCACTATAGCTGCTTCATCATACAAGGCCATCGCACAAAAGTAGTGAAAACAGCTGATCTACAAGCGGTGCGAGGCATTGTGTGCTTGTAGATCGGCTGTTTTCACTATAGTTTAAATCATTTAAAATATGATAGATACAAAACAAACGGTTTTGGACATACAAGGTTTCCACCCGACAACTACGATAATTTGTAAGCACATACAGAGTTAAATGAATAGGATTGTACAGTGTTCTTCAACAGTATAATAAACATTTTGTATAATTGTACTTTTGCAGGTCAATTCTTCTGTGTTGTCGAGCTCAGGGGAGGGACCAGGCTCCACAGTGAAGTACCCCGGCCAGGACTCTCACTCTATCTACAGCAGCGTGGCCCTTTCCCAGGCCTCAGACGTAGCCTCCTCGGTGAGGGGTGAACCCTGGTGCTCCATGGGCCTGGCATGAGGCGTCCACATCCACATCTGGGTGATGATGATGACGCCCATCCAGCTATACTCCGTCTCTCTGTCTCTCTTTCTCTCTCTTTGGATGTCAAAGCCGTGTGGAAGTATTCAGTGGCCCTCGGGTGAGGCCTAGCTTCCGCCTTTCACACGGGGAGTTGGACAAAGAAGATGAAGGGGTGATGATGAGAGTCGACCTTCACTGCCATTGAAGCTTGAAACGCGTTGTGGAATATTTGGTGTTGGTGTAACAGAATGGCGTTTGGGGAATTTAACAGCATAGAGTCATGCGTGGGAAACCCTTGGGACGAGGCCAGATTATGTTCCCCGTGTGCCTGTGGTGACGTGGATACTCTCTGGACCTGTCCTGCACTCTTTTATTTCTACAGTCCATGGTGCATGAACCAAACCTTGGTTCTTATAAATGACCGCCATCTTGTGCATAATGTTGTGGATTCCCCTCTGATGAAGAAGAAGCTGATTGGATACCAGTGCTTGGTGAATTAAGCACTATCCTCAAAGGACATTTATATTCTTCTTTATTTTTTATTTTGTTTTCTCTCTTTCTGCAACTGGAATCAAGCTACAACTACCAAGACAACTTTCAAGAATCAAAAGAAAGTATTTATAAATCTTCCATTGTTAAAAAAAATATGGTTATGATTGTTAATAAAGATATAAATATAGAGTAGAATTTTAAAATAACATTTCCGATGTCTTCTATTCTCATTTTTGTCTTGTTGAGTTGTTAGTAGCATAGTTTTTTTTTTATCTGCACATTTTGCCACTGAAAGCTCTTACTGTATCTGACTGAAAACTAGTATGGTTTAAACAGGGTAATATGACAATGGCATCTTAATGCCATTTTAATTTTTGTTGAATTATTTACTGAAATTACCAGATAATCATTTTTTTTATATTAAAACATGGTCGGTTGTTGGCTAAGGTACTATATCTCAAAGCGATGGTAGACTGATTTTTCAAAGTAGAAAAGTAGCTGCAATGAGCTAAAGACATTATTACATGCAAAACAGACAGATACAGGCTACAGTAGACTGTTTGAACAAAGGACACCCAGAATGCACAGGCCTACTGACCATTTTATTAAAACAACTGCTGAATGCAACTGACACTTGATACTGTAACACTACATACATCTCATAATGTAAAAAAAAAAAGAAAAAACACAAACATGAATTGAAATATCTTACTGCTACAATTATGCATACAGGCAAATTCAAATGAAATCAATTAAGTAAAGTGAGGGTTGTTACTTTGGCTAATTGTATTTTTTTTAATAAGATATTGAGAAAATATGAAGTAAAATGTTTTACAATCAAGAATCCTATGGATAACGTCCCCATAGTTTTGCACATGATTATAAACTGAGTGAAGACCAAAACAAAAAAGAAAAAGGAGAAAAAAGGGAACTGAAAAATATACTCCATTAAGGTTTCATTGGCTTGACACTGATAAAAGATAAAAAAAAAACAGAACTCACCCAGTGAAAAAAATCAAAAAATAAATAAAACGAAACAGTGTTTTAATTTAGGTTAGTTGACATTCACATCAGAGCAGGCTAAACGATATTCATCATAGTAAACAGGAGGTTATGGAGCAGGGACGTGCTGGCCATTGGGAAAAGCGGGACAACTCCTGAACGGCCGGTTCATTCCCGGGCGGTCCAGGCCGGCCATTTTGAAAAATAATAATAATAATAAAATGTCGGCCTTCGTTCCATTTTGGGGGCTGTGCGGCCAACAAAGTAAATTGTCACTGTCGGGTAGAAACCTTGTATCTCCAAGTTTCAATTTTTTTCTGCAAAGCAAAGCCCTGCTTCATCATACAAGGTCGTCACACAAAAGTAGTGAAAACAGCAGATCTACAAGCACACAACGCGAGGCGTTGTGTGCTTGTAGATCGGCTGTTTTCACTAGTTTAAATCATTTTTAAAATGATAAATACAAAACAAACGGTTTTGGACATACAAGGTTTCCACCGGACAACGACAAAATATAACTCATGTAATTGGCCCACTGGCTTGTCACTTGTCATGATCTGAAATGGCAAATCTTTGAGTAGCAGCAGCGCGAGAGATCTCTCTCTATAGCGTGCAATGAGGGCCTTTCCAACTCTTTTTCCCGGGCGAATCAGGGGCCCAGCATGTCCCTGTTATGGAGGGTCGGGTCCAAACTCCAAAGTATCATGGGTTTCCACCTTTTTATAGACTGTCCATTGAAGACCCATCGTGCTGTGTAATACCCCCTTTGCTCCAGCAGGGGTGTGAGTGAGAGGCGGCTCAGTGTGGATCCATAATGCTTTCTGTAGTGTCTATTTGAAGGTCTGATGATGATGATGATGAGTTACATTATAAAACTGGCGTAGACTTGTTTTTATTTTATTTTATTTTATTCCACAACTTGCTTCATCAAAAATAGGGCCTGTCATTTTTCTGGATTTATTTATTTCTTTTGAAATATCATGTTTATTATAACATTGTTTTCCTATAATGTTTGGGTATTGTATTTTTTTCTCCCCCTTTTTGTTTGTTTGTTGGTTGTTTCATTTCTGAAACGGCATAAAAAATATTTTATTTAAATCTTTCAAATAAATTGTTCTTGGTGATACAAGTGAATTTGATACCATTGCTGTTTTAAAGACATAATAGGCCTAGTAGCCATGGTTATGTTTCAGGGCTAGAATAGGCCTAAACGTTTGGGAAATTGTTCCAAAGAGGCCAACATATTTCCCAACAGCACTCTAGTCCAGCATAGTTGTATACATGGCAGCTCCATCAATCGCTGTAGCCTACTCCCCATTCCTCTATGATTTAATTCCATCTCCAGGTACATTTCCTTGGACATTTCCCTGATTGTGAAGAAAACAAGTGTGTGGGATAGAGTAGACCTCAAAATGCCATTCTCCCGGCTGTTGAGAGAACGTGTTGATTGATCATGCTGGAAATTAACCCAGGTCATGCCAGAAAATGTAATATATTTAGTTTTTTCAGAAGAGGGTGTTCAGTTCAGGATTGATGCATATCCAGCCTGTTCTTTGGGTGTTTATCGCCTGCTTCTGTTTCACCAAAGTCGGCTTTTATTCACGTTTAGTCCCCTGGACCTTTTCATCTCCACTAGTCCTTCAGCACACGTGCTTAGTTCACTTCCCTGTGTCCTTTTGAACCAGCAGTACAAAGTAGGCTACCTGTCGCGGTGTTTGGTGTATCTAAGCGAATATGACCCGTGAGTAATAGCCTACCGCTTGTAGACGAAAAGATTTTTAGAGATGGTAAGATTTATGTCTCAGCTTAGCGTTATCTCTCTGCTCTTTGACATATTGATTTAGCCGAGTTTATTGAGTGCTGAGGAATGCGCTCGACTGCACAACTGCCAGATACGCCATTTCGGAGTCGAGTTTTTGTCATTGCACTTATTTCTGCTTTTAAAGCTGCAATCCGGAACTTAATTTTGTCTGCCTAATGAAGGAAACGTTATGG
Organism: Nannobrachium achirus; assembly: GCF_963921795.1. Classification (NCBI taxonomy): domain Eukaryota; kingdom Metazoa; phylum Chordata; class Actinopteri; order Myctophiformes; family Myctophidae; genus Nannobrachium; species Nannobrachium achirus. Next base: position 37,697,687 of record NC_137814.1, read on the forward strand.
AAATAAATAATACAGTTATGTCTGCTCTGCAGTGGGTGGAGTACGTGGGCGGGCTACACTAGCTAAGGCTACTCCTCCATTGAGAAATAGACTAGTGACTTGTAGGACACCATAGAGTTATAATTAGTAGTAGGACACCCATTGGTCGACAAGCAGTAGGCCTACTGCCTGCCTGAAACTCATCAGCATAATAACTCCCAGACTGGAGACAAGGATTCAAATACTGGTATTAAATTAACGTAGGCTACTTACGGATTGTAGCTTTAACGATTAGGGCATTCACCAAATATTCGAATATCAAAGTCAATATTCAACGTTGTTCACCAAAGTCGAATATTCGCCTTTTATTTTTTTATTGTTTTCTCTTTAAAAAATATATAGTTTATAAACCTTGGCTAGATAGGAAGTCATAAGAATGAGATGTCAATGCCCCTGGTGGATGAATTTGTTAATGCTCTATACCAGGGGTACTCAAACCTTTTTAGTCTGTGACCCCCAAAATAAACATATTTGAACTGGGGACCCCCACCCCGACAAGCACTTGGAAATGACATTTAATGTGACTCGGTTCCGCAGATAAATATTGTGAAAATAGCAGATCTACATGCTCACAGCATGTAGATCGGCTATTTTCACAATGTCCGCCTCTTGCTTACTTAATATTTGACAGTTTGGGCAGTCCTGTCGAATATTCGACTATTCGAATACTTTGAGGCGAATAATTCGAATACTAAAAATCACTATTCGTGAATGCCCTATTACGGATTGATTCTTTTCATTATTACTGGTGCTGTGAAATCTTTATTTTCACTGCAGGCATGCATGTCATTTGTAATTGCCTTTTTGTTCACAGGTCAATCTTTTCAAACATTGGCCCAAGCCCTTGCTATTTCAAAGTTGGTTACTCTAGACAAATGCCAAACACTGGTATGTGTTCATTTGCAGCTATATACTGTTTGAGGTGTTATGTAAAACATAATTTGTATTAAGAGACCACCAGGCTCATGGATTCGAACAGCTCCATGTGCTTCCAACAGGACAAATTACAAACCGACCGTGGCGATATGTAAATCCAAGCGGGTGTTAAACACAAAGGACGAGCAAATATTTATAGGTTTCTGAATTTATGAGATGGTCCCAGCTTGGCACTGTCTGACTGGTATCCATGGTGCTATAAGGGAGGAAACATAAACACAGCATCACAGAAGGTCCTCTCCCTCTGTTCTCGTAATTTAAAAAAATGGATGTGCAACAGGGTCGAGGCCAGGGTCAAATGCACTAAAGAATTCACACCAGACATCACACTGGTGCATGGCGATAGATTATACATTATATATATAATGAGCTGGAATGTTGTGCCATGAGCCGCTGGTGTTTGTCACTCAGTGGTTGTAGTGCAGCAGGCAACGTATTCAAACTGCCGCCGAGATGCAATCAGAGAGGGAGGGGTCTCTGATGAGAGAGAGGCCGAGGTGAGAGGGGGGCCGGGGTGAAGAGCGCGGGAGAAGCAGGAGGGACAAACAGACGGAGCAAGAGAATGAGTAACAAGGCCTGTGACAACGACAGAGACACATACTGACCAGAACAAGTTAAAAAGATAGGAAGTGGGTTAGATCTCAGGGTCAGCGTCAGGGGCGTCACAAGGGGGGGAAAAGTGGGACTGAGTTACCACGGCCCAAGGTGGAGGGGCCTGGAATTATTTTATACTTTAACTATTGAAAAAGCAAATAATATACAGGGCGGCACAGAGTGCTGCGCTGCGAGCTTGTAGATCTGCTATTTTTGAAAAGTCGTGAAAATGTGTGCAAATCTTTGACTATATGTATTTTTTAAGCGAACATATGTAACTCAAATTTTGCTTCTGGCGGTCCCTGGAACGAAATATTTTGAGATGGGGGTCCGTGACTAAATACATATCATTTTGAGGGTCCTTGACATGAAAAGGTTTGAGCACCACTGACATAGAAACATAAAAACCTTAGAAGGATTTGAAATATTCAAAGACTTTGCTTGTAGATCTGCTATTCTTCAATAGTTAAAGCACAAGATGTGAGTGAAAACTTGTACCCAGGGCCCAGAATTTGGTGTGACACCCCTGGCGGCAGGGGCCAAGGTAAACAACGTAGGCCAGCAGACTGCCTGGCTGGGGGACACACTGCAGATCCCAGCGCTGTTTGACCAATGGGCAGCGGTGCAGCGCTGCACAGTGGCTCCCCTAGGAGATGCCCGTTGATCTTTCCACGGTGCCTTTCAAAGGGGAGCCACAGTGGCCCTGCCTCCGGAAGAGATGGGATCTCTGACTCAGCCCTTTTGGGTTTCCTCGACAGACAGAGGGCACATTCTAGGGGGAAAAACCATTATCATTACGCCATTGCTTCAGGGGGTCGAATTGGAAGGACAACAAATCATTTGATGTCTTTTTGTTCAAGGCTTATATTTAGGTGTTTATTGTTTTTGCATTGTACTCCCGGAGTTTGCCTGGCCAAATCCCTAGAAGGGCGAAGTCTACTATCCAAGACATGTCATGGGGTGTTCTATTTTAAATTGTTTTATTAAATCAATTTCACAACAGCAATAGGAAAAGAATGTGTGCAATTCCTCAGAAAGGAAGTGCCTTCCTCACACCAGTCATAAAAGCCTTCAGAATTACTCACAGGAAACAGTTTCCCTAAATGGTTAGTTTATCCCACTAAAATCCCACTTTAGCATTTCATAGGTGACCATGGGATATAGTATTATGTACTGTAACTCTGTGGAACTGTACATAAATAGATTGCAAACCCTGTGTTTTCAGGGGTCCGTAGGGAAACCTGAATGTGCACTTGAGACAGAAATGTGGAATGCTTGCAACTATTTAGAGATGTGTTTGAGATAATGATGATGAAGTTCCAGTCAGGTCAGTGCAGCAGAGAGGAACTCTACTGTATATGAACAGGAACATCACGCAATGTTCTGGACAGTTGAAACTCTGTGATCTTATTTGGATTGTAAAGTTTGAAGTCATTAGTGATCATGCATCGTCCAGGGGATTTAACCTCTCCAAACTCACTTCCAGGTTGGTATGGTGGACGATGAGCCTGCAAGCGTTCAACTTCTGCAATAGAGCGTAAATGGTTCCGGATGCTGGGTCCAGTTCCCCTCCTGGCCTGCCAACCAAGGTAATGTGTTAGTCTGTTGAGATGCAACCACCAATGTGCTGTGCACTGCTGGCGGAGTGTGCGGCTATAACAGCACCACAGATGTATCTGGTGGTCCAAGCAATTGTGAAAGGTCATCAGACCCCTTAGTTATGCCCCTGATCTCCAATCGACAGGCTTACGCTTTGCTTGAGAGGCAGAAACAGTTGTTTGTGCAAGCTAGACACACTACTGTCAAAGTTGCCCGAGAGGCAAGGGTGTATTCTGAAGCACCAACAATGCACATTAGTCTATAGATGTCTTTGGTGGATTAGATATCCTGTCTAGATCAGGTGTACACCAACCTTTTCACTTGAGACCCTGCAGATTAATTTGATGTCTCCCCGGGACTCAAACGTAGAAATATAAATTATTAACTAGAAAGAAGCAATTGGAAATTGCAAGTGTGGTTGCCGCAAATGAATTTCGTCTTACCGTTTGAAGTTTCCCCATTCAAGTCAATGGGGAAAATTAATTCACTAATAAATGAATGGCCATATATGGATATCTCTGTGTCAGTCCTTGACCCTTTTATGCCCATATATGGAAATCCCTGAATCTTTTTAATTTCAGAACTTTAAAAACAGAAGTTGTAGTAAACATTGAAAAGGGATAGTTAATAGTGGTCCGTGACCCACAAATGGGTCCCAATACCTTTTGGGAAACAATGTCCTATAGTGCAATTACAAAAGCCCCCCTTTTCTGTAATCAGAGTGACGGTTATTACCATAGCAGCCATTATACAATTTTACGGTATAAGGTTGTGATTCTGTTCCAGTCAGTTGAATGTTGCTCATCACAAAAAATTGTGGGAGTGAGTCCATGTACAGTAAGTTTGACTGGGTGTCTGTGAACACCGGGACACAGTCTGAGTAAAATCCTTTAGTGTTAATGGAACTCTGTTTATACACTCTTGAATTAACACTACTAATTTACTGTGTAATGGGGTAAAGAATGAAAATCACAGGAGGGACACTGGGCCATTGTCATGCGCGAACGTGTGTGAGTTTGAGTGTGTGTGTGTGTGTGTGTGTGTGTGTGTGTGTGTGTGTGTGTGTGTGTGTGTGTGTGTGTGTGTGTGTGTGTGTGTGTGTGTGCGCGCGCGCGTGTGCGTGCATGCGTGCGTACGTGTGTGTGTGTGTGTGCATGCACACATGCACATGTGTAAAGTATATGTGCTCCTACGCCTCTTCCAGGAAGTTGTAGGGAATGAGGCTTTATGGGAGGGGATGAGCTCGAAGGCTGAGAACGGAGGAAGGGCAAAAGAACAGCCGTTTTACTTGGAAAGAGGAAAAGTGAATATCAGTCACTGCTGACAACCTACCAACCTCTGACCTGAAAGTGAGACTAAAGTTACAGTACACTGTAATATCCTGAGTGTTCATTTGACTCTGAGACTCAGTATTAAAGCAACGCTCAGGACTCTAATCCGTAGTTTCCGAAAGACTATGTTGGCCATGAGCAAGAGCTGCATTGCAAACATGCACTCCTTGTCATTCCTCAATGTTGTTGTTGAGACATTGCAACCTATTAATAGAATGTCAACTCATCACGTGCAATATTGTCAGTACAGCGTTTAGCAAGTTGTGCTTTACTGTAACACAGGTTTGTACCAAGTATGCACTATAATGTGAAGCAAGTATGCACTATAATGTGAAGCAAGTATGCACTATAATGTGAAGCAAGTATGCACTATAATGTGAAGCAAGTACAGTATGCACTATAATGTGAAGCAAGTATGCACTATAATGTGTATATACTAACTATTATTTTATAAACCTGCGTATTGAACATTTTACCATCACTGACCATAGCCTACTTGGTACTCAGTGGTACACTGGGATGCTTTGTGAGGATTAAAGAGTGCAATGGACCTCCATTGTAATAAACTCTTAAAACTGCTGTTTTGTTTGCTTGCCACAGGGGCTTGTGGACTATTTTAATTTCCTATCTGACTGAGTAGTTTTTAGATTATCATAGAGCAGACGGTCCAAATATACTGGCCAGCAGTCTATCAAAGCGCCCTGTAGAACTGACATACTTTTCAAAGATCCATGCATCTGAATGGCATGTTTTTGTTTTGTGCCTACCATTTAGAAATCCTTGACTTGTCAATATAGCCATGGTGGAGCGGATCATCTGATGCAAAAGGACGTTCTTTAAAACATTCTTTGCTGTAATAAGGAAGTATTAGAGAGACACATAAAAGTATGCCAGGAGTAACCCAGCCTGTTCACTGTTTGTTTAATGGTTTGTTTCCTCAAACTCAGGGAACCCTTTTGCACTTTACCCCCCCCCCCACACACACACACACACACATAGTGCATCCACTTCCTTAAAAATATTAATCACCAAAGTAACACAATTATTCTGCTACTGTATAACTGACGGTTGTTTGATTTGCATGTTTGTTGGGGCATTGCACAAGCTGTCTGAATAGATTCCAAATTAATTTGACGCTAGTGGTAAGGTCCACAGAACCCCCTTTTATGCATCAAGCCCCTTTCACTCACAATGTTATCACCTGAGCTTATCTACAATCCGGGGAAACATGTTAACATCTTTGGTAACAAATTGCTTATCATTTAGTATTTGATATGTAAAAAAAAAAACATGTTTTTTTGTGTTGTTGTTATCATTAAGGGTGAGCTAAGGCCATGTTATGAAAAAGTATATAAATCAGAAAGTGACGTGTTTACGGACATCCTACAACCAACAACATTTTGAAATCACTAGTCTACAAAATGGAGCTCTAGTACCCTTGGTACTGCACGTCCATGGGTCATGGCCACGTCACAATGCTCACCAGCATCACTATTAAATATGCCCTGGCATTGTTACTGATCAGCCAAACTTTGCATTTCACTTTGTCTTTCAACCGTAGAAAATATCTATCCATGCATTTACCATGATTTGACTATCAAATAGGTCTCCGGCAACAATGTCAGTTTTGTCAGCGAGAGCTCTGTTCCTCAGTGCTGGAAAAGCCTTTAATATCACCAAGCCTTTTGTCTGCGAGCCTGTACTTTGAAACCCAGCCACTAAATCATACAACTCATTTAAGTATTTTTCTGCAGCGTCTATCCAAGGAATACTCGGTGAGTCTTGTTCAGAGTTCAGAGCAAGGTTACCACTATCTCTTCTCTCCTGCTAGCTCAACGGGCAGCCCTGTGTCCAAGGCGGTTTGAATTCAATTCAGAGCGTCAGCGTATGAGAACCTGCGCTCGCCGCCAAATGCAATACTTCCCGGAGTATTTCTGTCAGAGCCCCGGCCTTCTAAAAACAAAACAATAGTGGAATCACGGCAGGCCTGTTTAAAGCAATTAAACGTGTGTCAACAAAGAAAATGCTGGTCATTCTCTCATCTGGGAGATCATATTCTAGACTGATGATGTGCTGAGGTGTCAATCATGTTTGTGGAAACACTTTCGGTGTAGGTGATGTCATCTTCCATTTCAGGTTTCAATTTATGCTGAAGTTGTTCATGGCTGGTTAATGAACCTGTGGGCCATGCACTGTGTATGCAGTGTGTATGTGCATGCACTGTGTATGCACTGTGTGTATGTGTCTTTCCTTGCTATCTCCCTTTGCTACGGTCACACACTTTCACTGCTCCTATGCAAAAACACACCTTATCTGCAAGGGTCTCCCCAGACCTGCACTTTCTCTCTCTCTCTCGCACGCACGCACGCACGCACGCGCACACACACACACACACACACACACACACACACACACACACACACACACACACACTGCTGTGTGAGGTGAGATAGAGAGTACAATGTACTCTCTATGTGTGTGTGTGTGTGTGTGTGTGTGTGTGTGTGTGTGTGCGTGCGTGTGTGTGTGTGTGTGCGTGCGTGCGTGCGTGCGTGCGTGCGTGTGCGCGTGTGTGTTAGTGCATACATAGCATACATACATTTAGGCTATAAGTCTGTATGTATATGCATTCATCCAAGCACGTGTGTGTGTGTGTGCGTGCGTGCATGTGTGTGTCTTCTTGGCTGGTATCAGTCCTCTGTAGAATCCACATGGAGTCATAGCTTGAGTCATTTGGGTCAAGTACAGGCTATGAGGTCTGGTGGGATTTAACTGGCCCCTCCCTCCTGCCCAGAATGCAACGCTGCATCCCAGACTCTAGGCCCACACTCTCTTAGAGCGAGGTATGCCTGTGTAAACATCATTTGGCTCACTGAAGGATAGAAATGCAATAAATTTTCATCTAGTGCTCCAGATAGCCGTGGAGCCACATAGAGGGGATCGGGGATAAGATGCAAGATGCTGTGACCGGTGATCTGGGAGTATAGAGCATAGACCCAGGCGCGTCACAAGGGGGGGGGGGGAGTGGGACTGAGTTACTAGGGCCCAATTATTTTATGCTTTAGCTATTGAAAAATAGTAGATAAACAAGCTCACAGTGCGGCACCGAGTGCCACACTGCGAGCTTGTAGATCTGCTATTTTTGAAAAGTCGTATATGTATTTTTTAAGTGAACATTTGTAATAAAAACCTTGCTTCTGAGGGGGTCCTTCACATGAAGAAGTTAGAGCACCACTGACATATAACATAGGTTTATGATTTTTCAAAAATAGCAGATCTACAAGCTCTGTGAGCTTGTATATCTGCTATTTTTCAATAGTTATAGCACAAAATGTGAGTGAATCCTTGTACCAGGGGCCCAGAATTTGGTGCGACACCCCTGCATGGACCCCAACGAGAGCTGTGCAGGGGCCAGCCGAGATTGCTGATTGGATGGCCCTCTTCTGAGACCTCTTATTAAGGGCCCCTGATAACAAAACGAGCAACCAGAATAAATCAAGTCTGACGCATGGCAAGCTCCCAACCAGCAGATAGGACCACTAGCTTAAAACACACTCACACGCACGCACGCACACACACACACACACACACACACACACACACACACACACACACACACACACACACACACACACACACACACACACACACACACACACACACACACACACACACACAGACACACACCGGCCATGTGTTTTATTTTTATCACATCTTTTTCAAACAATGCCTTCTGACAAAGCTGCTTTAATGTAAATCATCCATGTAGATATTAACAAACTACAAACTAGCATAATACGGGTTGAAGTATTTACTATGTTATGAAAGATTGACATGCCTGCATTTTGACAAGTCGTAAGTCTGACTGAATCCACCTTCTTATGCTCAATTTATACTCCGACCATGAACCCTGTGAATCCAGCGCCTTATACTACATTTATATATCAGCTATTTTTGGGGCGCAACACCGACAAACAACAAAGTATAAATCAGCCTTTAGTGTGGCAGCCTATCTCCTTCCTTATGATCCCTCCCTACTCAGACTGACCACGCAGACCCTTTGGCTGAGCCAACCAATTAATTATAGACATGACTTTAAAACTTCCTGTTTTTCCCCGCTTAATTAAGCCAATCTGCCCTGCCGCTCGAACGAGAGGAAATACCTCAAAATAGTTCCCAATTTCAGCACATTCAATTATTTTGTGCCCAAGCGCAGATTGCATCGGGTTGTGTTAATGTGAGGATCAACAATGTTTGATCACGGGGAAATTGTATCCGTCATTTCTTCCTGTTTCTCTCGCGGTATAATGTGGGAATTGTGAGGGGAGCGGTGTCCGAGGTGGGCACGGCCTGTGCACGGGTAAGTAAGTACGTGCCCTGAGTCAGGCCCATCCAACATCAATCTCCGCCTACGATGTTTATTATTACACTCATACGGTCGCTTATTCAGAGGAGAGAGATAGAGAGAGAGAGAGAGAAAATCCTCTGATTTATGCCTTCACTCTAACCCTTTCCCGTGTTCATTTATGAACACTGAATTCCAGTGGATTTTCGCAGTATTAACACTGAACAGTTACGAGGGCAGGCTTTGCTTTTTTACTTGCATGGCCCAATCGTCTGGCTACAATTCAAGTCCTAAAAGATGCCGTGGTATTTGCAGCAACTTGCTGTGCTCCGTACAGGGCTGCTGTTGCCAAGTGAGTTGAACAAAGCACACTCTCCATGACTGTAAAATACGGAGTGTTAACTCCGAGAGACATTAGAAAATGAAATAAATTAACACTACAGATTCTCACAGTGCACTCAAGCTGACAAACTGACCTTGACAGCAGACACACACTTCATCTCTCTCTGGTCTCTCTCTCCCTTTCTTTTTTGCTCCGTGTTCCTAATTGCACAGAATCTACAGCCAACGCTTCAGAGCAACAAGTCAAACTGACTGTTATCATAAAATGTGCCTTACTTGTTGAATACCTGCCAGTGTTTTCAAATGGTGCCCTTTTCAACTTTGAACTGAAACTCACCTCTACACCTCTAGGCCTCACCCTGTGTTTTTCACAGGGAAACAGGAAGAAGGAGGAGAAAGTGAAGACTTTAAGAGTGCACCAACAAGGGCTGGAACATTTTGGAAAAGGGATTTTATGGGGAATTTTGACCAAAAAGAAAACGTCTACAGGTCAGCCTGCTTTAGAACGAAGTACAGTAGGAGGTGACAAATTCTTTCACAAGGCATATCCGATGAATACTTTCTATTGTTCTCTAGCAGTGGTTATCTGTGCCTCAGATCTTTTGGGGTTGTGTGAGTCTGTGAGATTTACTGTGAGTACACAAAACATTAAGTATCACACAAAGACTATGGCTCTTATTAGAATTACCGTAGGTTGAACCATTTTAACCCTGGCATCCCTATTTTGGACATGTCATTAAAGGTGAAACCTTTCAAAAAGCCTTATTCGCTATTTTTGAAATAGGCTTGACTAGCTAAATTGTCAATAGCTTAAAATAGTTGCACTTGGTAACTAGCCTGATTTCAGACTCTGCGCTGAGCTTGAGTCTGACATTGTCCCATTGACAAGAGATTTCAAAGGGGAGGGGGTTTGAAATTCCCAATCACAAGAGATCTGGTGGGAGGGGTTGTGTTTGACTTGTGTGTACTGTACACAAAAACATTCCCCCCTCCCCCTCCCCTCTATGACAGGCATCAAACAGGTTGTTGTCTTTGATGCTAACGAGGTGTGCACAACCCCCCTTTGAAGTTCAAAGGGAGCAATTAAGAGCTTTGGCTGAGCTCCCCCCCTCCACTGTTTCTGTTGATTTTCAAAAGTTAGACCCACCCCCTCCTCCGTCTTGCATTGATTTCATTGGCTGGTACGCCAAGATACCATATCAAGTTAAGCGTCATATGACAACACCAGACCAAGAGAACCAGTCCGCTCAGAGAGTGGGCATTCTCTGAATCTCAAACACATTTGTTTTGCATTTCTCTGTTCCTACACTGTAAAACCCGGAGTGCTCATTTCTCCACGTGGTTACCGTGCAGATAGACCTGCAAGATTGTTTAATAGCGCGCTGCACGGTTAAAAAGGGTTTACATTGTCTCTCAAGGAGTTCTCCTAAAAGGTCACCCTTTAGAGTGCAGCTTACAAGCTTGTTGATGGTGCAAGAAGTGATGGAGAAGAGGTAGGTGTGTGTTTGTGTGTGTGCGCACACACGTGCGCGCGCACAGTGGTTGACGGGTTGATATGACATCATCAGAGAGGAAACCCCGGCAGCCCTCCTAGCTGTGTGTGCTGCTGCAGGCCCCCCTCAATAAACAGGCTGGTTATCACATCACTAACATTTATTTAACCCCTCTCCCCAGAGCAGAGGATGAGAAAAAGAAGGTGTTGTGTGGTGGGGTGGAGGGCGGCTGTTCCACAGTCTCCACAGGCTGGACTATCACGTTTCCGGACCCTGGCGTCTGTCCTAAACACGCACAAAGGGACACACAAATATGCAGGTATACTGTACGTCAGGGTTCCCTAATAGGCGGCCCGCGGGCCATTTGCGGCCCGCGGGGGGCTACTGTCTGGCCCCCACGGCCCCACCAACCCCAGTAATAATGGTGGTATAAGAGCAGCAACAACACTAGTATATCGCCGTTGTCGGGTGGAAATCTCGTATCTCCAAATATGTCTGGTACTAGACATAATTCGGCCCTTGGGGAAAACGAATTGGGGAACCCTGCTGTAGGCCTACGTGTAAACACACAGAATCGTGATTTTGCAGTGTACACGTGTAACAATACATACGGACACGCTTGCGCTCCCCACACATGCACGGGCGCACACAGGCACGCACACATTACATTTGGCATAGTCTGCGGTGACATGCTGTCGTGAACAAAACATCATGTCTTGTATAGAGACATCTTCATACTTTTCAACTCCAGCACCCTCCAGCTCTCACGACGTGTCGTGTCCTCCCATGTTCCACTGAGGTGTGGGAGCCAAGAACATGACACAATGGAAAAGAAGGGAACGACTTGGTCAATGGCTGAACGGATGAATGTATGACGAGGTCCTCCTACCCCTGGCCTGGACACCTCAACATCCCACCATGCCAGACCCCCCTCCCTTCCCTCCTACTATGGGACGGCGAGTGCAGCTCTCTCCCACACATCCCCACATCCCCACTGCTGGCCCTATGTTTTCCTAATTCATTATTTAAAGCAAAGAAATGGAAGCCCCTACCAAAATAAATACGGTCTCTCTCATTCTCGGATCAGACTGTGTTTCATAGAGCGATAGCTCCTCGGAAAAGGCTGTTGTTTTAACCAGAGGAGGATGGGACTTTTTGGGTTCTGGAGTGTGTCTGTCACTCTGTTCTCTGTCTCCCTCACACAGCCCGGGGGCCATTACATTACAATGCTCTTATCGTATGATTTAGACCCGAAATACGCTCTGTACAGCCAGGCGGCTCCAGTCGTTGAACTGTGACATTAGATTCATTGGATGTCACTCTGTGTTGAAAAGCTGCGATGAGTGAATCATTAGTCACTATTATAGAGCTTTGGGTTTTGTCGCTATGGTTTGGTCTTTGCGGTTTACGGAGACCATGTACCAAGTTCATATTATTACTGATATTCCGTATTCAAGATATCTATTTAAAATTTTAATGTCATTCACATGCGGCCGACAAAGACAACTTGCTGGTTATAGAGCTTGAATTACGCTTAGCAGAAAAAATGCATTACGTTGGAGACAGTGCGTTGTGACCTTGTAGATCAGGTATTTGTGGTACGACACTAGCTCATATCATAAATAAATCTGGTTTAGATTGTCGCCATTGCTGGCAGGGAGAGCTGCATCTGTCTTGACACGCTGACCAGGCTGAATATGTTGCCAGCTTCAAGAGTTTGCGCACAATTTTATTTTCAAAGGAAGGAAGGCCATTTTGTCATTGCTAGAATGTCACGTACATGGAGGGGGCATGAGGAAATGTATTGGAGTAAAAATGTTTTGTGAGTGAAAATAGGCTCAATTAATTTAAAGAGGTGGTTCCATAGTTTTGTATTTGTCTATGGAGTTAACATTACTCTAATAGACCCCCAGGTGTGGTTATAATATGCAAATATGTCTTCCCTGTGTATTTTTGGTTACTTCCTGAAAGCTGAAAGTCAGTGTCAAAAGGCCCAATTGAAATACACTGATATAATGACTTCATAATATCATCCCCTCCCCTTTTTACTGTGGGTGTGGCTAACTTCAGTTGGGTCACCACCCACCTGACAACCAGGCATACTTAATGAGCAGGTGGGTGTGGCCACATAAAAAAAACATAATTCTAGTACTTTCTGTACACATTTTTGAAAAACTCTTCCTCCAAGTATAATCATAATATATGATCATGTTGTAGGGGGAAAACATCACGGCACCCCATCTTTAAATAATGTATAGATATAGAGCCTTGAAAAAGCACTTAAAGTTATACCATGTAACTTTTTTTATAAAACAAATCTTAAAATTGTCCTAACTGTTAAATCGCTAAAGTTTTAGAACCCCCACTCCGTTATTTTCAGCTTCTGAAGCCTTCTCTTTATATGTTTTCTACTTAGCCGTGACAGGAGCGGGATTTCCCGGCAAAATTACGTCATCACACTACCGGCCAATCACAGCGAGGGTTATACACTGCCGGCCAATCACAGCGCATCTTGAAGTGGGGTCGCTATGGCGGCCATATTTGTAGTCGCCCGTGTGTCTCTATACTCAAAAGGTAATCTCGCCTACCAGGCAGGGTGAAGGAGTCCGTTTCTCCGGAATGCCTGAACGCACAGGAACCAGGGACCCCTCTAAAGATAGCTCTCGGCGAGGTGGAGGCAGACGCGGGGGTGTGAATGTACGAAAAACGTCCGAAAGACGCGGACGCGACCGCGGTTTGCTATAGGGCTACTGACCACTAGTTGAGCATCTTACACAGTATAGCTTTAATTCATTAACAACATTGTTTTATTTAAAGGACAACTTTAGTTTTTTACAACAAGGGTTCATATTTTCGATTGTAATTAAAGAATATAAAATAGTCCCCCCAGGAATCCGCGGAGAAACATTCTTGATTCCGCGGAGAACAATCCTGATTCTGCGGAATTCTGTGGTGAACAATTCTTGATTCCGCGGACATTAAAAAACAACCTAAAATGACCAGTTATCAAGCTAAAAATGATATAGTTCTAATAATCAAGTAAAACCCTTCATGAAATAGCTACAATTAATTTTAATTAGTGGTTAGAATAATCAAATAATCATTTTTGAGAATATAAATCTAATATTAAATCTATTTTTTTTTAATTGTTATTGTTTTTAATAATGACTTTCTGTTGCAAAGACTATATTGTCATGCAAACCCTGCCCATAGTAACCACATTTTAGAGGATAGCCTACCTACTACCTAGTATGGGTGTAATATTTATTTATTCTCTTCTGACATAGAGGAACTATAGTTCAGGACACAGTTTCTGTCAGGAACGAATGTGGGACCGGACCAATACAGCGTCAGTGCTAGCAGGAGGGAAGCTAAGCTATTCCCCCAGGCTCTGTATGAGGTGGCCACTGACCAGACCGTGTACACATCGTTTTATAATAGTAGTAATGACTACTGCCGCCGCTCTGCTGCCACTCGCGACCGTTATTCCGCGGACGTCAGAAAAGTCCGCGAATGGCCGAGAAATCCGCGGGTGGTCGCGAATTCTGCGATAAATTCCGTATTCGCGGAATCGCGGATTCCTGGGGGGACTAATAAAAGATGAGTGTTAAATTGATTTCATTTACTTCTTTCTATTGTTTTAGAGATTCTTATTTCAGTGGTTGGGGGCATGCGTACAAGTGGCTAAATATGTCATTTTACACAGAATAAGCCCATTCCCAAGATAGAACGCAACCTTTCATGGTTAAATGTGACAATAAAGAAACTGCTGGCTTATTGTGTCTAAAAAGAAATTTAGCCACTTGTACGCATGCCCCCATGCGTACGCATGCCCCCATGCATACGCATGCCCCACATTTTAGCACGGTAAACACGATAAAACAATAGAACGAAGCAAATGAAAACATTATAACACTCACTTTTTCTTTTCTCTAATTACAATCTAAAATATGAATACCTGTTGTAAACAACCAAAGTTGTCCTTTAAGTTCTTACCAGGGTGGTTTGATCATCAGTAATTATCATACGACTAACGCTGTAAGTAACATATGTCTATGTAACACTTTACATGTCTATGTGTAGCACTTTTAATTCAATTATTCTGTGCAGATCACTCAGTATTATTCTTTCAAGGCAAAGCCCAAGCACTTGTCATTGAGCCTGAAGCTAAAATGATGCTGTCTGGGTCTGACTGTGGGTGAGTGCTGCTAAACGGCCAATTGAATGTTCTGTCAAGCAGAACCTTCCTGTGACCCTAGCACGCGCACACACACACACACACACACACACACACACACACACACACACACACACACACACACACACACACACACACACACACACACATTTACTTAAGTACTGTACTTTTTGAGGTATTTTTACTTTACTTGAGTATTTCCAATTTTCAATACTTTTCAATTATATGACAACCTTTTTAGTCACTAGTTACTTTGTAGATTTTGATTATAATTACAAATCACTTCAGCCCTATATACATTTCGGCCATTTGAAAATAGCCGATCTACAAGCTCACAATGCGTTGCAACACGACACATTGTGAGCTTGTAGATCGGCTATTTTCATTGTAATCTGCTATTTTGTGATCTGCTATTTTCAAAGATGTTTTATTTTTGATAGATTTTATTCATTGGAAAACTTGAAATGGGACATTCTGCATAATGAGTACTTTCTACTTTTGGTACTTTAAGTACATTTTGATACCAATACTTATGTACTTTTGCTTAATACATTTTGAATACTTGTAGCAGAGTATTTCTATGTTGCAGTATTGGTACTTTTACTGGTAGAGAATTCGAGTACTTTTCCCACCACTGCACACACTTGTAGTCACTGCCCTGGCACGGTCTAGCACAGGCTCCTATAGCTAGAGCTAGAACATCAATAGTTTGTTTATAATTAGCCCTGGCACCTCTCGACTACTTAGAGAGAGTGATTGTTTTTGAAAATGGTCCCTGGGGTCCTGTTGACTGATTGGCCCGAGGTGGCTGGGAGGGGCGGTGATGGGGAAGCATAGAGGGGCCCGGTTTCTGGCCCGCGGTTGGACCGCATTCCACACGAGCTGCTCTGGACCCATGTCTGACAGCCACTCCGATAATAGTCCAGCGAGATAGACTCATAGGGGCAGTGTGTCTGAGCTCTGTACAGAATCACTCAATTAGTGCAGCAGGGAGAGGGAACGCTCTCCTCTGCCAGCCCTTTTTTGTTCTCCGCAAAACACACACAGTACTGCTTCACAAACAGCACAAGCTCAATTAATAAGCACCCAATGTTTACGTGGAGAAGTGTGAGATGTAAATACTGTTTGTGTGGTCTTGTAGTCTCACTCTTTAAGTATTCAGAGTGTTAATTTAACTCGGAGAGTGTACAAATGGAACCAAATAGATTTTGGACTACTTTGTTTGTCTATTTGTACACTCTCTGAATTGGAAATGTTTAAATAACACTGAAGAGTTTACTGTTCAAGTCTCTGTTTGTGGGACTCTCTCTCTCTCTCTCTCTCTCTCTCTCTGTGAGTGTGTGTGTGTGTGTGTGTGTGTGTGTGTGTGTGTGTGTGTGTGTGTGTGTGTGTGTGTGTGTGTGTGTGTGTGTGTGTGTGTGTGTGTGTGTGTGTGTATGCCCACAAGTGTGAGCGTGTGTGTGACATTCACAGTCTATATTTGGCTATGTGTGTGTATTCCACACACTTTGAATAAGCATGGTTGGACACACGTTTCACAGCTTATTCAAAGGAAGTGTCTTTACACAGTTGGTGAACGTGCAAGTTAACCGATAATCTTGAAATGGATATAGTCTGTTCACTTCATCCACCCAGAGTCAGACTACACCACAATGAGAGATCCCATTATGAATAAATAATGCAAATGTTTGTAAAAAGGTAAGAGTTATCGTAATGGCTTTGTAAGGAAATGATCACTTAACATAATTACTGTTAGCTCTGGGGGTTCCTACGTACATGCACACATGAGCAGAGACATACACACAAAAGGTTGATGCACAGCATGCGTGAGTGCATTTTTTCACCCTAATTATCTAATGTAATTCTGGGTGCTACACTCTCTCTGCCAACCTTGGGAGAGCAACAGACTGACCTCATGCTTCCTTCTATGCGAGAGGAGTCCAAGCCGCTTCTTTTCACCTGACAGGGGGGAGTTTCCCTGAATGGACACAGCACATGGAAGGAACACGTTATTCTAACCAGTTCCTTTCCCCTCCATCAGGCTGGTCAGGGAGAGGCAGTATAGAGACCAGGATTACTGCATGTTTCTCGTGAGGGTACCTACCCTTGGAGACATGGGGAGAACATGCAAACTCCACACAGAAAGGCCCTTTTACCAACCCCACCTAAGGTATGGGCACAGCTTATGTGGAGGTGAGAACACGCCCCCAGTGCCCACAGCTTCCCCAGCCAGAAACGAACCCAGGACCTTCTATCTGTGAAGCGACAGCACTGCAGACTGCGCCCCTGTGCCCCCACAACAACAGTTTTAAGGCATGTTAACGTTCAACTCGCAACCATTATCCCCAGTTGCAACTCGCAAGGAGTTGCATTCACACCAATGCAACTCTTGCAACTGCATGCCATTGGGGATAATGGTTGTGAGTAGTTGCATGATGCACAGAGTTGCATTGGTGCGAGTTGGCCTTTACGGTTTACCATCACCTATGGGAACTGTTCCCAAGCCCACGTCACATGGGTGCCAACACCTGCTATGGCTTCCTCAATCCACCTTACAAAACCCTGAGGGGTCAGGTCTAGGTCATGAGGAAGCTGCAGGGGGAAAAGATGTATAACTGACAGTGCAACTGTGCAAACATTTCAGAAACAAACAGTGACATTTGTAGCATTTGTGGTGACCCCTATGGGTGGAAGTGAAGTTGCTTTTGGCTCTTTGTTGTTTAGAAGCCCCTCAATGTGTGGTTAAAAAAATGGTCATAGGCAATGGGAATGGAATATGAAAACCTCTGACTGATACTTATTGATCGCATGACTCCAGAGATAATGCTTACCGATTTGTGTGAGTAGCAGTAAAAAGTGTGTTTAAAAAAAAAAAAAAATCAAGATAGAGGGTACAAATAGATGGGCCTATGAGACATACATCATGATATAAGGAATCCAGGGGAAATTTGCTTTTGATGGTACGGCCTACTGTTCAAGAGTTATACGCCAATAGGTGAAGCGGGCAGTTGCTGCACCACCATGAGGCCGATTGGAAAAATCGGCGGGTGGAGGTTCTTCCTTGGGCTACTTGGAGTGTGTGTCCATGCACGTTTCACGCCATACGGGTGCTGCGTCATAATTTGTGGCTTTTTGTGAAAAACGTGCCTCTCCCGCAAACTTTGAAAGCCAATAGTAGCCAATGGGAATGGAATGTGTACTGATTCATGTGCGTTGTGGACAAAATGGTAGTGTGTTTTGAAAATCCACAAATGGGTGTGGCCTGTATGGGGAGTGGTGTCATGAACCAATTATTTCAGGTATTTAGATTTTTTACTGTATGGCTAAAACTACAAAAGTTATAGGCCAGTCATAGAGCTTATGAATGGAATTGATATTGGACATGGAAACAGAAAAGGTGTTTCTTCACTATGTACTCAAATTTCACATCATCACAGGTTTGGTTACAACATGCCTACAATACTGAACTATATTCAACTCAAAGTCAAAGAGTTGATTTTGTTAACATTCTTGTTTCGAAAAGGAAATTTGCTGAAATATCTGCTAGTGTATATTCCTTAATTCATGCTTGTATAAGTATAAAGTATAAATATAATTTATTAGAATGAACGATATAGTCGTTGTTAATATGACTGAAGTATCGTATAAGAGAGACCCGTGTCAAACGCACACATTACTTGGGCAACCCGATGATGTATGTTTTGCCTACTTAATCACGTAACGTGCTGTGGTCTTGTTTGCTCGGTCATTTCAGTTAAGTGCTTGCCTTTTGCCGTTAGCAGTTTAAACGTGGAGTAAAAGCTCCAGTCCAGACCAAGCCTTCCACTCATGCAACCACCCCTCTGCCTCTTCTTTCCTCATTCCCGCACCTCCTTGCAGACTGCCTGTCAACGACCCTTCACCTCTCGCTGACCTGTCACCTGCAGACACACACTCCCTGGCTGCCTTTGATGCAGTGTTTACAAGTATGTACAGTAGGGGTTAATCACACACCTTGAGAGAGCGACGTGGAATTCCATACAATGAGCTCGGTTGGCCCGTGTTGTCTGAGGGATTAGAGATTAAAGCACAGGCAGTATGTGGGGTAAACAGGAGAGGACAATTATTTACCTGCTCCGCGTTTAGTCGGCGGATGTTGATGTCAACCAGCTTTCTTTCTACTTCATATTTAGGACTTGAATGAAAGGCTGGTGACTACCCGTGTGTAAGTAGGTGTGTCTGGTTGTATATGTCTAGAGATCTAGACCTGGACACACCTAGAAATGTCTACGTAGATTTGTTTTGAACTATTGATTCCACAAATCCACATTGCTTTGTAACCGTAGTAAAGTACTTTGTATAGATTGTAGACACATAAACCACTTAAACCGTAGTTGAGTCAGGGCCTTATATTAGGTGCTTTTCCCCTCCATGAAAACGGCAGATCTGCTATTTTTGCTGAATGTTTCCCCCGAATAGGGACACTAGGCAGGGACGTGCTGGGCCCCTGATTCAGGCGGGAAAAAGAGTTGGAGAGGCCATCATTGCGTGCTATAGAGAGAGATCTCTCTCTATAGAGCTGCTGCTACTCAAAGATTTGCCATTTCAGATCATGACAAGTGACAAGCCAGTGGGCCAATTACTGTACATGAGTTATATTTTGTCGTTGTCGGGTGGAAACCTTGTACTGTATGTCCAAAACCGTTTGTTTTGTATTTATAATTTTAAAAATGATTTAAACTAGTGAAAACAGCCGATCTACAAGCACACAACGCATCGCACCCCAAAATGGAATGAAGGCCGACATTTTATTTTTAATTTCTTTCCCGCTTTTCCCAATGGCCAGCACGTCCCTGACACTAGGGTTCACGTGACTATACTGTCTATCGTCAGCTGTATAACTGTCATCAACAGCAGCCTTTTACCCTGAAACCGGTAAAGGGATAGTTAAACTAGGTTGAATATGGCCAGGTTGCAGCAGTAAACATTATATCTGTCGCACTGCTGTTTCTCCCAAGGTCTCAGAAGGCCAGAGGCAAATCAACATTAAGATCATTGATCATTTAATCTGGGAAATGGCCCAAGGTTTTGTAATATTTATTCTGTCTTAAATGTCCTTTGTTACAAAAACGTGGTCGGTCACGTTGAAAGACACGCTCGCAAGAAAAGGGAAAATATCCCCATGATTGCTGAGAGCCGTGCAAAGGGCCTGGTGTTGTGTAAATGTTAATTGAAACAAGACACTCCCTCAAGAACATGGTCATTCACTGGCTAATTGAAAGTGAAATATATGACTTATGTAAAAAAAAAGAAGTGAACCATGCTCATAAAAGCCCTCATTAATTTTCATGACTGGGAGAAAATAGAACAAACCAAAATAAAACGGTAGACATCCCCTCACAGGAAAACATCTACACCATAATGAATGGACAATGAATGCATATCCCCAAAAGGATCTCGCTCAGAAGATTCGAAAGTACATCAACACTGTCATCTTGTTTGGACATTAGGCCCTGAACTTCTCCCTCTGACCCTCAGGCACTTTTACTGGTGTCCAATAACGTGGCCTCCCTTCCCCTGTGGTATAAAGCTCAATACACTGTGGAACATCAATGCCCTAGCACACCACACACTACTGCTTCTAGAAAGAAGAATAACTGTGAGGTCTTATAGAAAGGTTCCTTATAGAACCTAAAGCAAGTAGTAGATTTTTCGTATTTACACATACACTAGTAAGACGCCTCAGGGCGACAAGCAACCTCGCCCTTGTCTTTGTCCTGGCCGTCTGGCCAGTGATGTATATCGGACCAGTTACCCATCTATGGAGACCCCTGGTACCCATATATGGAGATTCATGTACGGTATATGGAAATATGCTGTGAGAGCCCAAACATGCTTACTCACTTATTCGTTATGTGATAATCCTATGACGTTTAGATCTGACAACATACATACAATCCCTTTTATGCCCATACATGGAGATCTCTGTCTGAACCAGCCACACATACTGTATATGGGTTAGGGTTAGGGCATTCCCATATGAAGTCCTGTTAGATATGGGCTTAATATTGATGACATCAGGGATCTCCATATATGGGCATAAAAGGGATTCCCATGAGATCACAACATACAATCCCTTTTATGCCCATACATGGAGATCCCTGTCTGAACCAGCCACACCACTTTGATGTCATCTGTTTATGCCCATATATGGAGATCCCTGCTCTGAATATCTGACATCACTGTGATGTCTCCTGTGATGTCACAGTGATGTGTCAGGGGAACCACAGTGTCAGGCGTTACCTGTCCGGACGGACGGACATCTACAGACAAGCTGTGACGGTTCTGATAGTAAACTGCGACCTACGGTCACAATAATCTTCTACCCGTGCATATGTATGTGTGGTGTGTTCAGTCATCATCCACAAATTATTAGACTGTATAAAGTGTTTGCAGTTGTTAAGGACAAATATCTCTCTTAGGAGAAAGAGAAGGGAGAGAGAGCGTGTGTGTGAGAGAGATGTAAATGTATTAGATTTATTATTCCATTGATTTTCATATCCAAACATTTTTTCTGAGAAATGGACAAAACGTCTCAAATGAGACTATCAATTTTCCATAACACAATGTTTAAGAAAGAAAGATGTAATCTTGTGAAGACTGCACTTATCATTTCTACAGTATGTGGTTCCTGGTCTGTATCAAACAGGCTACACTCTAGTACACTGTCTACATCTTACCAAATGCATATATCACTGGTATACACTGTTGGTTTGCAGTGTTTATTTTTGTGCAGTAAGTAGGGATGAAGGGGTGTGATGTAAAGTAAAGCTATTGTAGTTTATGGCTTGCTAAACACTTTCTCAGTAAGTGTCATCTATCAGCTAGTAATGGACAATTGCCAAGGCATCACAGAAATATGCAGTAAAGAGGAAGTGTTCAGGATAACTTGGTTTGAGCACAGTTGTAGGATATATTTAGTCAGAGAGAATTTAGGCTGGAAGGGTATTTCATTTCTGTAGTGTTGGAATTGCAATTGTTTTAATAAAGTAGCACAGTAAAACAATGTAAACATGCAAGTGCAGGACATTCTGTCTTTCTTTCCAAGCATTTACACACAGAATCATTATTATTTTAACTCAGAATCAGAATCCAAACATTTATACGTTCACAGAGTTAACACCTTGAATTTCACAGTGTTTAGGTCTTTACTCAAATTAATAAAAGAAACCAGAAAGATCGTTCTTTTTCCTGACTCTTGGGATGTTGCGCAAACGAACTCCGAAACCTACGAAGAAAGGGAACAAGAGCCAGAGCAATGAAACACAGGGTGTTTAGAAGGGAAGTGCTTCCCTGGAAGAGGCGGTAGGAGGGAGTCGGATCCTGCTTACAAGCCGTCCGGGTTGCTCTTTGCACAACGTCTCCATCCCTCACTCCCACTGGAATCTGATGACAAACTAGGTTTAACCTCCCAGCTATGAGGCGCTGGCTCCAGCTTCTTATTGCTCTGGGTGTGGGAGTCAGTTTTCCACTAAGAGATGAATTTTTGTAGTGGATTATGATTCAGGGAACAAGATGGTATGGAGGGATGCTTCTCCCAGTATGCTGAGTGGAGGTGACTCACGAATGTCTGGTCATGAAGAGAGCATGTGCTGTATACTGTACGTGACAACAAAAAAAAAAAAGGAAAAACATGTCTAGTAAAAAAAGAAGAAAAAAATATTCCTAATGTAAAAGTCTCCGTTTGACGTATTTGCATGAAGACATTAGCCAACAATTCGGATGCTGTTATTTATATGCATGTGATGTGTGTTTGCTGATCTGTGAACACTGATCTGGTCCAAGAGGTCCAACTCAGGCCAGGGAGCACATGCAGTTCTAAATAAAAAAAGAAACAAGCTCAATTAGAAGCACATCAAAGCGGTAGATTTTTCAGTGCTTTCCCCTGGCATTTCAACTTGCGCCAGTTCTTTCATCTTGGCCCGTGGGCCCTCGAGGGTACAGCACTTAGATGGAGCCAGGAAGTCATTGGTACTGCTTTGCATTCTGGGATGTAGGATGGGTGGCTAGCGTTCACCCAAGGTGAAGGACCACTCTCCGTGTGACAGCATTAGTCACCTTCGCGACATGGTATTGTTTTGGCTGCATTTAATCATCCAGACTTTATGTCCATACTTTATTCTCAGAGAGTGCATGAGTTTTTCTTGTCAGAGGGAATTTACTTTAGCACCTCTGTGGATTGAAGACTTGTTATTGAAAATGAGTGCAGAAGTAAATTCCTATTATATATTATATTGCTTTTTTTGGGGGGGCGGGGGGGTAACCCCATGCTACTGTATAAAATAAACTCGGCAGCTCTCTCTAAACCTCACCGGCTGGTGCCACGAGCTATCCTTTCACATGACAAATCATTCATATTTCCACCCTCAGCGTTTCCTCCAAAACCACTCCATAGACAAAAGAAAGTAAAAAGTGCTGATGCTGCGCGAAGGATGGTGTTTTCATAAGGGCTTCGGCGTCTCTGTCACAAAGGCTGTCACACACACACACACCGCTATCCATTAGCTTTCTGTGGGACAGAGGAAGTGATCTGGGGGCCTTATTGTGTGCTTGGCAGACCTGTGTGTATGTGTTTGCATGCTCTCATGTGTGCGTGCGTGTGTGTATTTGTGTGTGGTGTCACTGTCCAGGCTCTAGTCTGGCTGAAGGAGGTGTTGGGGAGCCTGTGTGGGCAGGGACTTGCAGAGAATGTTAGAGAGGCAGGGGCTGAAATTTCTAAAAGGGCCTTTTGGTGAAAATATTGAAAATAGCCGACCTCCAAGCTCACAACGCGTCGCGCTGCGACGCGTTGTTATCATGGAGGTCGACTATTTTCGGTGTGTGATACCACACTAAACTAAACATAATCAAGTAAATACTGGAGATGTGGCGTAACAGCATGGATTTCTACACAGAGAGGGCAGTTCTTTCAACATAAGATGCTGCATTCAAGTTCAGGAGAGTTTGGACATAATGGACAAGGCAGTCTTGAATGCTGCCTTCACATATGGCATGGAAAGAAGGCATTTACATTTCTTTCACTATAGTAAAAATCGAACCTCTGTTCGAAGTGGAGCTGTGTGTGTGTGTGTGTGTGTGTGTGTGTGTGTGTGTGTGTGTGTGTGTGTGTGTGTGTGTGTGCGTATTGCAGTTGAAAACAGCGCCCCTCCCTTAACATGTGTGGTCATAAAAGGTACTACACCACATTCTTGAGGCTACATACAGACCCACCCACCCACAAACATACCTACACACACGGCCACGTATAGGGTAGCTTGTGTTCCACACAGCTCCAAAAACTGCATTCATGGTCTGGAGAGGGCACCTTTTACAGATGTGTAAAAGGGCAGGGGGCCCAAGCCCCCTGATGTCTATGTGTGCACGTGCCTGTGTGTTGGGGTCTCAAAAGGAAAGCTTAGGCTCCAGGGGGACTGTCCTACTCTCTGGCCCCTGGCTGGCTGGCTGGTTGGCTAGCTGGCTGGCTGGCTGGCAGGGAAGGCAGGCAGGCAGGCAGGCAGGCAGGCAGGCAGGCAGGCAGGCAGGCAGGCAGGAGGATGGGGCTGGAGATCGGGGGAGGAGAAAGAAGCGGAGAGAGGAGGTGCTAGGCCGGGCTCTTGCCCTCTCGCTGACAGGATCTGGTCAATGTCCTGCTGCCGGGGGTCGCGGCCTGGCTTACGCACACAAACTTATCTCCAGTGCATCTGCCGGGCCGCCTGCGCAGTCAGGCTGTCTCCACGGCGGGCCGCGAGCATTTTCCTGCTGGGGGCGAAAGCATGGGAGGGAAGATGTTGGGAGGCTAGAGGGAGGGAGGAAGGGGAGGGGGGGAGGGGGTGGCGTAGGGGGGGATGCACTGAGAGAGGCGGGGGGGGGGGGGGGGGGGGGGTGGACAAGCATGAGGGGAGAGTGAATGGGAAACTGGCTATGCAGAGTCGCTGCCAAGTCGCTGAGCTATATGGAAAACACGAGCCGCCTCCAGGGTAACGGGACCACTTCTGAATTTCTACAAACAAAAATAGCTCTGATGTCTGGCTGCGACCTTTCTGTTCTCTGGCCCCCGCCGCTCTCTGCTTGTCTGTCATGAGGAATTCCCACACGAACAAGCCCAACGTTCGAACCTAATACGCCTTTGCAAGAACAAGCTAATATTCTCTACTGTTGAGCACTGGGGTGAGGAGGGGGGGGCATCGAAATCTAATAATTGAGCGAAGCTCAGTGTATTTATCATTCCTTCTCTCTTCGGATGGAGACGACCTCGTGGTGACCAATTGTGTGAACCTCGATCGAGGTCCCATTGGTGAGCCATTTCATCATTGAAACAGCATGCGTTCCCATTCTCATGACCTAATGCGTTGTAGAATGCCTGAAAGCTGCTGGTCGTGTTTTCTCTTCTCTCCCTCAACTCTTTCTCATCAACAGCACAAGGGAGCCATAACACATTCTGCTTTAGCAGGATAGAACAACAGAGACAGTTTTAAGTTGTTCTGACAGCGTGACTGAGGGCTGTCTTCCTACTATTAATTATGATATATTGTGTGTGTGTGTATATATATATATATATATATATATATATATATATATATATATATTAGGGCTGGGATGCGATTAAAATTTTGAATTGAATTAATTACAGGCTCTGTGATTAATTAATCGCAATTAATCACATTTTTATCGCACATCGATATTTGACCTGAGAAGCATTTTTTTTTTAAAGTAAAACACATTTTGTTGTACGAGGGAATCAACAAGTGCGTTTTTTTAATCTAAATTTCGCATCCACTGGGCCAAGCAAAGCGCTCTGATCGGCTACTTCTCCCTTTGCGTTTGTTGTCTCTTCTCGGTTGGTGCATCGCTATGATCAGTATGCCCGAAACTGAAGGTTCTGTGGTGCAAAAACTAAGTGCGATTAAAATGCGTAATTTTTTTTAATCGTGTTAGTTTTCTGCAATTAATTAATCGCAATTAATCAGTTATATAACAAATAATAATAATTTGTGTTGGTTGCTGAATAATAATAACACAACTAGTTGTGTAGACTTCTTAGTAATGCAGATGTTTAACAATATTTGAACTCTTGAGAGTGTAAAATGCATTTTACGCTCTCAAGAGTTAAAGATCTAATAAGGGTCCATTTGGTTACCAACTCTCTGTCATTTAGCTGGGGACCACCTGCAACCCCCTCAAGGACCGCTGGTGGTACCCACTCGACCAGTGGTCCACTGGTCGAGAACTCTGGTCTAGCGTATTGCAAAGTTTCACGTTTGGGCTCAGGATTAGGGCATGATGGTCTCATGGTAATCCTGCGAGAGACAGCCGCTGGCCGCCGCGTCCACGTCCATGGACGCGGCCGTGGACGCGTCCATGGACGCGGCCGTGGACGCGTCCATGGACGCGGACGCGAAAAAAACGTCCGTGGACGCGAGGCCGCGTCCACGGACGCAAACGGCCGGCCGTCCCGGCCGTGGACGCGGCCGTGGACGCAGACGGCCGGGGACGCGGCCGTGGACGAGGCCGCGGACGTGGACGCAAACGGCCGGCCGTGGACGAGTCCATGGACGAGGCCGCGAAAAAAAGGCAGCGAAAAAAGAAAAAAAGGTGTCTATTGTATGTATTTTTTGATGGAGAATTCAAATATGACCTTCTTTTTTGCATAGGACAACTCTAACCTGCATCAATTGGTATTTTATAATTGCCAATTGTACCCTATCCATCTGAAAAACAAATTGGATGTCTATTGTATGTATTTTTTGATGGAGAATTCAAATATTACCTTCTTTTTGGAATAGGACAACTCTAACCTGCATCAATTGGTATTTTATAATTGCCAATTGTACCCTATCCATCTCAAAAACAAATTGGATGTCTATTGTATGTATTTTTTGATGGAGAATTCAAATATTACCTTCTTTTTGGAATAGGACAACTCTAACCTGCATCAATTGGTATTTTATAATTGCCAATTGTACCCTATCCATCTCAAAAACAAATTGGATGTCTATTGTATGTATTTTTTGATGGGGAATTCAAACGTTACCTTCTTTTCTAGATAGGACAACTCTAACCTGCATCAATTGGTGCATCAACCTACTATCTATCTATCTATCTATCTATCTATCTATCTATCTATCTATCTATCTATCTATCTATCCATCTATCCATCTATCTATCCATCTATTTATTTATACTTCACCTTTAGTCCAGAAGAGAGTTCAGCATCAGGAACTTGCACACATGGAACTGTGTCATGACTGTGTCATGGAGCTAAAACAGGGCTATGTTAAATACTCAAAATGACTCTGATGGACCAATCAGGGTGGTGGTGGGGGGAGGGATCAACAATAGACAGAAACTGGATAATGCTTTGTTAACTGTCCCACCTAAGTCCCTGCTAGTCTGAACAAACATCACCTTCCCTCTCATAACACTACTACTACTACATTTATATAAAGCTGCTCTTGCATTTGAATTCAAGTCTGACACAAGTTAAGGTTAACTTAGGTAGTATTTCATTTTGCTGGCTTTTAGGGTCTGTGTGTGAGTGTGTAGGCTCACAAATTATTATAATTGTCATTAAGTGACTCTATCTATCTATCTATCTATCTATCTATCTATCTATCTATCTATCTATCTATCCATCTATCCATCTATCCATCTATTTATTTATACTTACTGTTTACATTTTCTATAAATATTTATTTCTATATAAAACTCAGTTGTGTGGAGTTATTGTGTGCCTTTTCTTGTAGCTAAAGAGTCCATTTGTTCACTAGACATTAAGTCAAGGTTACTATTTTGAGTTGAAGCTAAGTGTTTTATTGCTTTGTGGTTTAACATGATTTAAAAGGCAAATTCATTGTTATGGTTACTTTAGAAGACTGCTTTTGCATTCATGAGTTAAAAAGAGAGCCAAGCTAATTTAAAGAGTTAAGTTAAAGGAACACAAAACATGACCTAACTCGCTGCCATTGGACAGACAGTTACAACATAGGCCTACTCTTATCTTTCACAGAACAGACAATTATCATTTGTTTGATCTATTTGAGACTATGTAGCTGCTCTATGGGAAATAGAGCATTATATCAGCCTATTCAATTGATAATGACCAATGGGTGCCAGTTTCTAAGTAGTTAACCATATTAACATAACAATATATGTGGCCTAGACATGGATATTGCCCAATCAACTCGTAATCTACAGAAATGTCCACCACATCACACAGTATAAAACTTAGTAGGCTCAGTGGATTCACCTATGTTAAATCATGTCAGGTTAGTTTGGTTCAAGGTTCAAGTATAATAATTTATGAGACAAAAATGTAAACAGCACAAATGTACAATCACATCTCGGCTAGAATGATAACATAAAGTCCTGACTACTCCTTGTTATTGTGGTCCTAAATACTACAATGATTAGTTTGGATGCATTGCTTCTATCATGTCCAATTAAAAATAAATACATTACATACATACAGAAATCTGCCTTCTCCTGTATTGTATTAGTGACATTCATTATAAATAGTAAAATAACAGGACAGAGCAAAAAAGGCCTCTGTTGTGTCTTTATCTGATCACATGCAATCAGACACTCACACTGCACAGCAATATATAAACTTTATTTCAGGCTCAAGGCCCACAGGGTAAGAAGACAATACATTACAAAGATAATAATTTAAAAAAACAACAACAGAGAGTACATTCACAAAGCCCCACCGGAGCTAAAGAGGCACTCATGCCACTCATGCCAGTGTCCACTAATGGTAGACGTGTACCTGACAGAGCTACATCCAGGGTCTGTCATCAGTCTCTGGAACAATCTGAAACAATGTATCTTTCCTGTGGCTGTTATAATGAACACAAACAGATCAGAAAGTAATTTAACATACAACAATGTAAGGGATTCCTTTCTATTAAAAGCAAAATCATAACTGGGTCAAAGTTGCTTGGTTCTCCCCATATAAAGGCATGTAGGTAACAGTAACATGATATTATGTCATGAATGATAAAAGTAATGTTTAAACACTTTGATGTGTGTGAGTTTATCTGGAGACTTACTCAGTCTGTGACTTACAGAGATCTTGATGGTCTTTGGGTTCCACCCGTTCATCAGAATTGCCGCTGGTGCCGTCTAGAGATTTCATCTTCACTTGAAGTCTGGAGTCTATTATGTACAGTGTATTCTGGACAGTTGTGGACACTCTGCAACTAACCTAACCTAACACACACTATGTGTTAATGTTGATCAATATAATAATGTAAAAATACAAAGTTAAGTAGACCTAAGTAAGAAATAGTAAATACATTGTAATAATACATTGAAGGGGAAAATGTAGGAAAACAAATGCAACTCAGCATTGAATTTATGGCAAACATTTTGCTAACCCTTTCCAAATAATATACAATTAAGAAGTGGGATGTTACACTTAGTAAGAGAAAGAATTAACGAAATATTACATTTTTAAAAAGCTAGAAGACTCACCTATTATAGTAACCATGTGAATTGCTAATAATGTTATGGGTCAGATGTGTAAAGATCTATCACATTGTATTGTTCTTTTCAGACTCAACAATAATAATGATGATGTTACTTAAATGCTGATCAATGTGTGAATCTGGCTCTTATCAGGTGTGTGTTTTCTCTCCCTGTCCTGTGCTGTCCTCAGTTAAACCAAGACAGTGCTGTTGTGACCAATGTGGAAAAGCCTTCAGCTCAATTTATTATCTCAAAGTAGACCAGAGAATTCATACCGGAGTGAAGCCATTCAGCTGTGAACAATGTGGGAAGTATTTTGCTCGGTCTGGACAATTAAAAGATCATAAGCGTTCACATACTGGAGAGAAACCTTATTGTTGTGACCAGTGTGGGAAAAGATTTGTTCAAAAGGGGATTTTAAAAGAACACCAGAGAATTCACACTAGAGAGAAGCCCTATTGCTGTGACCAGTGTGGGAAAAGCTTTACTCGATTGTCTTATCTCAAAATACATCACACAGGAGAGAAACCATACAGCTGTGTCCAATGTGGGGAAAAGTTCAGTTTAATGGCTGCTCTGAAAGTACACCAGAGATTTCACACCGAAGAAAAGCCTTACTGCTGTGAACACTGTGGCAAACGTTTCACTGTAAAATCTAGCCTCGTACAACACAAGAAGATTCACACTTGAGAGAGACCTTACTGCTGTCACCAATGTGGGAAAAGGTTCACTCTGAAGACGGCTCTGAAAAGACACCTGAAAATCCACACTGGTGAGAAGCCATATACTGCTGTGTCCAGTGTGAGAAAAGGTTCAGTGATATGCATCATCTCAAAGCACACCAGAAAAATCACACTGGAAAGAAACCTTATTGCTGTGACCAGTGTGGAAAGAGCTTTCCTAGACTGGAACATATCAAAATACACCAACAAATTCACACCGGAGAGAAACCTTATATCTGTAACCAATGTGGGGAAAGCTCTGTCAGGTACACGTCTACCGTTAGAGGACACTGGCATGAGTGCCTCTTTAGCTCCGGTGGGGCTTTGTGAATGTACTCTCTGTTGTTGTTTTTTTTTAATTATTATCTTTGTAATGTATTGTCTTCTTACCCTGTGGGCCTTGAGCCTGTAATAAAGTTTATATATTGCTGTGCAGTGTGAGTGTCTGATTGCATGTGATCAGATAAAGACACAACAGAGGCCTTTTTTGCTCTGTCCTGTTATTTTACTATTTATAATGAATGTCACTAATACAATACAAGAGAAGGCAGATTTCTGTATGTATGTAATGTATTTATTTTTAATTGGACATGATAGAAGCAATGCATCCAAACTAATCATTGTAGTATTTAGGACCACAATAACAAGGAGTAGTCAGGACTTTATGTTATCATTCTAGCCGAGATGTGATTGTACATTTGTGCTGTTTACATTTTTGTCTCATAAATTATTATACTTGAACCTTGAACCAAACTAACCTGACATGATTTAACATAGGTGAATCCACTGAGCCTACTAAGTTTTATACTGTGTGATGTGGTGGACATTTCTGTAGATTACGAGTTGATTGGGCAATATCCATGTCTAGGCCACATATATTGTTATGTTAATATGGTTAACTACTTAGAAACTGGCACCCATTGGTCATTATCAATTGAATAGGCTGATATAATGCTCTATTTCCCATAGAGCAGCTACATAGTCTCAAATAGATAAAACAAATGATAATTGTCTGTTCTGTGAAAGATAAGAGTAGGCCTATGTTGTAACTGTCTGTCCAATGGCAGCGAGTTAGGTCATGTTTTGTGTTCCTTTAACTTAACTCTTTGAATTAGCTTGGCTCTCTTTTTAACTCATGAATGCAAAAGCAGTCTTCTAAAGTAACCATAACAATGAATTTGCCTTTTAAATCATGTTAAACCACAAAGCAATAAAACACTTAGCTTCAACTCAAAATAGTAACCTTGACTTAATGTCTAGTGAACAAATGGACTCTTTAGCTACAAGAAAAGGCACACAATAACTCCACACAACTGAGTTTTATATAGAAATAAATATTTATAGAAAATGTAAACAGTAAGTATAAATAAATAGATGGATAGATGGATAGATAGATAGATGGATAGATAGATAGATAGATAGATAGATAGATAGATAGATAGATAGATAGATAGATAGATAGAGTCACTTAATGACAATTATAATAATTTGTGAGCCTACACACTCACACACAGACCCTAAAAGCCAGCAAAATGAAATACTACCTAAGTTAACCTTAACTTGTGTCAGACTTGAATTCAAATGCAAGAGCAGCTTTATATAAATGTAGTAGTAGTAGTGTTATGAGAGGGAAGGTGATGTTTGTTCAGACTAGCAGGGACTTAGGTGGGACAGTTAACAAAGCATTATCCAGTTTCTGTCTATTGTTGATCCCTCCCCCCACCACCACCCTGATTGGTCCATCAGAGTCATTTTGAGTATTTAACATAGCCCTGTTTTAGCTCCATGACACAGTCATGACACAGTTACATGTGTGCAAGTTCCTGATGCTGAACTCTCTTCTGGACTAAAGGTGAAGTATAAATAAATAGATGGATAGATAGATGGATAGATGGATAGATGGATAGATAGATAGATAGATAGATAGATAGATAGATAGATAGTAGGTTGATGCACCAATTGATGCAGGTTAGAGTTGTCCTATCTAAAAAAGAAGGTAACATTTGAATTCCCCATCAAAAAATACATACAATAGACATCCAATTTGTTTTTGAGATGGATAGGGTACAATTGGCAATTATAAAATACCAATTGATGCAGGTTAGAGTTGTCCTATCCCAAAAAGAAGGTAATATTTGAATTCTCCATCAAAAAATACATACAATAGACATCCAATTTGTTTTTCAGATGGATAGGGTACAATTGGCAATTATAAAATACCAATTGATGCAGGTTAGAGTTGTCCTATGCAAAAAAGAAGGTCATATTTGAATTCTCCATCAAAAAATACATACAATAGACACTTTTTCGCTGCCTTTTTTTCGCGGCCTCGTCCATGGACTCGTCCACGGCCGGCCGTTTGCGTCCACGTCCGCGGCCTCGTCCACGGCCGCGTCCCCGGCCGTCTGCGTCCACGGCCTCGTCCACGGCCGCGTCCACGGCCGGGACGGCCGGCCGTTTGCGTCCGTGGACGCGGCCTCGCGTCCACGGACGTTTTTTTTTGCGTCCGCGTCCATGGACGCGTCCACGGCCGCGTCCATGGACGTGGACGCGGCGGCCAACGGCTCTTGCTGAATCCTGCAGCCCCAGAGCCAGTGTCATAGATTCTGCAAAGCCTACATGACAGCATACCTGACACTGACACAGGCACACCTACAAACCTTAGATCCAGAGTCCCGACTCCCCTCATCTGCTCCTCATTGAGAGCGCTGTTAAAGCAAGACCTTTAACACGCACCATCCAAGGAAGCTAAAACCTGCCCATGTCTGTTTACAAGACAAAGTTTAGCCATGTGACCTCGAATACTAAAAAATGCTTAACCACCATGAACCCCGGCGTCCCCATCCTGAGAGCAGAACATAGCAGATCTGCAAGGTCACAACGCATTTCATTGAATTTGTGACGAGTTGTGTGTATAAATGTATTTGTGAATTCATTTTCTCCATTGACTTCAATTAAAACTAAAAAACTGTCATCATCATGTCTGAGACAGTCTGACATCATAGACCACAGGAGAATGACACAGTATATGTCGATATATGGGCATTCCAAGATATGGGCTTTATATTAATGACATCATGGGATCTCCGTATATGGGCATGAAGGGGCCATAGATTGAAACAGAGATCTCAATATATGGCCATTCAAATATTGATTAACTAGTAAGACACCTCAGGGTGACTTGCGACCTCAGGGTGACATAATTAATTCTTGGCCATCTGGCCAACCACAGCGCTTCTCTGACGATTCTAGTTGTTGTCATTCTGGGGGGAGTTTGTTCATGTTTTTGTGAGGGTATCAACCCTAGGAGACACGGGGAGAACATGTAAACTCCACACAGAAAGGCCCTATCGCCAACCCCACCTAGAGTGTGGGCGCTGATGACGCGAGGGGGAGGAACACACCGCCCATATATGTCCTTAATATTGATAACATAATATCCTTAATAATGTCCTTAATATTGACATAAAGGAATCTCCATATATGGGCATAAAACGTACGTAAGTAATGCCAAGCAGGGCCTTGGTGAGTTATTAGGGCCTTGGTTTGATGCCTGTGGATCTCCATATATGGGCATAAGGGGGTACCCTATTCTCATTTTCGGCCTGGGATTTATGACTTCAGAAATCTCCATGTATGGGCATAAAAGGTTTTTTTCTTTTTCTGGGAATGACCATATATGGACTTTTTAATTAAATGTTATCATTTATTAATAATAATATGTATCCATATACATACAATATATGTTATGCCCATACATGGAGATGGGCATAAAAAAACGTACGTTAATTAGTAATGCCAAGCAGGGCCTTGGTGAGTTAGGGCCTTGGTTTGATGCCTGTGGATCTCCATATATGGGCCATAATAATGTTCTTAATATTGACAATATAGGAATCTCCATATATGGGCATAAAACGTAGGGCCTTGGTTTGATGCCTGTGGATCTCCATATTTGGGCATAAGGGGGTACCATAACATTCTCATTTTCGGCCTCCATTTTCTGTACAATGTCACGTGACATCCCTTTTATGCCCATATATGAGTCATTCTGTACCACATCACTGTGATCAACTTTCGCTTTGCCATGCAATCAACTTCAGAGCAGTGATGTGGCACAGAGTGACAGTGAGTCACAGTGATGTGGTACAGAATGACTCATATATGGGCATAAAAGTGATGTCACGTGACATCACTTCCTGTACTGAAAAACATGTGACATCACACTGACATCACTTCCTGTACAGCCGGACAGACAGTCAGACAAGCGACAAGGTTTTTCAGGGTATAATGCGACCTTCGGTCGCAACAATAATGCAACCTTCGGTCGCAATTAATCTTCCCCATTGACTTGAAAGGGGACCACGGCAACCGGGGGTATATTATAATAATATAAGTGGTAAGATATAATTATACCAGTAAGATGCCTAAGGGCGAAAAGCAACCTCGCCCTTTAGGAATTCACACAGGACACGAGACTAGCGAAAGTACGAGGAGACCGACATCACCACAGCTGATGTCATGGACAGAACAGCCCATACAAGGAGATATACACGTGTGTCGTGTTTGATAC
>NC_137814.1:37734839-37737339 GCF_963921795.1 Nannobrachium achirus
ATCAATGCTACACACAATCAATGCGAAAGACGTTCATGGCCCACATACATAAAACAAATAATTTATGAAAACTTAGTTAATCCCTGTTTTGACTTTGAGCATGGGAGCATAATCTATTTATGGTTAATGATGTTGTCAGGGATCACTGCAGGGTGCTGTGTATCAACACACTGAACACAGCACAGTGATTTGATAAAGAACGAGGTGTAGAACAGTCAGGTCAATGACTGCTGTGGCAGAGCCACCTTCGCTGGAATTCTAATAAAAATCCATTTCCTGTACCTCTCCTTCATCTCCTTCTGCTGTAATATCATCCCGCACCCTTTGCCATTGAATATATTCACACAGGGGCGTCACAAGGGGGGGAAAAGTGGGACTGAGTTACCAGGGCCCAAGGTGTAGGGGCCTTAATTATTTTATGCTTTAACTATTGAAAAATAGCAGATATACAAGCTTGCACCGAGTGCCACGCTGCGAGCGTGTAGATCTGCTATTTTTGAAAAGTCATGAAATGTGTGCACATCTTTGAATATAAACTCTATAAAAGAAAGGAAACTTGACTTCGGTCCATTATATCTCCCCTTTAATAATACCAATTTGTGTTGTGTTTCATATCATTTTATCTTGATTAGTCACCTTTACAACGAGGTACAGCTTGTAAGCATTGGGCATTCGTGGAATGAGCACCACAGCCAAACATGTGGGTAGCGCCGACCCAAAATGTGCCAAAATTCGGTCCATTATATCTCCCCTTTAATTATTCCAAATGGTATTGTGCTTGATACTGATGTTATCGGTGATTTGTCACCTTTACAACGAGGTACAGCTTGTAAGGATCTGGCATTCGTGGAATGAGCAACACAGCCAAACGTGTGGGTAGCGCCCCTCCAAAAATTGTCAAAATGGCCTGGCAGGCCTGCAATATACTGTTCTTTTGGTATTCACCTTTGTTGCTTGGTACATTGAATGATTGCACTCTGCACAGTAATAAGGACATGGAAAAAACGTTTGGTTGTGTAACTCATGCCTTGAATGCCCGCACTGTGAGCGCGGGCATTCGGTGCCACGCTGTGAGCTTGTATATCTGATATTTTTCAATAGTTAAAGTACCCAGGGCCCAGAATTCACACACCCAGATAGGGTGGACTTTCCCACTCCCAAGTGTGATGAAAGAGTGTGATGAAAATGGTCATCATGAATATCGATGATGGACGGTCAGTTGATTTTCTTCAGTATGACAAACATTCATGTGTTAAATCAAATGGCTAAACAGACTGGGTAATGTAAAGTCTATTCTGAATCAGACCAACACAAATTACGACCTATATTTAATGTCTAGGGGAACACAGGAATTTACTTAATGATGTTGTCAGGGGAAAAAGTCAAACAAAATTCTTGGCAAAATTGAACCCAAAATGACAAGAAAAGGCGTAACAAGGAATAACATTTATTTACCAAAATGATATCAACAGAGATAAAACAACTAAACAAATAAGGCCAAAATACTGAGGGATGATAGTTCAATCAATACCACTACGGCAGCACCATCCAAACTCAGAGCCTAGCCTTAAATATTGTGCAATGATAGTTCCATTCAGGCCTATACCACTACGCGACCCTACAGCAGCTGTACTGTACAGTATATTTACTGGAGTCCATATAAATGTCAAAATGTTGCACGGTAAGAAGCAGGGGTGAAGTTGCCATTTTCTTCCTGGGAAGAGTGAGGACAATGACATAGAGCACATCAGGATGACTTTGACACTTCATCCTTATCTGGACTGCTATCAGGGATATCCACCACTTCAGGACTAGCAGTAGCTTATCCCCAGCTATACCATTTCACACGATGAACTTAACCCCTCGTATAGGAAATGAGTATCATGCAGCAATGTTAATGGACCTGGATATTAACTTTGACTGTACGCACATGATGAAGTGGAGCAGGTACTGTACGCAGCCCATTTCAATGTATGTACTATTGTACAATTGTTACATTGTTCCAATGATATAACTCACTACCACAACAAGCCCTCATTGCTCTTTGTGTTATCGTTTTTGCAGTATTGCAGAACTGTACCTCAATCAATATATGTATTCAATCAAACGATCACATTTGCTGTCTGATCTGCCTTAAAAAAACACACAATTGACTTTCACGTCTGCAACACAAACAGATACACTGTAGCTTCTTTTCCAAAAAGAGGCCAGAGAAAAGTCATTGTGAATGTTAAACTTCGATTCAGGGGTTGTCTGTCTGGGGGTGGGTCTAACTTCATTTAACAGTTCCCTGTTCCTGTGAAAAAGCCAGTGTTGTCCCTTTTAGCCTGTTACAGTGCCTGGTGCTATCTCACCACCAGCCCACTCTGTCTGTCTTACCCACAACCCCCTCCAAATGAATACAAATGAGTGTTTTCATTCTGAGCTAGACGGCAAAGTATGTTACCAAAAACACTGGTTTCTACTCTTAAAAGGAGCAATCTCATCTCCAAGATGAAGA
>NC_137814.1:37742339-37922339 GCF_963921795.1 Nannobrachium achirus
ATTCGTTATGTGAAAATCTGACATCATACATAAAATCACTTTTAGGCCCATACATGGAGATCCCTGTCTGAACCACACAGATATGGGCTGTCTTCCTCCATATATGGGCATTCCCATATGAAGTACAGTTAGATATGGGCTTAATATTTATGACATCAGGGATCTCCATATATGGGCATAAAAGGGATTCTGTTGGAGCGGCTCCCATCACAATATACAATCCATTTTATGCCCATACATGGAGATCCCTGTCTGAACCAGCCACACCACTGTGATGTCACCTGTTTATGCCCATATGGAGATTCCTGCTCTGAGTATCTGACATCATGATGTCACATGTGATGTCACAGTGATGTGTCAGGGGAACCACAGTGTCAGGCGTTAGACAGACAGAGATACGGACAAGCTGTGGCGGTTCACATACAAACTGCAACCTACGTTCGCCTTAATATCCCACACCTTTATTAGAATCGCCCCAAAAAATAGTGTGTTTGTTTGTGTGTTTGTGTGTGTTTCCATCTGTAACTCCACGTTCAGCAGTTGTTCAATTGTCTAAAAAACATAATACAAAAAATCAATAACGCATGTACCTTGCCCAACATCAACTTTATCACCTTCAGATGTGTCTCTACTTCTCATATAATGCCAAAATGTTTAATTTTTTTTGGGCCTTATATTGCACAAGCCATAGTTGACCGACGACGCGATTCACGTCACAAATGGGCGTAAACAAACACTGCCTGCAAGCAGAGATGCAGAGATGGAGGAGATGGGGGGGGGGGGGGGGGGGGCAGTTGAGAGAGAGCAGCGGCACAGTATAACATATGATAGGAATAGCGTGCTTTAAACCTTCTACTTTACCCTTTCTGACTTTCCTGCAATGACAACCTTAATGCAGCTAGCAACAAAGGACCTATCTAATTTCGTCATGTGCCCACATGTGTCATAATTAATCCCACAATAACTGTTCCACTCTGTCTTTCTGTGCGCATGGTCGCATTTCCCTCGGAACACTCCGGACACGGGACTGTAATCATCATGTATATAACCCAAGAGGACCTGTTAGGACCCGTACTGTGTGTGTGACGTGTGTGTAGGCCTACTTTCTGCTTTTTATGCAAACTATAAAGCAAGCAAGCAATCAATCAATGTGTGTGTGTGTGCGCTGGCGTGCGCTTCTGCAGAAAATAACTACTGCTGCATGGTTAATCGTTTTCAAACCGAAATCGCAATGCGAAATCCCGCGATTAGCGAATCGCAAAGGCTTTAATTTTTGAAATCCCTTCATAATTGACTAAGGAATGATCAAATCAAACTGTGGTGACTTTCTTTGCTTCCGAGCATCCACACCGCTGAAAGTGAAAGTGAATTTGGCACAGTGGCCACTGTGCAGGACTCTGCCAGTGCGTGGGAACTAGGGGTGCTGCAGGTGTTCCAGCACCCCATGGGGAAGTTTTCATTTTTTTATTTAAATAAGAAAAGAACAAATCAAACATAGCAAAAATACGTTACCTGTTGTTGTCGTTTTTTATTTATTCATTTATATATATATTTGTATTTATATATATATATATATTTCCATTATAAAATGGATTAAAAAATTATAAAAAATATTAGGCCTATTATTTTTCAAACATAGCAAAAATACGTTGCCTGTTGTTGTAGTTTTTTATTTATTCATTTATATATATATATTATATATATATATATATTTCCATTATAAAATGGATAAAAAAATGATAAAAAATATTAGGCCTATTATTTTTCAAACATAGCAAAAATACGTTGCCTGTTGTTGTAGTTTTTTATTTATTCATTTATATATATATATTTTATATATATATATATTTCCATTATAAAATGGATTAAAAAATGATAAAAAAATATTAGGCCTATTTTTTCCTGTTGTAGTTTTTTTTTTATTCATTTATATATATATATTTTATATATATATATATATTTCCATTATAAAATGGATAAAAAAATGATAAAAAATATTAGGCCTATTTTTAAGGCCCCATAGCAGAATCACGCTTAGGGCCCAGAAACGGCTCTGGCTATGAACAACAACGTGTGTAGAAATTACCTAAAACAAACAACATCTGTGTAGAAATGACATAAACATGATTTAAAACATCAAAACATCGCAGGCACCGTTTTCTATAGTTCACGATTCGGTGTATAACACCAACGGCAACGTCCATTGACGCTGCGAGTGGAAAAGTACTGAAATGTTTCTACTTAGGTAAAAGTACTCTGTTACAAGTAACGTGTGTGTTCGAATGTGTTACTTGAGTAAAAGCACAAAAGTATTAGGCTACCGATGCCAAAATCATTCCATGTTCTACAACAACTTCATAATTTAAAAAAAAATCACACCCGTGTGAACTGAGCGGTGGTTCCCCCCCCCCCCCCCCCCTTCCCCCCTGTGTGTGTGTGCGTGTGTGTGTGTGTGTGTGTGTGTGTGCCTGGTCTGGCCTGGCCTGAACAACAGCGCCCCTCCCTTAACATGTGTGGTCATAAAAGGTACTGCAGGCCTGCAGGCTACATACAGACACACACGCACACACACACACACACACACACGCACGCATACACACACGGCCACGTATAGGAGACGGTGTAACCACCGCTCAAAAAACTATTCAACAGTAGGCCTACCATTGTACACTTTATTTCAACATAATATTTAACTTTGCCTTTCCTACTACACTACACATCCCATGCCACCTAAACAAACGCCCAGGGGGTGCTTTTTTCTATCTTATTATGCACCCAGCCAAAACAGAGCAGGCCACCCTGTACCTGAGGGGTTTGTATTTCTGAAACTATTGTATATATCTTACAGACTCAACATTTTACACCATTTTGCATTTTGGAACAAACTGCATATTTAATGTTGAGCTATCCTACATTTGTATTGCTTAGCTGCCCTCTGGACTGTATCCATCTCTTGAGTACAGGGGACTTTTACATAAGGGGCCAGATATGTCCTCATACTGAAACCCAACAAAACACTATAGGTTACAGCAATGGTTCTCAACCTTTTCAGTCTGCGACCCCCCAAAACAATCCTATTTGAACTGGGGACCCCCCAAAATGATCATCATATTTGAATTGGGGACCCCCCAAATAATAATATTTGAATTGGTACCCCTTACCCTGATAAGCATTTAGTTAGACTTGGTTCCACAGCTTTGTGAAAATAGACAATCTACAAGCTGTACATCAGATATTTTCATCATCGGGTCATGCATAATGCAAGGATCATGCACCACACGTGTGCACGCCATTCACAGCTTTCAAACAAAAACATCTGTTTGGAAATCCGTTCAGGCATTCAAAAGATAGAGGCTATAGTGTTTTCTTCAAAAAACTGTTCTGGGAGTCAAAAAAGCATTTCGCGATCATGCCGAAACCGTAAGTAGGAAGTAGGGAGAGCATTTCTTTTTGAGCGGTGGTCACACCGTCTCCATAGCGTGGCCGTGTGTGTCTGTGTGTGTGTCTGTGTGTGTGTGTGTCTGTCTGTCTGTATGTAGCCTCTGGTGTAGCCTGAGTACCCTGGGTGACCAGAGAGGTGCTGTTGAGTCTAGCCTGCCCTGAGCATCAACTGCAATACACACACACACACACACACACACACACACACCCCCACCCCACACACACAGGCACCCCCCCCCCCCCCCCCACAGGCACCCCTCCCCCCCCACACCCCCCCCCCACACACACAGGCACCCCTCCCTCCCCCCCCCCCCCCCCCCACAGGCACCCCTCCCCCCCCCCCCCCCCCCCACGACCACCGCTCAGTTCACACGGGTGTGATTTTTTTACAGCCAACTGGGAAACTCGTGTTTGGCACAGGGACACATACGACCAAAACTCTGGAAACTCGTGTTTGGCAACAAGGTTTATTGTCACCTCACTGTCATCTGTCATCAAAGTGGGTGACGATGTAATACCAAGAAAAGATGAAATGACCTACTTGGGTTGCATCCTATAGGCTAAACTTTCCAATGAAAGAATTACTACTACATAACTGTCAATTTTGTTTTTATTGTTTATATGTAACTGCAACTTTTGTATTGGTATATGGGTTTTTCAACTTTGTCATGTGGTCCAATTGTTTTGTCTACCTGATTGTTCTTTGTATACTTGTTCGGACGATATGCTTAAAACATGAAAAACATGAATAAACAGATGTAAAAAAAAAAACAAAAAAAGAATTACTACTACAGTAATAATAAATAATATAATCTAGCAACAAACTTGTTTTTACGGAGGATCGCCCGCTGGTTGGAAAAAATACATTGAAGACTCTAACAAGAGCACTCATTAATCCCCACTTTGACTATGGAGTCCACGTATGGTATACTGCAACGCCTCAAATGCCCAAAAAACAAGGCTCCAAACCGCCCAAAACAAACTAATTAGGCTTCTGCTTAATCTTCCATCTCTGGCTCACCTTACTGCTAATCACTTTCTAAGCATGGGGTGGCTCATGGTTGCTGACAGAGTATAGGCCACAGCATCTTGCAATGGGCCTAGTGTACAAGATACACTACTCCACCAAGATACCCATGTACCTGACAAAATACTTCCAAAACGTCAAGGATGTTCACAATTACAACACCAGAGGCAGCGCCACAGATCACGTCCAACCCAGATTTGGCAAAAAAAACAGGTCAAATGCGTTCTCCTGCTATGCTGCTAAAATGTGGAACGCCCTTCCGAAGGCCTTAAAGGAGTGTAAATCCCTATACCTTCCTTTAAAACGGCACTGAAAAGCCACTTAGAGGCGGCTGCTACTCGAAACTGGTAAATTAAAACAAAGCCTATTACCTCCCCTGACCTTTCTATTGTAAAGTATTTTGCATTGTGTTTTACTGATGATATCTTCTGCAAAGTAGCCTACTGTGTATCTGTCTGTAATTCAATGTTATATGAGTTTTAAAAAGGATCTCAATTGAAACTAGAAATACTGTTCCTACAAAACAGTGTGGGCTCGCTCATAAAGAAATATGAGTCCATGATGTCCCCTAACGTGACTATTCTGCAGCGTGCTAACTGTCATGTGAAGCTCAACCAATACTCCAGCTAACACCACTCCCATTTGTTTTTCCGCCAATTTCCAATTGCACCTCATTGGCTAAGGGCCCTGCCTTTATACTGTCAGGAGGTCTTGATAGATAAATGAATAATGAAGATAACATAGTGTTCTCGCCTTTCAGGCGAGCCCACAACAAGCCATATAGGCTTTTTTGGTTTTATCCTTTTAGTTGACCTTGTAGCCTACCACGGCTACCAGTGAACTGCACTGTCATGAAACTGTACCTTTTCCAATGCAAACCTATAATAAAGTCTTCAATCAATCAATCAATCAATCAATCAATCAATCTGGAGTGGGGACTCCTAAAATTCATGTTGGGACCCCCCTGGGGGTCCTGACCCACAGGTTGAGAACCACTGGGTTACAGGACATATGTGAAACATCTGGTGCAGTGTAGCGTGTAGGAATTAACAGGAGCCACGAGATGGCTGGCATGTAATCAAATTATGGAGACAGGGAAACAGAACACAACCCCCATCATGCCGACAGATGGCGCCGTTGTTTAAGGCAGACTGACTTGCACAGTTTAGACGGCGGAAAAAAATAAATAAAAATATGTGTTCAAAACAACCAGCCTGCCCCATTCATTCTGTCAACATCCATTGATCATTGTACAGCATATAACAACAACAACTGTAGTCTGTAGGCTAAATTATGCATGTGAATGTTGGGGTACGTTGTTGAGATGCTTTTTTAATTTTCTTTATTTGAGTTTCAGTTCCTCATTTTGTGTTCATTGTTCATTTTGTAAAATACATACCGGTACAATAACTCCTGCAAAATACAGCTAATTGCATTGCACCAATTGCACCACAAATACTCAATGTACACTAATGAGCAATGCTGACATTGAATTCAAAGGACTACGTGTATGTTTTTATGTAATTTTTGGCATCCTCTGCCAACAGAATAGAGCTAGGTGGAGGCACGGCCAGGGAGGAAAAGAAAAAACACGTATCCCTCAGAGCCTATTGGTCCAATTTTTTTCCCTGTGCTGCTACAATACAGCACACCACGTGACCCCCCTGTTTTTAGCCAGTTTAACGCATGTGCTTTAAAAGACACACAGGCCCACTGACAGTCATTCACCAAACATAATCACCATTAACACATGATTTTTTAATGTCGTCGCCGAGGTAA
The DNA here is from genome assembly GCF_963921795.1 of Nannobrachium achirus. Lineage (NCBI taxonomy): Eukaryota > Metazoa > Chordata > Actinopteri > Myctophiformes > Myctophidae > Nannobrachium > Nannobrachium achirus. The sequence continues at coordinate 37,748,587 of NC_137814.1, forward strand.
GAGCACACCGCCCGCCCCGACGACTCTCCGAAATCAGTGGAAGACAGCGGACCATGGCGGCGGCTGCCACGAGCAGCAGCACATCCACACGCACGCTCCAGATCAAGCAGCATTCCAGCAGCATCGAGCAGCAGCAGCAGACGCGGAAACAGCGCATAGACCCGAGGAGGAGGCAAGCGGCGCTCTCGTTCCTCAGCAATATCTCCCTGGACGGACGGCCGGTGCAGGACCATGATTCGGAGGACAATCAGCACGAGGAGGACCATTCAGTGGAGGCCACTAGGACTACCAGACAGAGCCTGGGTTCCCCGGCGCACGCAGCTGCATGTGCCGGGGGCGCAGCGGCGGCCACGACGGCCGCCCAGGCGCTCGCCGCCGCCAACCAGGCTCTCCTCGCTAACGCCCGGGCTGCTTCTTTTGGGAGCACCGGGGGTCCCGCCGGTGCGGAGCCGGAGGGAGACCATGCGTTCGCCGCCGCCGGGCCTCCCTCCTCCTCGATATTCAGCTCGCCTTTCTCCGCGGTGCCGCCCGCGACTAGAGGGAGGCTGCAGACCTACACTCAGGGAGTCGTACCTGTGCCCTACACCTCCAGACAACCGCCCCTGCAGAACATCTGCTGTCTGGAGGGCGGACACATAGCCAACTCTGCCATTGAACTGCAGAGGTCAAGGTAACGCCTGGGCGACAAGTTTACTGCACACAGTTCAAGTTCAAGAGAGAGATGACATAGTGCTGAATGTAATTAGCTTAAGAGCAGTAATATAACGTGATTAATGTGCAGCACAGTCAAATCCTCAGTGTTAAAGCTGCAATCCCTACGTTGTATTGTCCTACACGAGATTAGTTCTGGTCTCCCCTGTGGGAGACAAAACAAGACAACAAATACCAGACGGAAATCACGGAATCCCCACTTGCACTTGGCCAGAGGGGATGTTGCACTTATGAGCTTGAGACAGTATAGTAATAGGTGTCCTACCCGACACCAGGGTCTAAATTTCGCAATGGAAGACTGGGGAGACCACATCCAACCACTGCAGATGTAGCCTAGTTATATTGTAATAACATAGGCCTAACTTGTTTCTGCTTGTTTACAAATATTGATGTTTCAAGTTCATCTGCAGGATCTGCATCTGGAAATGATGAATTCTTATTTTACTCGTCACTGACTGACTGTATTATACCCAGTCTAGGCTGAGTTTTCCACAAAATACATTTAATTGAAAGTCTTCTTGCTCAACAGTTTGTCAAGAGTAGCAGATAACCAGATTTGTTTTAATTGTCACGTTTCATTGCAAACAAATATCAGACATTACATGTTAATAAGCACATGTCCGCAGTAGGCCTACATACATGTGATAGAAAAATGACTCCTACCATCAAACGGTTTACCAAAAGTGACAACAAAAAGCCCATTCATCATGCTTAGTTTTTCATAATCTTCTTGGTGACTAAATTAATGCACGTGTGTTCAGTCAGATTCATCTGAGTGTTGATGAGCTGCCTGAAGACTTCAAGAGGAATGACTACAGCTGTATGTGTTTGCTTGTTTTTCCACATGCAGGTGCACGTGGCCTTGTGACTCAATTGGCTTTTAGAAAGACAAATATGATCACAAGTCTAACAGCTGTGGAGCCGTAAACCTAGTTCTTTGTCAGGCAGTTCAGTGTACCTCACATTCCAAAATACTGTGCATCTCTCTCTCTCCCTCTCTCATGCATGGTCTTCGTCTCATAGCCTCACATACTGTGTATAGTAGGCCTAAATGTGTAATGTGTATATAATGTATGATAATATAGTCTAGCCCGTAATATATGTATATATTTGTCACTCCAAAACATGGCCCACACCCAGGGGTGTCACACCAAATTCTGGGCACTGGGTACTGAAAAATTGCGGATATACAAGCGGGCTAGTCCCGTTTGGGCAGTGTAGCGATAAGGCGATGTAGCGATAAGGCGGTGTAACGATAAGGCGAACCGTACTAACAGGGGGAGCCTGTTAGTACAACAGACTGTAAAGCAAGCGATCATCCCATTCATGCGTTTATCGTGCATAAATATAACAATTGCATTCACCACGGCTTCGTAACTCGCGCGGCGCTCAAACATTTTCATGTCAAGGACCCCCGAAATGATATGTATTTGGCCACGGACCCCCATTTCAAAATATTTAGTTTCAGGCACCCCCCAGAAGCAAAGTTTGAGTAACAAATGTTCGCTTAAAAATACATATATTCAAAGATTTGCACACATTCTCACTGACTTTTCAAAAATAGTAGATCTTCTTCTTCTATTTTTCAATAGCTAAAGTATAAAATTATCAAGGCCCCTCCACCTTGGGCCCTAGTAACTCAGTCCCACTTCCCCCCTCCCCCCCTTGTGATGCCCCTGCACACACCTGCTGTCTCCTTGGTGTGATAAACATCCTGTAACTGTACACCTACACATTACCCAGTAGCACTACAGCACGTGGATGTATTTGTATTGTAGCTCTTTGTTTATGCTCCCCATTGGAAGCACAAGGGGAAGCGCTCTGTGCCACTCTAGGACAACTGTCACTTGCATTCAAACTGTGTCTCTCTCACTGCCACTACCTGATGACAAATCCTCTCCAATCCAGCTTGCTTTACTGAGGGACATTCTCTTGCGGGGCCGTGACACTGCCAGACTTAGCAGGGAGTTATTTTTTCCCCGATGAAGCCGACCAGGAGCATTTACACTGCAAAGTCCTGTGTAGTTTAGCCCAGTGGTCTTCAACAGGGGGTCCGGGACCCCCCTAGCAGAGTTACTACAGGGGGTCCTCCAAATCTCTTTTTTTATATCAACCACTTGAAACCTAGCGTCCATATTATAGAACTTTAGCCAAAAATAGCAGATCTACAAGCTCACAACGCCTTGCGCTGCGAGGCGTTGTGAGCTTGTAGATCGGCTATTTTCGGCAAAGAGGGGAAAAAGAGCAGACTAAGTACAGAGTCAAAGGTCAAATGTATTAAGTATTGACGGTTGAAGTGGTTACATATCTGATGACACAAATTGACATGAATCCAAAATACACTGATGATTGTGCTGTCAAACGATGAAACTATATGGAGGGTGGAGGTCCCTGCTTCATCTCAGCTAAGGGGTCCTTGGCCTGAAAACGTTGAAGACCCCTGGTTTAGCCTAACTCTGAGAGTGTACGAAATCTACGAATACACTCAAGGGTCCATTTGTAGACTCTCAGAGATACAGTACATCAACACTCAGGATTTTACTGTGCTATACCCTCCTGACTTCATGGAAATTACATTTACGTAGAATGCCTTCATAAACAATTGCCATACTTGTGTAAAATGGTGCTAAGAATAGCTGCGATAGAGCGCCACAAATTGTCATAGAGCGTCCACATACCATATGGTTTAATGTATCCATTTGTAACAGAGTGTATACAAATCTAACCAAATGGGTCCATTGGATTTGATTTGTACACTCAGAGAGTTGAATGAACACTCATTCATTCACACATCTTGCATTTTTAACTACAGTACATTACTTGACCTTCAAGAATGTTGTACCAAAACAAAACGCAATATGATACCATGAATTCCCACCCTCCCAACCACAATGTTACGTTCCTCTTTATTTCCAGTCTAGCATGCTGTTGTACAGTAAGTTAATACAGCATGCTTTTACTGGTCAAATACGGTCCCCTTGTTTTGGAATGTGCTTGGGGAGGACATCCATCTATGCAAGCAGAATTCCAAACTGTGGAAGTAAAGCAACCTGTTGATGGAGCGCTGCCATGTTCCACGGGCACGCCACCGCCGCCCGGCCGCTCCGCACACACAGTGCCCGCTCTGTTTTCCCAGGGCAGCTGGTGGAAACGTGTCCAGAGGTCCCTCGCTGAGAAAGGCAGGATGCCCAGGCTTTCTGAGAAGCTGCTTGGCTCTCTGCATGGCACTTTCTGTCCTCGGTTTCCTCTCCCATGGGAATCAGAGACGCACTCTTCTTTTCAGGCCTTCTTTTTGCCTGCAGTCCGGCTCCCATTCAGGAAGTCAGAGAGCTTCCGATGTGCCTCCAAGGGAGAGCCTGTTTTGGGGAGGCTTGCTTGAAAACCTTTCTCGTCTGATGATTCTAATGCACTGAAATAGCTGATGGTATCACAGTTCTTTTCCGCTTTAATTTATTATACTGTATCATTGCGACCATAGGTCGCAGATAATGTGAACGGTCACAGCTTGTCCGTCTGTCTGTCTGTCACGCCTGACACTGTGGTTCCATGGGTTTGTCGCTCTGACATCATGCTCTGATGTCACTGTGATGACAGGGGAACCACTCTAACAGAAAGGGTTTGCCGCTCTGACATCACGCTCTGGCTTCACTGTGATGTCACACTAACAGAATCTCCTTTATGCCCATATATGGCGTTCCCTGATGTCATCAATATTAAGCCCATATCTAACAGGTGGGAATGCCCATATATGGAGGCCACATCGGCCACATACCACATAACAGAATCCATTATGGTCAAGACAGCCCATATCTGTGTGGCTGGTTCTACAGACGGGGATCTCCATGTATGGGCAATGGGCATAAAAGTGTATGATGTCAGACATCATAGGCCTTTCACATAAGGAATAACTGAGTAAGCATGTTTGGGCTCTCACAGCATATCTCCATACACAGTTCATGGATCTCCATATATGGGTGCCAGGGGTCTCCACCATATATGGCTAACTGGTCCGATATACACTGGCCAGATGGCCAAGAATGTCGCCCTGAGGCGTAATTGTTACTACTTCTATTGTTACTTTGTGTTCAAATGGATCCAATGTAGTTATTACATAGTCACCAGCTCTTGTTAATACTTTTCATAACCACTTTGAACCTGGCGTCCCTATTTTGGGCATGTTATTGATCACAGGCAAAATCAAAAGTACCGAAAATAGCAGATCTAGTACAAACTTGCATCGTGAGTGACGCACTGTGAGCTTGTAGATCGTCTATTCTCGCCACTTTAGTGCGATACACGTGATAAAAACAAAAGGATGAAATGGGAGGTACAAGGTTTCCGCCTGACTGCAATGGTATGTAGCACAATCTACTGTATTCACCACTGACCTTGTCAGATGGCAAGGTGTGTGAATCCCATCTTCAGTTGAAACAATGGCATTCCAAGTCTCTTCACATTCTTGCTTTGTTAGGTTTGCATCATCGTCAGGAAGTACTAAAACATGTACTGTATTTTAACAAGGCTGTTTTAGCTTGAGCCAGCAGAATCTGCGGCTGTAAAAGCAGGCTGCGCAGCCCATTATAATGGTCATTTGGAGTTTTGTGCATTTGAGTCACATCCTTTCTGGTTCGAGGTTGAATGTTGTCCGCTGAAGTCATGGTTGGCATAACCACAGGATTATATAAGAATGCTTAGTGCTCCATTCCGATTCCGAATCCAATGCCTTGAACTGTCAGTAAATGGCTCGAGACAGCCAGAGGTTATGTTTGTAAAAGGACCATAATCAAAACCAGACAGGCAGATACTATAAGATAAGATAGAGCTGCACACTTTGACTGGGCGCAGGGGTTTGTATTGCCTTGTGCTTGTTGCAAAATAGAAGACCACAATGTGACTTGTGTCTCACCCTAAACAACTTGCAGTATGTCGCTATTTTGAGGGTGCAGTCTGTTTCTCTGTTGCCAGGTTCCATTCAGGCAGAAATATATCTGTATCTGTTGCACACCACCCAAACCTGTGAGTACTGTAGATGTGTTTTAGACCTAAAAAGAACGGTAGAGAGAATTCAAAATGTGTTGATTCATGGATTCTTTTCTCCTTTCTTGTTCTTTTTAACAATAATTGTATTTTTGTTGGCCCGGCTGAAAATTGTGAGAAGAACCTAGAACATTGGATTTCTTTCCACTCAGCAACTTGCCAGTGAAACGGAAGACAATGTCCATGGCAAGCTGCCAACAGGGAGTGCGTGTGAAACAGTTTAATCTCCACCTCTGAGTGGTTCACATTAATTCTTTAACTTAGAGAGGCATGGCATGCCTGACAGGCTGAATATCAATAGATCTTTGTTTTGATTGGACAGGAAATGGGTGTACCGGTATATAATATGGCTATATGGAATTATAACATACTGTACCTGGAGTTGCTGGGGCATGTACATTATTGTATTGTGTTACCTACCTTCATATTTGAAGGGGAAATGTATACACTCTGGATTTTCTGGTGAAGCGTGTCATGTATTTATGAATTTGAATGAATCACTGGAGGCAACAATATTCATCTTGAGAGATGCTTGTTGGTGAGGCTATTGAGCTGTTCTGGGCTTCTTTTGAAGCATCTGACCTTAACAGACCTTAACTCTCCTTAACAGGGACGTGCAGAGAATGTTAGAGAGGCAGGGGCTGACATTTTTAAAAGTGCCTTTTGGTGGAAATATTGAAAATAGCAGACCTCCAAGCTCACAATGCGTTGTGAGCTTGGAAGTCGGCTATTTTCGATAATTGATACCACACTGAACTAAGCATAATCAAGTCAATACTGGAGATGTGTCGTAACGGCATGGATTTCTACACAGAGAGGGCAATTCTTTCAACATAAGATGCTGCATTCAAGTTCAGGAGAGTTTGGACAAGGCAATTCTCTTTGATGCTGCCTTCAGGTATGGCATGGAAAGAGGGCCTTTGCATTTATTTTACCATAGTGAAAACTGCATTCATGGTCTGGAAAGGGCACTTTTTACAGACAGATAAAAGGGCAGGGGCTCAAGCCCCCTTTGACGTCTATGTGTGCACGTGCCTGCTCCTTAATGTCAGACGGTTGGATATAGAAACTGACTGATCCAACCTCAGTGAGCTGGCAGTAATGCATCAGCCTCCAGTCTCAAGTGTATGAGTGGTCTCGTCTGCTCTGTGTTATTGTTCCTGTGGTTTCTTTCTACTGGCCTGGAAAACATTCTTAGCCCCCCCCCCCAAAAAAAAACACACGTCCTGCTGTTGTTCATCTTTAGTTGCTGAATCACAGTCCTAACACTAGCAAACTAGTGGCCCTGGTGAATTGAAAGGCTTGCCCCCATGCCAGCACTGCCTTGTTGAACTGGAAGGTCGGGCCCCCTGTGCCAGGTGGGGTGTTTTAATGGTCACTGGATATGAACAGCAGTCCAGTGAGGATTTAGATCTTTAGAATGTGAAAGTCCGAACTTTAAACTGAAACAGATCGATTGCTATAATATCCATTTCCCTTTGACTACTAAACATGCCTTCAGCAAACTGCATAACTACATGTACATTTTCAGAGAGATGCCAAACTGCATTACGTAGAAAATTCTTTTGTTGGACATTGACATGGACATTGGACATTTTTAACCATGGAATGTTTTTTTTTTTTTTTTTACCGTCCATAGCCCACCAATGAGAAACAGAATGTGCCATCTTGATCTTATAATGAGCATTAATGAGGACCAATTATATGAAGATACGGTTGAAAATGACTCCTTAAGACTTTTCAAATATTTTCACTTTTTTCACACAATTTTTGTCTAATGTAATCCCGGGTGCTACACTCCCTCTGCCAACCTGTGGAGAAGAACGGACTGACCTTGTGCTTCCTTCCAATGCATGAGTAGTCCAAGCCGCTTCATTTCACCTGATGGGGGAGTTTAGCACGTGGAAGGAACATGTTATTCCAACCAGTTCCTCTCCCTTCAATCAGGCTGGCCAGGTGGAGGCAGTATAGAGACCAGGATTACTGCATGTTTTTTGTGAGGGTACCTACTCTAGGGGACACAGGGAGAACATGCAAACACCACACAGATTTCACTATTTATGAGATGGGGCTTAGCTTAAGTTACAAGATTACGAGATGGTATATATGTTTTCATGTCCTGGGGAGAAACCATATTTCTCTTTTTAGATTTGAGCTGAAAAGTCAGGTGTTGCCAAACTTGCCAAACGTTTTCAGCTCGAGACCCAAAAGAGTAATTTTCTAAATCATGAATCCCCTTTCAGCCAACCCATCCATTTCTCAGTGTTGTCACTGATGGAGGAGGGTCCATCTTAAGACAGCCCATAAATCACATGATCTCTCTTGTCTGACCTTCAGCTAGAGGTTGTTCCACACACCTCCTCTGGGCATTGTTTTACTATTCATATCACACGTCATAGCTTATTAGGCCTGGGGTCTGGCCAAGGACCCCTTAGCTGAGAGATGAAGTAGGGACCCTACATATTGTATAAAATAGTGTTGTAGATTCAACCTTTTTATAGATTTAATTGATAGCGTCATAGACTTGTTTGATCAGTGTAAATTAATGTTTTTTGTTTTTGTTTGCACATGATCGTTTCAAGTAGACACCACTTAAAACCTTAATAGCCTACTTAGTAAACTTTTTTTTTTTTTTTTTTACTTTTGTTTATTGGGTTTTTTAACAAGCATTCATTGTATGAATCAAGAAAAAGTTATAAAAATGCTTAATATATCCCCATTATCACAAAGACCTACTTAGTAAACTTGACCTCAGCTTTATACTTGGTCTGCTCTTTTTTCTACACCAAACTTCTTACCACCTAAAATAGAATTTCTACAAGCTTACAACACTTTTCAGTGCCAGTATCTGTGGGTCCAGGGGGGTCCCCAAATTATTTTGGGGGGTCCCCAACTGATTAACCTAATGTGCAACATAGTTTTCTCTAACCAACATAAAGTTGAAATGTATAGAGGGTATCTGCACATTTCTAAAGTGACAATTTCAGGACTTTTTAATACCTCTAAAATGAGGCCAAATTGTCAAATATTAGAGGCCGACATTCTGAAAATAGCCGATCTACGTTCTAGGCGTTGTGAGCATGTAGATCTGCTGTTTTCACAATAGAACTGTGATATACAAAATGAAATGCCTCAACTCTTTGTGCTCGTCAGTTAAAATTTGATTATTTTGGGGGTTGCGGCCTGAAAAAGTTGAACCACTGCCCTAGGGGTCCCGGGAACTCCTGTTGAAGATGCATTGGGCAAAGTTATGGCCCTCTATGCTCCTTGCTTCAGCATAGAGATGGCGTCTGTGTGTAAACATTATCTCATCTCATCTCCTCCGCTGTACAATGTCCACTCAGCCAGTGTTGGTTTACCCCCGGGAGATCCTCAAGGACAGTCATCTTTTGTTAATCTGTCCTCCTGCTGGCTTGATCATTAACTTGCTAGTCAGGACACAGCCTGTTGTCTTTACCAGCTGGTCTTGGCGGCTAAAGTGTGGATGGCTCTGGTCACGTGTCATCAAGTGACCTTTTATGTCGTAGGAAAACACATTCAGGGCTGCAACTCTAGCCCTTACCGACCCATTATTGATAACTTTATAACCTAAAGGACAGGTTGGGTTAGGGTTAGGGTTAACCCTAGGGTTAACCCTATATATATACATTTACAATATACAATATACATACCGGTATACAATATATACATTTCATAATTGACTAAATCGATTAGTCTGATTAACCACCTAAGACCTATTTCATTCTTTGTTGCACAAACATATCACCATGTTAGTTTATCAATATTTCTCTGTAATCAATTAAATCAATTAGTTCAGTTATCTGATGCACCCCTAGACACATGGTAAATGGTAAATGGTGCATTTATATAGCGCTTTTAATCCAAAGCGCTTTACATAGATTGTGCATTACATTCACCCATTCACGCACACATTCATACACCGGTGGCGGAGGAAACCATGCAAGGCACCAACCTACTCACCGGAGGCAATTAGGGGTTCAGAGTCTTGCCCAAGGACCCTTCGACATTAACACAGGGGGAGCCCGGATTCGAACTGGGAACCCTTCGGGATTTATACCCTTCGTGCTCTAATACCAGTTTCTCTACCCCTGAGCTATGCCCCCCCGCCACATCTCACAGTAATTGATTGATTTGACACTAATACTAGAGTTGCTGTTGCAAAATACTATGGGTTGTGCATTGTTGTGTTTACAACTCGGCACTGTAAGTGTGAGGGTTTTACCCGGCTAGCAAGATTCAGCAGCAGACTCATGCATTTCTTTATGTCAGAGACACGGTCAGAATGTGTCACAGTATTAATCATTCGTAATTTGCCAATTCATTTATGGTTCATCACATGTGGTTTGTTCTTTGTTGTATAGTGTGGTTAGTAGATTATATTGTTATTGTGGTTCTGAACATGTGATTACAACTTTGTTTGGGTTGTTTGTGAAGCTGGTGGCTTACTATATTCAGGTGGTCTGATAGAATGTGTCTGTTTCATCATCATGCAACAGCAAGTTGAAATACAGGGCATCAGTAAGGTAATGTGTTACACGATGAGCCAGCCCCTTACACGCGTCACTTACACCTGAGTTATGCTTGCGTGTGTCACACACAGAAAATAGCTGATTAACATCCTCACAATGTGTAGCACTGAGCTAGTAGAATATAGATTGAGCTGTGTATAACTCTGGCTGTACTCGCCCCAGTTGTCTGATTCTGGAAAACTCTCCATGATCTTGCATAACTTGGGTGCAGTGGTGTTAATTGATGGCAACCATAAGTGACCATTACTCTGTCTGGCGGGCATGCCTTGGCTTTGTAAATAAACCACTGATTACAGAGATAGAACACAGGCAATAAAAGATCTACTGTACACAGTGACAGTGTACAGTATTTACGTGTGACCTCCTTACACGCAGTTGTTGAACACAAGGTTTACTCATTGCCCACAGTGTTCGTCACTGAATCTTACATTTCAACCATCCATCTTGCATGAATACTTAAAGATTTGATAAAGTACAATGTGAAATAATATGAAGACAAAGAACTTTCTTGCCATTTACATATTGACCTAAGCTAAATATGTTCTTCCTTCTGAATTTTGGTATACCATAAATACCTCGGTTGTATTTTCTTTTGTTCATATTGCACTTATCTCAAGTTCAGAAGGAAATGGATGGTTTAGACTTGATGTGATGAGCTATTGCAATTTTAAGCCTTGTGTTAAACTTCCATGTTTCACTATTGTGCCAAGCTAAATTGTATCAGTTGCATAGTGTTTACCTATGAAGGCTAAATATCAACCTGAGAAGCGTAATTGCTAAAGTACTTTCTACAGCACACTGTAGTGTCTTCAAGCTACAGGTATTATGTAAAGGACTAATACTCTTTTTTGCAGTTTATATATTCATCGGGATAACAGAAAGTCTGGTCATCGTTTTGTACATACTGTATACAACATTGTGCTAAGTGCTTTATCTATGTGTTTCTCACCAGACGAAGACTCATCTCTCAGCGTTCATCACTGGAGACTCTAGAGGACATTGAGGAGAATGCCCCTCTACGCAGGTACTGTATTCAACAGGATCATCTCTCCATTAGATTACTGTATTTGACACTCAGCCCGAGAGGCATTTCCTTCACCATGGCTTTTATTATGAACATTAATCCAGCTGGTACAGTTCACTCTGCTCTAAGTAGTTTTTGTTTGTTTGTTTGTTTGTTTGTTTGTTTGGTGCACCTTAACAGATGCAGAACCCTATCAGGTTCGCCCCGACCAAAGAGCTACAAGAAGATCCACTTCATAAAGAACATGAGGCAACATGATATGCGCAATGGAAGGTATCAAATCAAACAACGTCATCCCTTGGTCAATATAAGCCCTCAGTGCATAATGGCAGGGTGCCATCAGTCAATGAAGTGCAGTACGAATGTTTCTCACGTTACAAGACAAATCCTATACCAAAGGTGCTAGTCTATTTGTTGCTCAAGAGTTTTGACTTGCATGGTAGACAAAGTGTAATTGACTTTTGATTTAAGAGAGACTGCATACTGGGAATCCTGTGCTTTCATACATATCTGGATACAGATTTTTGATTAGTGTCGCAAATCTTGGATAAACATCATGATGGCAATCAACTCCTAAGAGCACATGGCCTATCTCACTGTTCCAAATGAGGATGCTTGCGGTTCACTCCGAGATCCCTCACCACAAACAAATCTGACCACATTGGTATTGATTTATCTGATTTTCTTTTTGTAGTTTTTGTCAAGTACTGTTTTATCATAAACATTCCTACATTATCTTTTTAATATAAAAGTGAGCAATTTCTTTATGCAGAACAGACATTTTTTTATCTAAGAATACAGTATAGTCCTCTGGATCTGATATAACTATCCCTGGCACTGCTTAGGCTTAGCAGCTTTGTTGAAACCTGGCTTTGATGTACAGTAAGAGGAAAGACTCATGTTCTATAGTCTTTGTTTAGGCAGACCTATTAGCGAGTATCTTACAAGTACATGGATTGTTATTCATTTTGTGGTTGTCATGGAGTAGTTAACTTGTGTTTATATGTAGTACTATTGACCCAGATTGAACCTCTAAGCAGTTGATAATCAGCATGCCTGTTTGGTAGGCCTAAGTGCCATTTGTTAAATTAACTTTGATTACATTTGTTGGTTTATTCCTACCTCATAACCATATATGGTATAAATGTGACGTGGCTTTGCCGCACCATTTAACAATTGCTTGTTGGTTTATTGGTGCAGAAACAATTTGTTCTCCCTTAACCAGGTGTTCATGCTTTGATGCTAAAATAAAGTCCTTGAGTTTTTGGATGCAAAAGATGCATCATTCTTTTCTCCAAACCACTGTCCTCATATGTACAATACTAGCCTACATATCCTATAATTGTTATTTGTTAATACAGACCAATTCACACCAAAACACTCATTCTGACATTTCACCTTACTCTTTGAATTCTAAATGTTTGCTGCTCACTTTCTATACATGTTTTTTAGATAATTAGCTTATTTACCATGTTTTGTTTTATAGGATAGTCCTTATCAGTGGCAGAAGATCCTTCTATAGTGTATTTTCTGTCCTGCCCTATCGAGATTGTAGCCAAGCAGGGTATGTATACCACAGCATGCCAAACCGTATCTTTTTTTTCCCAGCTTGCGCTCCCTCTTTCCCTTTGTTTACCCTTTTTTTCTGTGGGTGTCTCCTTTACCTGGTGATACATTGGGAAGGATTGGTTTTGGTTGATGCATTTTTCATCCTCAAGTACACCCAAGAAAGCCAATGGGCTGAAACAGCCTCATAAGTTCCAATGAATGGGTATCTTGTGCAACCTTTGTGGCCTAATGCTTGTTGCTTGTATCCGTTTTCCATTTTGGCTGAGGTGGCTTTTAGACGCGCATCCTTGAACATTTTGTTTGTTGTTGTTTTCAACCCATTTTTGTCCATTGCTCCTGCTGCTGGCTTTGCTGTTCCCATTTAGGATTCACGTTCTGTGAAGTTCTTGCTATGCTTCCGTCTGCCCCTTGTAGCGCTTCAACTTCAAAATTGCTACCCGATATGTGCTAATGCCTATTGTCATGTGTTGTGCAATGGTTTAAAAGAGGGAGAGAGGAGCACTCGTCAAAAAATAAAGTTTCAAGAACTGGTCTTGGGTGCACGGCTCAGGGAACAAATGTACTTTAAGGAAATGCCAGCACTCACTTTTAATCTTTTTTCTTTTTGGAGCTGTGTGAAACACAGGCTCCCTATACGTGGCTGTGTGGGTCTGTGTGTGTGTGTGTGTGTCTGTCTGTCTGTCTGTCTGTGTGTGTGTATGTAGCCTGAACTTCCTAAACTTCGGCACGCCACTAGTCCCACAGTTTTGCCACCACACACTCGCGCCATATGTCAAATCGACCGGCTTACTCGGGAATCGTGGGCTATTTCCCCATTGACTTATAATGGGAATCGCAAAAACTCACATTCAATTATTTGTCTCTCGCAAACCATAGGGGCTAGAGTTGCAAGACTTGGAGAGGAGGTTCATAATGATTTCAAGGATTAAATACAAAATAATTGTGTCATTTGGCCGCATGGTGGCGCCATAACACCCCACTTTACGTTTTGGCCTGTAACTCTTGAACCGTAGGTCGGAAAATTTTCCCTGGATTCCTTGGGCCATGACGCATCTCCCCATATAGGCCACGCCCATTTGCGCCATGATAGATTTTCCGCCATCTTGAATTTTCTCCAAAACACACTTTTTGCTCCTTTTCCTACATATTTTCTTCAAATGTCACAAAAATCGGTACACATGATCCACACACACACACACACACACACACACACACACACAGCTCCACTTCACACGGGTGTGATTTTTATTTAATTCTTGCCCCAGCAGCTGCAGCAAAGGTCGGACGTTTCGGCCCAACAGGGCCTTCTTCAGCGTGTATCACTAGATACACGCTGAAGAAGGCCCTGTTGGGCCGAAACGTCCGACCTGTGCTGCAGCTGCTGGGGCAAGAATTAAATAAAAAATAAAAAAGATTAAAAGTGAGTGCTGGCATTTCCTTAAAGTGCAATGGTTTAAGCCTGCACAAATCCATCATGCTGGATGACTGATGTTTCTGTTTGGGGGTTATTTATTACAGACATGAAGTTTATTCATAATTTTAGTGTATTCCCTTCCCTGCCTAGGCTTAGAGCAGTGGTTCTCAACCTGTGGGTCAGGACCCCCAGGGGGGGTCCCCAAATTATTAGCTTAATGTGAAACATTGTTTTCTCTCTCAACAGTAAAACAAACAACATAAAGGTTAAGTGTATAGAGGCTATCTGCACATTTCTAAAGTGACAATTTAAGGACTTTTTAATACATCTAAAATGGCAAATTAAACATTGGCCAAATTGTCAAAATATTAGAGGCAGAAATTGTGAAAATAGCCGATCTACATGCTTGTGAGCTTTGTGAGCATGTAGATCTGCTATTTTCACAATATAACTGTGTTATACAAAATGTAATGCCTCAACTTTTAGTGCTCGTCAGGGTGGGGGGTGGTCCCCAGTTAAAATATGATTATTTTGGGGGTCGCGGCCTGAAAAGGTTGAGAACCAACGGCTTAGAGAGTACATCCTCTGACACAAGGAGAGAAAATGTCTCTGGCTTATCTGCAGAAAGAGACACTGTAAGCGTGTCTCCTTCTTAAAGCATCCAGGGCCCCCCATGTTATGGGAACTTAAATTGGTTCACAGAGCCTGCAATCTTCCACCTGGCCTGCATGGAGATGGCTCTGATCTGGCCTTGAACTTCTGGGGACTCAGATGAAGGTTGATGTAACCTCCCCTCCTCAGAGACCGTAAAGTGCAACCTCCCTCCTGGCCTGCCCTGCATGGACTCTGTATACAGCCAGGGGTGTCGCACCAAATTCTGGGCCCTGGGTACAAGGATTCACTGTGGGCCCCCCATGAATGTTCTTCATAGGGGGGAGGGGGTTTAACCCATTTAGACTGGTAACGCATTAGTACGCGTTATTTTGTGCTTTAATAACTATTGAAAAATAGCAGATATACAAGCTCACAGCGCTGCAAGCTTGTAGATCTTGCTAATTATTTTTAAATAGTGAAGATTTGTGCAAGTCTTTGAATATTTCAAATCCTAAGGTTTTTTTGAAAAACCTGTTTCCCATCTCAATATATTTAGTTTCAGGGACCCTCCTGAAGCAAAGTTTGAGTTACAAATGTTTGCATAAAAAATACATATATTCAAAGATTTGCACACATTTTCGTGACTTTTCAAAAATAGCAGATGTGAGCTTGTAGATCTGCTATTCAATAGCTAAAGTATAACATAATTAAGGCTCCTCCACCTTGATCCCCTAGTAACTCAGTCGTCCCCCCCCCCCCCCCCCCCTTGTGACGCCCCTGCATACAGTAGCTCTGCTCTGACCTTGCTCTGATGTTTTGGAGGAAATCAGTGAAAGAGAAAGGGGATGGATAAACAGAGAGAGAAAACAGAAAAGCACTTAATTGGTTGGGCTCAATTTCTTTAGTGGAATATCCTAAGCCAGTCATACAGTACAGTGCAAAGTGAAGGGTTAATGAACCTAATTTAGTGGGCACACAATGTTTGAATGCCCATTGCTGTTCGATGGGCTGTTTGATATGGTCAGGTTCTTTGGCTGGCTCAGGCCAGTGTTGTTATTGCAAAATGTCATTTTATTAACAGTCGACTGGTTCAAATTCCAGTTTCAAATTGTATTCCAGCAGTTGATAACCAAGTTCCTAGCCATTTAAAGGAACATAATGGTGTCAATACATACAGTATTATTGTCTATTCACAGATTTCTGCCAAACATCGTACATAAACATACAATGTTCCTGTTAATTGCTTTATTTTTTTAGATTTTGCATAATGAAGAATTTGCATTTTCTCAAAGTCAGCTATAGTTTTCATATCAATCAGTACTTCAAAAACATGATATTGATAACATAACTTTGACAAACAATAACTGCACCTTGATAATTAGCATGTTGGATTATCTACGTGTCTCAAGCATGTTTCAAGTTTCTGCAAATTGATTTTCAAACAGAATCAAACAAACCACAGCGATGCTTTGGAAAATGATTGGCCATAACGTGAAGGATAATGTGCTTTGTAGTCACTTTAGTCAGAGCTAGAGTAACATGTTACAAAGTAGCATGTTACTGTCATTATATATATTTTTATGATAATGTGTATGAACATGTGAGATTTATTGTTGCTACAAACATTATTATAGGGGATCATGTCCAAGTAACGGCAAAAAAAGCAAATTGTAGGTAGGCTACCACAAGGGAGTGGTGAGTAAATGGAAAGATACGGTATGTAAATTAAAATGAGTCCTGATTTAATGACACAGTTCAGCCATCATGTACACTCTTATTTGCCATTATTTAGCAAAGCTGGAAAGTTTGACCTCACTTTCCCTCAGTGTGGCCTGTATGGGCAGCCACAGTGCTGTAGGAACCAGGCTGTTTTTAGTAAACAGAAAATTATATATTCTTTCTATGCTGCAGCCAGAAAGAGAACATTGTTGTCATGTCCAGTTATTGTAACCAATTACAATTCATGCCCTAGTAGTAACTAATAGCCTTTTCTTTCAGGGCATATTAAAGAAAGTAATTAGTTACCGATTATTAATACAGAGTATTAATATTATAATATTATATTATATTATTAGTAGTAATATGTAGTTTATTACTTTTTAAAAGTAAATTGCCCAACACTTGCTGTAGTAAATAGCCAAACTTAACAAATAACAAATAATTATTATGGGCCTTTAATAGCCACTGCTACCTCTTATTTTTCTCTGTCTGACCCCAATTATTACATGTATTGTTTTAGTGTCATAGTAAACTAGCAGTTCAGTTCAGGTCTCTAGTCTAGAGCATTTACCTCAGAGTTATGGGAATTGCAATCTGGCTAGCTATCGTCAAAGAAAAGGGAACGCCCACTTGGTTTGTCCCTAGCTACAGACTCTGTCTCGAGAGAATGTGGGAATTGTGAATGCTGCTAATTTCACATCTATCTAATATTGTTGACCAAAAGTAGTTCATCTTTGAAATCATCTCCATGCTTGACTTTGACATAAACCTTGGGGCACTGGTCACGTATCATAATATAACACTACTAACAGAAACATTTGAACTCAGCTATTCTGCATGCAACTTGGCATCGTAAGCACTTCTCCTTATGATTTCCTCTTCTCTTCCACCGCAATAAGCTGAGCTATCCATTTAAAATTTCCCGGCTGGCTTCAAAGAAAGATCTCCCTAGAACGCTCTTGGTTTTTTTGTTTCTCTCCTTCTTACCACCTCTTGGCTGTTCTCTTGAGTCGTATCCGCTGTCTGGGGATTCCTCCGTCTACCAAATACCACTGTTTTCATTGCAGCATATTGAGCCCACATTAAGAACACTGGGGTTGCATGCCCTCTTGGTTATTTTGTTTAACCATTCAGAACGGGTACACATTATTGTGTATCATTATTTTATGCTTTAACTATTGAAAAATAGCAGATATACAAGCTCACAGCGTGGCACTGAGTGCCGCGCTGCGAGCTTGTAGATCTGCTATTTTTGAAAAATCGTGAAAATTTGAATTTTGACCCGATTCTATAAGGGCCTCCCCAGATGAACAGAATTCGTACGCAATGTTGTGGCATTTGAGGAATTTATGACTGTGACGAGGAACAGCCCAAATTCCCTCACGAGGCACAGTTTTTCTCCTGTCGTGTGGAAGCGCCCGCCGATATGTTAATTAGCTTTTTTACGACCTTTTTTACAACCCACCCGACAGCAGAAAATATCAAACTTGCTTGAAAATCACCGCACAGCGGGGTAGAGATCCAACCGTGATCCTGTCGTGTGACGGGTAGTGAAGATATCGCACCGAAAAAAACTGTCCCTCCTTTTTCCTTCCCTCTCTCGACTCTCCCTCTCTCTCTTCCGCCGTCCCCACTCACTCCCGTCACTAGTTGTGGGCTCGCCTGGAAGGCGAGCACACGTATGTTATCTTCATTATTTATATACTAGTCAGTATCTCCTCAATATTTTGGCGCGCTTCATCTCTTAAACGCTTACACCTTTCAACACCATTCAAATTTTTATGTGTTCAGCTTACTGAGGACAAGTGTGCTTGTATTTTTGGTTTTGAAATGTTTTGTAGTATAAATATAAAAAAATAAAAATGTTTAACTTTAAGCACCCAATGCATTTCCAATGGGTTTAGTGAGTGGGGACAGAGTGGAGAGAAGGATAATAGACCCATGTTTATGTTAAGGCGCTGTGGCTGCAGTGTTCACACTTCAGATATGCTATCTATATCATTGCGTTCACACAGGTCTGCTCTCTGATTTGATCCAAATGTCTAAGCTGTGTGATGTATAAAACTATAGTTATAGTTAAAACTATAAATAAATGTCCCTCTCCACTCTACTGATTACACAGCTGTGATCAAGAATCAAGTCCGGGCGATGGGATGTAAATCCCATAGCCATATATCCTAGAGCCCGCAGGGACAGTCAGCCATATTAGTGGTTGTTGTTGGTTGTCAGGGAGATATCAAAACCAATGCATTTCCAAGTCAGATCCACAAACACAATAAAAGCCATGCTCCACTCCTCAGTCTGGAGTGGCCACATAGAAGAACGCCTTGGTTATAGACATAGTGGAGGACATATGTGATCTGGGATTGTTAGCCTACAGTATATGCACTCAATATACTCCACTACAGTTGGAGTCCATTTGACAGTTGCTGGTTCCCAAACACAGAATCAAAAATGTAGATCTAGAACACATAGAATATGTACAGTACAGTAAGGTTCAGTAGAGTACAGTAAAAGTACAGTAAGGTTCAGTAGAGTACAGTAAAGTACAGTAAGGTACAGAAAGGTACAGTACAGAAAGGTACAGTAGAGTACAGTACAGTAAGGTACAGTAAAGTACAATACAGTACAGTAAGGTACAGTAGAGTACAGTAAAGTACAATAAAGTACAGTAAAGTAGAATAAAGTACAGTAAGGTACAGTGGAGTACAGTAAAGTACAGTAGAGTACAGTAAAGTACAGTATAGTAAGGTACAGTAGAGTACAGTACAGTAAGGTACAGTACGGTACAGTAGAGTACAGTATAGTATAGTACAGTAAGGTACAGTACAGTACAGTAAGGTACAGTAGAGTACAGTACAGTAAGGTACAGTAGAGTACAGTAAAGAACAGTAAGTTACAGTAGAATACAGTAAAGTACAGTACAGTAGAGTACAGTAAAGTACAGTAAGTTACAGTACAGTACAGTACAGTACAGTACAGTACAGTACAGTACAGTACAGTAAGGTGCAGTACAGTATAGTAAGGTACAGTACAATACTGTAAGGTACTGTACCTTACAGTACCTTAAAGTATCCTATTTGTTGGGTTGGAATCGAGCCCACACTGTTTCGAAGGAACAGTATTTCTAGTTATTAATATTATTTTCATAAACATCATCATATGATTAGAACCTACTACCATTTAAAGTTTATATCATGATCTTACTTTTAATGTCTGGTTTAATTCCCCCGGCATAAGGCGGCGGGTGAGCCAAACGGGAGGCTATTTTTTTTTTTTTTTTTTTCAATACAGGCTACTACTCCACAACATCTTGGATCCAAATATTGTATTTTTACTCCACTACAATTATATGAAAACATAGCTACTAGTTACTTTGCAGATGTAAATTATTATATTATAAAACATTGTGCCTTTAGCCCCGTTTTATAGACTATTTGAAAATAGCCAATCTACAAGCTCACAAAGCGTCGCGCTGCGCTGTGACACGTTGTGTGAGCTTATTTTGATGCCCTCACTTTCGTAGCCTACTTTTACTCAAATGCATTTTGAATTCCGGACTTTAACTTGTAACAAAGTATTTCAATAATGCAGTATTGATACTTTTACCTAAGACTAGAAAGCGCTGTAGGCTATGATCACCTCAGCTGCAGCACATCATAGGCTTATATCAAGCCTAATTTATCTCCGTCCCGCGATGATGTTGCGTGCAGAGAATAGCAGACCTCCAAGCTCAGAGTCAAGTGCACACAGTGTTTCATTCATTTGGATTCCCTTTGTTTTATTGTCTTAATTGTTCACTCCCATAAAGCACGTTATTTGATTTGATTTCGTATATCCCAGCACTTGGTTTTATTTCGTATCGCTTCGCAGCGCCGAGGCGCTTTGTATTATAGCAGATTGTTGAGTTTTGAAAGTCACTTTAAAACAGTTCGGTTTTGCATACAGGAATACATCAATGATCAGCTCTTTGCGCACAGTGCGCCATGCAGTTTGAGTGGTTATAGACACGTTTATTTATCCAGAAACATATCTTTTATGGCTTTGTTTTATTTACGGTTTGGGAGATTCAAGGCCAACACAGCTGACAGCTGCTGCTCTTCAGCGCTGCGAGGCGTGATTTATTTTTTATTTTTTTGTCTCGTCACGTCTCGCTCCAGAATTCGCCACAGGGGTGTCGGGGAAGAGTTCTTGTTGTGTGTGTGGGCCTGTCGCGCGTCTCTCGCACAGCGGGACACACGACCCAATAATCGTCAAGACTGAGGATGGTGTCGTGTGTGAGCTCATACGATCCGATGAAAAAATTATAATATCTTATTGTAGGCGAATTCTGTTCATCTGTTGAGGCCCTAAGTGTCTTTTGAATCCTTCTAAGGTTTTTTGAAAAATCTTTGATTCTATGTCAGCAATCTGGCCGGCCATCGTCAAAGAAAAGGTCCTTTTCACTTAAATGGAGCTCAGTTAGTCTGTTCTTGAGAGACCTCTATGTCAGTGGTTCTCAAACCTTTTCATGTGAAGGACCCCCAACATGATATGTAATTGGCCACGGACCCCCATCTCAAAATATTTAGTTCCAGGGACCCCCCCAAAAGCAGAATTTGAGTTACAAACGTTCGCTTTGAAAAGAACACATTTTCACAACTTTTTCAAAAATAGCAGATCTACAAGCGGCACCTAACCCATTTAGGTGCCGCATTTAGGCCTAACCCATTTAGGCCTAATTCTAGGCCTAAATGGGTTAATTATTATATGTGTATGATTTTAAATATGAAAAGTAGACCAGGATGGGAAGAATAAGAACAGTTCCAAAGCACTTCGCGATTCCTGTATTGTTGTTGTCGGTTTAATCAGAGAATTCCAATCAGAGGATTGCATTTATTTATTTATAAAAGACAGCTGGAATTCACTTTCAAGAATCCCCCAGGATCATGCTTGAGGTTCAGGATCTTATTTTCTGTATATTATTGGTGTGTTCTGCTTGTTACATTTATTAGTTTGGTTCCTCTGGTGGGACGTTTTATGACTCCCCTGGCAACAGCTGTGGTCAGAGGAAATATGTTTTTTTGGGTTGTCAGTCTTCACTACATATGAGTCTAGACAGACAATGGTGTAATGGTAAGTGGTTGGCAAAGGCATACAACCGTGATGCTGTATTTGTGGTTATTTCTAGGTTTTAAAGGTCCGTGCTAGCGTCATTGCATGCTTACAGCTTCGACCATATACATAAACATTGTCCTGTATATAACATGGTCCTTTATGTTTGGCCTATAACTCTTGAACCGTAGGTCGTACAGTCATACGGTGGTGAAGTTTACAGCAGGATCTTGCCTCATGTATTTTTACAGGAATCACTTGGCTAAACATCATTGCATGGTTGAATTAGAATTTTTTCATAAATCAATCTTTCTTCCAGGGAAATTAAATCAATCCATGCTTTAAAATGCATTGGAATGCAACAATAAATTAACTTTAACAAAAAGTAAACAAACAATTATAAATGAAACTTCTCTCAAGTTTAAAGTGTCCAAAGTCAAGCACACCACACTGTTCAGTATGCTTAGAAAACAGCCAAAAGTTATGTAAAGGATAGTGATAGTCAATGGGCTAAACATGCCAGACCACTGGTATGGTCCTTTAACATTCAACATCAGTTAAGTGGATGGTTTGGTTGGTGAAGGTCCTACCAGTCTATATCAGCCAGTCAGTCAGTATGGCAGCGCATTCAAATTGCACAAATGTCAGATTACCCAGCCTTTATGTTTGTGTCTAACCCAGCAAGAGATTTATCACAGTTCTAAAAAAAAAGATGTTGAACACAGCTTAAACGTGGCTTAGCCTTAGGCTGTACTGAGGCTATTCAGTTGCAGTAAGTACAGCAGTATGACAAACCCTTAGATGTTTCGGTTGGCATGTGACGGCCTCAGAGCTTGTTGACAACAGCAAACGTGGAACACAGGCACATTTGGCGCACGCTGACTTGACTCAGCAGCGACCACGGTTTTGCTCTACTGACACAGTTCTACTACAGGCCTGCATATCTCTATTCTCTACTCAGCAAACCATAGGACCTGTTGGAGAGAGCTCTCACATCGGTGTGGTATTTCCAGGATTGGTGACACAGCATCTTATGCTGGAAGAGACTGCTGCCCTGCCGGAGTGAAACCCTACTCTTTCCTTGTCCCTCCACCTCCCAAGGGCGCACTTGACTTTAATTGCCCAGAAACATGCCAAAAGAGACGAGCAATGACTGGAGCCGTGCCAGCGGATGAGAGTGCAGATCGATATTGGGGCATGTCTGATAGTTTGATAGGGAAGTGCAGGGACGTGCTGGGCCCCTGATTCAGCCCGGGAAAAAGAATTGGAGAGGCCCTCATTGCGCGCTATAGAGAGAGATATAGTAGCTGCTGCTACTCAAAGATTTGCCATTTCAGATCATGACAAGTGACAAGCCAGTGGGCCAATTACATTAGTTATATTTCGTCGTATATTTCGTCAGGTGGAAACCTTGTATGTCCAAAACCATTTGTTTTGTATTTATCATTTAAAAAAATATTTAAACTAGTGAAAACAGCAGATCTACAAGCACACAGATCTTCTGTTTTCAGTACTTTTGTGCAAACAGTTCCATTTTTACTTTTGTGCAAACAGTTTAATTTTTTCCTAATGGCCGGCCTGGACCGGCCGGGAATTAACCGGCCGTTTGGGAGTTGTCCCGCTTTTCCCAATGGCCAGCACGTCCCTGGGGAAGTGGCAGTTAGCTGTGACAGGCAGGCATCACCAGTGGGGTGGAAGGGAACGTAACAGCGCTGCAGGGTGCACCAGTTGCACGAGAGTTGTAAAGGTCTTGTGCCCGACAGGGACATCAAACTGGAAGGAGGAGGAGGAGGGCGTCAGCGTCATCCCTCGGGTGGCGTCAGCGCCAAGGAGATGGTGATTGGGCTGGAGGGAGTGGAGCTGGGAGCGGACGGAAAGGTGAGATTACCCATCAGATAGGGCTGTCACAATTATTACATAATCGTCAAATCGTGATTATTTGACATAATCACGATTTATTTTTCATAATCGGCATAATTGTTTCCATGTTGAAAAACTTTCATATATTTAAAAAAGAGTCAAAAATAGTGGAAATAGCAGATCTACAAGCTCACAACGCGTTGCATCGCGACGCGTTGTGAGCTTGCAGATCGGCTATTTCCACTATCAATGTTATTTTTTAAGTATAAAGTTGTCAAATATGTCAGTAATTTCTCTGTATATTTAGGTTATGTGTCATATCTACCATGTGCAACTTCAAAGCCTAAAAGCCAAACAGAAATGTAATTGTCAACAACAAAAACACAATTAAATCGTCAATCGCAATTATTTGAGTGACAATTAATCGTCATGTAAAATGTCATAATCGTGACAGCCCTACCCATCAGAGCCGTGTGCAGTGCCCCGGAAAATCCTCAGTGTTGATTTAACTCTTGAGTGTGAGTGCGCAAATGTGTAGAGTAACTGGGTTAACGAGACCCATAAAGGTCCCAACGATATAAATCATTTAGCTGAAAGTGTGAGACTGAGAACGACTGATTTAGAAGGCGTTTGTAGAATTGGCCTCATGTCTTAATTAGGGTTGGGTATCGTCGGCGATACTTTTAATGGTATCGATTCAATGACGTCGATACTATCGGTATCGGTTCACGTAAAAACGAACAATACCTTGTTTCCATACTTTTTAATGCACCCCTTGCCGGTCGCATCTGTAACAGTTGGTCTACTGAAAGTTTAATGACTGCTTTAGTAGGCTACACTCGTTACTGTGAAAATAGCCGAGAATAGCCTATAATGTTTATTATTATGATAATGATCCAACGTCTATAAAATAGCCCATAGAAAAAGGCAAATAATAATTATAATAATAATAATAAATAAAAAGTATCGAAAATGGTATCTAAAAAGGTATCGTATCGATTCCCAGGTATCGAAAAAGGTATCGTATCGATTAAAAGGTGAACGATACCCATCCCTAGTCTTAATGCAGGGGTCTTCAACGTTTTCAGGCCAGGGACCCCCAAACTGATGGGGAGATTGAACAGGGACCCCCTACCACCTTGTGGGGTGGGGGGTCGGGCTACAACATTTATTTATTTATTTTAAACATACATGTACAAGGTACAGTGAGCAGGCTGGCCATACCACTACCGTTTCTAAACACATTACTTAATTAACTGAGAACCATGTCAATACCTTCAACAATCTGTCAACTGCACAGTAATCATGCAAGCTATTCAAAATGAACAGAATCAGGATTTATTTTTAACAAAAATCGCGGACCCCCTGTTGAAGACCTCTGTCTTAATGGGTTGATGAGGCTCACTTGTACTGTACTGTATGTTCAGGGTTCCCACGGTCATGAAATTCCTGGAAATATTTTGAAATTAGATTTTTTTTTTTCCAGTACTGGAAAGGTTTTGGAATTGATCAAGGGTCCTGGAAGGTCCTGGAAAAAATAGCTATGCATTGTCTTTGGTTATTGATTTTGTCAATACCTCTGAAATGACAAATTCAACATTTGCCAAATTGTCAAATATTAGAGGCAGAAATTGTGAGCATGTAGATCGGCTATTTTCACAATAAAACCGTGTTTTACAAAATTTCTCTACTCTTAGTGCTCGTCAGGGTGCCGGGGTCCCCAGTTCAAATATGATTATTTTGGGGGTCACTGCCTGAAAAGGTTGAGAACCACTGGCATACTGAGCGTTATTGAGCTGAATTATTGTTATATAATCCTGGAAATCGGGTTAAATATTCTGGAAATCTTTGTTTTGGAAATTAATTGGTAAAGATGTGTGGGAACCCTGACTGTACTGTATGTTGCTGCTTGTTTGCTAACATCACTGTATACTCTGCCCCTGGTGTCTGCAGACGGTGTCCTACACCCAGTTTCTGTACCCCACCCACGTCCTGGGCGGTGGTCCTGGGCGACGGAACACCATCGACTCCACCTCGTCCTTCTCCCAGTCACGTAACGCCAGTCACCGCAGCCTCAGCTTGGGTCGTGCCAACAGTAATCAGAGCAGCACTGACACAGGTTGCTCCCATAAATCAACTAATTGCTTCATTATTACACAATTGCCTGATTGTAATTATTTGAACTGATTATTTTTGCACAATCGTTAGAATGATTTCCATTTTTATAAAAAATAGCAGGGCATTTTGGGCATATTTTGGGCATTTTGCAACCACTTTGGCCATAGTATATTGTTTATTTAGATTTTTTGGTATATTTCAGTAATAGCCTATTGTATATTTAAGTTATTTGTCATATCTGCCCAGTGCAAGAGCCTGAAAGGCAAACAATGCCAAAAACACAATTCAATCATTCATGGCAATTGTTTGTATGGCAATAAATCGTCAACTAAAATCTCATGATTGTGACTGTCCCTAGCCCCCACAACTCACCCTGTTCAGATAATTGCAATTCATGCGACCATACTTTTAGTACTGTTTATCTTGCATAACACGTATAGACTTTGTAATCAATGCAGTATGTTTGCTAGTACCGTAGCAAATAAAGTTTGCTGCCGTTTCCAAATGTGTTTTCCTTCTGTGAAGTAGAACGCCCGCACAGTGCACACTACAGCTGTGTCGGATTCTGAAAAGAAGATGTTTCGCAGACTCATTTTGCATCTGGCTCATTTGTCTTCTGATCTCTGTTGTTGTGTTCATGGTCTCGTCAGGGAATGATCTGGGGGACTTTCGTGAGTACGACCCCAATCTGCTGGATGACCCCCAGTGGCCTTGTGGGAAGCACAAGAGAGTTCTCATCTTTCCTTCCTACATGGTGAGAGAGCGTTCTGTCATTTATCATAGTCAGACTCAGAATTATTTATTTTGTGCTCAGACAGTTTTGCTTGGAGAGGTTGGTGTCTTGTAAACAACAACACATTCAAAATATTTACACACTAAGTTATGTACAGTCAGTTACGTTATGGGACACTAACGAAAATTACATCAATGTTTTCCCATCGAGATTAGAAAAATGTTACTTTGGTTGAGAACATTACTTCCCTCTGTGAAGTTAACAAGAATAAATATTCCATCCCTAACAAGTTTTGAAATAGTTTTTGTTTCTGTTTGTTTATTTTATTATTATTGTCAGCATATCTGCTTTCAGTAAATATAGTGAAAACAATTATAGACAAGAAAAATGTGTCCCCCACACTTTTATGTGCGTGTGAATGGAAAATCCTCCTGAAGTTGATAAACTCTTCTGGGTGAAAGCCACAAGTGTATATGTCATTATTCTCTAATCAACAAGAGCATTTGTCCAAAGCCTCTTTCTTTCTCTCTCCAATCCACTACTATTACTTTGGGTCTGGTAAATGTACAGTATATTCACCAAAACACCAACCCAGTGGTCAGTAGCTATTCCCTCCACCAACCCATCAATAGCTACTAGCATCACATTTCTGGCTCTTGCTACTGTGGCCGCTGCACGCTGTACGTACTAATCACTCTCTCATGTTCCGGAAAGGAACGGATGTTTTATTGTGTTCGCAGAGGGGAAAAATACCAGTCTCTCGTCTCATTCTTTACTGGGCTCTGTTTTTGTTACTGTGGAATGGCAAAATACACAGTGAGGGTTGAAATGTTCAGTCAAGGCCAGACAATGTTTTCTCTTCTCTTCCTCCAATTGCGAAACCCCAGCCTCTCACAACAATAGCTATTGTGTTTACTACAGGATTTGAACCAGTGACTTCTGAACATTTCGCTCGATGACCGCGGCGCTTAGAAGCCATGACTTTCCCTGGCTGGATTTTCAGGCTGTACAAGCAGGAGATAACAGACGTTTCTTTTTTTTTAGCTTGGCTTACAGCCAGGGAAGTTTCTATGAATCGGAGGAAAATGTTAGCTTCAGTAGAGACTGTCATAGTTTTTACACCCTTTGTCCCCTTAATGTATTTGTAGATGCTTGGAATAACATACTTTGGGTAAAATTCACGAATAAATGCCTTTTTTGTTGAGGTGTGTGAGGTGTGACAATAGTAGACAATTTCCTGTACTTTCATACCGCGTATTAATTTCACAATGACAGAGGTTTATTTCTACTGCATTTGACCAGACTCCTAGACTAGAAAACAATCCCCACTTCTACATTTTTGTGCAATTACTTTTTTGACATTTATTACTATTTTGACATTTATTACTATTTTGACATTTATGACACAGGTACAAAATATTAAAATATTTTCACCTTTTTATAAAATAGAATGAAATGAAATAAGACTTAGCAATTAGGACATTATAAGTCTGTGATCACAGAAAAACAAGCATACCATATTAACTTGTGTGTGCGTGCACGTGCGCGTGTGTAAGCAATGTTTGTGAGCCACCCAATGCAGGAGAGTAAAGCAAGACACCTGTGTGGTGTTCCTCCAGCCTCGGCTTTCAGATTGACGGTGCACCAGTGGAACCCAACACCTGTGTGTGGGGATCCAGTCACCTTTAGTCAGCTCCCAGGGTGTCTGTCTCTCTGACACATTGTCTCCTTTTCCCTTTCAGACCACAGTCATTGAGTACGTCAAACCCTCTGACCTCAAGAAGGACATGAACGAGACTTTTAAAGAGAAATTCCCTCACATCAGGTTGACACTCAGCAAAATAAGGAGGTATGATTGTGTCAAAAGTTGGTACCATATAGGTCCTATATGACCTATATGAGCTCTGACCTAAGTGTCATATCATGTCATGTCCATGGCTTAAAGTTCTCAGTCGCCACAACTGATTTCAGTCATTTGGATTCCATCCGATGCGTTCAGATTCCTTATGAAAGCATGTTGCGCAGCGAAAATATCCTATCTACAAGCTATCAATGCGTCCTCATTGAGAGCTGTTTCAATTTGCAGCGCGAGGCGTTGTGAGCTTGTAGATCTGCTATTTTTGGCTAAAGTTCTCACAATAAGGACACTAGGGTTCAAGTGGTTAATATAAAAAAGGAGAACAAGACCATTGAACAAGACCATTGCTTTAATCCATGCATGTCATATCGACATTGCCAATTGTGTGCTGTAGTATTCAGTAGAGATCATCCCTGTTCGCTGTGTGTGTGTGTGTGTGTGTGTGTGTGTGTGTGTGTGTGTGTGTGTGTGTGTGTGTGTGTGTGTGTGTGTGTGTGTGTGTGTGTGTGTGTGCGCGTGTGCGTGTGTGAATAACGAGGAATTGTTTCACTTTATTTTGTCTAATCTTAATTCATTTATTTCATTTGTATCACTCGGGCCACAGCTTGAAGAGGGAGATCAGGAAGCTTGCACAGTTTGAGTGTGGCTATGAAGAGCCTACTGTGGCCATGGCCTTTGTCTACTTTGAGAAGCTGGTGCTCCAGGGTAAACTCAACAAGCAGAACCGCAAGCTCTGTGCCGGTGCTTGTGTCCTTCTAGCGGCCAAGATCGGTGGAGATCTCAAGAAACTCGACGTCAAGCATCTGATAGACGTAAGGTTCTTCAATAAGAGGTCTGGCCTCAAGGCCTTGCTGGGTAACAGTGAAAATATGATAACATAAATCTGTAAATACAAGACGGGAACCTTGAGTTTCTGTAAATCTTCAATTCAATTAATGTCCTTAAAGGACAACTTTGTTTTTTTACAGCAAGGGTTCATCTTTTAGATAGTCATTAGAGAAAAGAAAAATGGCAATTGTGTTAAAATGTTTTCATATACTTCTTTCTATCATTTTAGTGATTTTAACAATTTTGATTTGCATGGAAGTGTATTTACACAATAAGCCCATTCCCAAGATGCACCGCAATCTTTCATGGGCAGATGTGACTTATGGGGGCTGGTGTAAATAGTAACAAAGAAATTGTCAGCTTATTGTGTCTAAAAATACATATTTATTTAAAGATCATAAATAATCTATAAAAAATGGCTGCTGGTTCATTCTAATCAATTATTTGATGTATTATCAATCTCAAGTACCCGACAACATGCCCTGAGGTGCTAGATCTAGACATTTACAAAACAAAAGACACCGATGCTCACCGATATCCCAACCACGTCTTCTTCCATGCAGAAACTGGAGGAGCGCTTCAGGGTGAACCGCAGAGAGCTGATAGCCTTCGAGTTCCCTGTTCTGGTGGCACTGGAGTTCAACCTGCACCTGCCAGAGCATGAGATCATGCCCCACTACAGACGCCTGCTGCAGACCTCCTAGCATTAGTGACCCGTCAGGGGGAAACGAATGCCTTCTCCTCCTGGTCTCCGGGTCTCCACCCTCCTTCCACTCGTCTCTTCCACAGGTCAAGGTAGCCCTTGTTGTCTCTCAACTGCTCCTACTCATCACTACAGCCAACACGCTCCCTCCCGCAACTCAGAGAATCGATATTGGCCAAAGTGACGCACATTTCAAAACATATTTTTAGAGTTCCGACTTCTACATTCTTCATCACATGCGTTTTTCCGATGGACGTATGAACGAAAGGGTTCAGCCGTCCGCAAAGACGTTGATTGTTTTTCCAGTTCGTGTATTTTCGCATCTCGAATCACTTAACTTTTATATCTCTGAGGCCTCTTCTTATCTTTGTGGTTAAGAGGGTTGTACAACATATTTTTTTGTTTGAATACAATGGACTTTTTGTAAGGGAAGCAATCAATGATTGTAAGATTTTTCATCACCCTTTTCATTACAATCCTCATCGTGAACTTTGGCATGGTTGCCTTCTGACTTTACAAACAAATTGATCGAAGCCGCAAAGTGGCTGCTTTTGACTGACTGTTATTTCTCGATTCCTCCCACGTTCCTCCTTTTTGCAAGTCATTCTCCAGTTCCTCTTCACTGAAAGTGCACTTTTTGTGGCAGCCATTCTGAAACAAGTGATGGGTTTTGGAAATAACCCTAAAAAGAAGCTCATAAACACCACATCAGACAAGAAATTGAATCTGATGTTATTTTTTGTCATTGCTAAAATGCTAAATCACTTCTTTTCTAGCAAACAATCCACAATCCGCATGAGAATTAGTTTTCAAATACAGTACATGCAAATCTTTTGAGATTTCCTACAGTGTATTCATTACAGCTTAAGTATTCCTTGTTTTCTACCTGTTGAATGCTTACTCTATGGAGACTTTGAGCTGTATCTTCGTCCATGCCTTACTTCTTTGTCCTTTCTTTTGAAAAAACATTTTATACTTCAAATAGCCGATCTACATCGAAACGTTGTGAGTTTGTAGATAAGCTATTTGAAATATTTATTTATGTTTTTCAAAATAGTAAAAAATGGAAAAAGAGTTCAGGGGTAAGGGGTAAGGCATGGATGAGAATAGGGCCCTCTGTGTATTTTCCTTTGCTCTATGTTAGAGTCTATTGCCAGCACGTTTACAGTGCTATACCCGAGGGTTGTTCTGAAGAGCTGATCACAAGAATAAAATGCCATTCACTAATGATCAGTATTTGGGTATTTAGAATACAACTTGAATTTCATTCATTCATATTTGAATTCAATATTAATTCAGTTGTGTTTTTCTGAAACATTAAACCATTTACAGCTACACCAGTGTGACCAATTACAGTAATTTTCCACTACATGTATGCCTAATGTCTGGCATGTATTTTGACTTGAATTCTTTGTACTTCTTTGAATTACCTTGATTAAAAAAAAAACGTTATTGGACTGAATTATTTAGCATAATAAGAGAGCCACCTAGTATTGAGAAGCCACTAATCAGGAACATAGGCCTTCTTATACATGTGTATTCAATGCTGCACAGATGTGTTGATTGTAAAAGATAAAAATAAAATTGAAAGAAGAACAAGTCTTAATGAGAGGAAATGGACTGTTGTGACTTGAGGTGAAATACGGTTGAGCTACGTTCTGTTCGTTAGCCCAAAGAGTTTGCTGTATGACACATTAAAAAGCTTTGTGAAAGCTCATGTTCAAACTGATTTCATGTGTATGTAAATAAGCTGCTTTGCTTGTTCAATAAAAACAAGATTCTGAAATATGGAGAAATGTGTCAAAGTAGTCAATGGATGACTCAAGTTTCTTTGTCAAACTGTTCGCTATATTCGCTTTGCATTTAGGAATGAGAGTCCTGTTTATACTTATTCCACACAGACAATGTTGCTTCCACAGCTCAAGTGGTCTCATTCCTTCTGTCACACCGCACACCTGTATATCTGTTCATCAAACAGAATTGATGTGACTTAAGAAAGCTTAAAGTGCTTGCAGCACATTTTGCAGTCAGTCATTGCCTCTGGCTCTGATGCAATCGGAGAGGGCGATTTCACATAGGGGGTCTGTGTGTGTGGGGGGAGGAGGGAGGGCGGGGGGGGACATGTGTCCGATGTAAACAAGGCTGAGAGTCACGCCAGTCTCGTGCTGCCATCAAAACAAACAGACCAGGCCTGAGCGTGGACGCGGCATACATGGCTTAGTCCCTTCCATTGACTGCCTAATTCCCCCCTCGCAGCCTCATAATGGGGGCTATTGATTGGCCTTCCTGAGCCCCCGCTCACACATAAGTGACTCTCATTGTGAAAATATGTGTACGATAGTTTGGGGCATGCTCCAGTCTATTGCCCTTCCTTTTAAAAATAACATTTGGCTGAAACGGCAGTTTGCACCCTTCCCCTCATGATACTGTGACTAAGGGCTTTTCCGTGGGTCAGACCCCTCCATCCACCGCTATTTATGGCCGTTTGTAAACAAGGAAGTGTCAAGCGTTGCATAGGTCTAGAGCAGCTCCACGCTTTGATTTGTCGTCATCAGTTTCTGTTACACCACAATATTACAACATTTCCAGATACACTATGTATACAGTTACAGAGTTAAGGTAGAGTGAAGGGTGGGCACGTGTGACCGACTGTTTAAATCAGCCATTAACCATCCCACAGAGTGCAAGCACAAGTTTAATATGAACCAGTGCAGACACGTGCACACATAGACATCAAAGGGGGCTTGAGCCCCTGCCCTTTTATCTATCTGTAAAAAGTGCCCTCTCCAGATCATGAACGCAGTTTTTACTATGGTGAAAGAAATGCAAATGTCCTCTTTCCATGCCATACCTGAAGGCAGCTTTCAAGAGAATTGCCTTGTCCAAACTCTCCTAAACTTGAATACAGCAGCTCATGTTGAAATAATTGCCCTCTCTGTGTAGAAAGCCATGCCGTTACGCCACATCTCCAGAATTCATTTGATTATGCTTAGTTCAGTGTGGTATCAAGCAGTGAAAATAGCCGACCTCCAAGCTCACAACGTGCCGCAGAGCGACACGTTGTGAGCTTGGAGGTCTGCTATTTTCTATATTTCCACTAAAAGGCCCTTTTAGAAATTTCAGCCCCTGCCTCTCTAACATTCTCTGCACGTCCCTGAACCGCTGTATCTATCTGGCAGGAGGCTTGACGCCTCCTTGCAATGTTTTTCTGTTGAACCTCCAACACCACATTGGGTTAGGAGGTGAAAGCACTGCAGGTGGACTTGAAAATGTGATCCTCGGTCCCTGTTTGAGATGGCTATCTAATCCTATTGTTCCACCCTAAGAGTCTGAGTCAGAGACAACCGAGCCCAGAGTAACCGAAAACCAGTGACGCAAAACAAGACCTTAAATGCCTCATGCGCTTATTTATTGATGGACTTTTTAAAATGCTCAAGTCCCACTTTGTTTTCGTTAGTTTGTTTTCGAGCTGATGTGGTGTTGGTAATGTAAATTTGAACGAACGTGGGAGAAACCCGGACAGTAAAAAGTTCCTTGATGATGATGATGATGATGATGGTCATGTGCAAATGAGTTTTGAACGTGTGTTGATGTATGACTTTCAGAAGTGCAAATAGTAGGCCTACTAGGACATACAGTATGGAAATTGGCCTGTGAATTCTGATAAATGTAGCCTACAATATATTGAGTCATAAGTTAAAGGTCCATATACATTTCTTGTAGTTGATCTACTCCCATACAGAAGTACAATCAGCAGGTGTTAAACTTGCTATAATATGTAGTTATATGTATTGCATAGCATTTAGTATTGATTTAGTTGTCAAATGCCAGAAGTGTTTGGAAATTAGTATTCATTTCCTACATTGCCGTACAGACCTTTTTCATTTGACCATGTTTAAACAGCGCCCCTGAACACAGAGGTCTTTGTTGGTTCAGTACTTGGTGATTTGAGCCCACATGTTCATTTCCACAGGGTTAGAGTTCCAGTTGGTGCACTTTGTCAGTGCTGCTGCTGGAAGCAAAGGAGAAGCGTCATCACACTCCACTTTAATGATCACAATTAGGTGTTTAAATACTGTAATAGCTTTGTGCTGCAGAGGCAAGATCCATGGCCTAGGCTACAATATCTTGGCAATAGCACAGTATAGTTATCTACTAGTAAGACACCCGAGGGTGGAATGCGACCTCAGGGTGACATGCGACCTCGCCCTAAAGGGCGAGGTCACGCCAATTCTTGACTATCTGGCCAACCACAGCGTTTCTCTGACGATTCTAGTTGTTATCATTCTGGGGGGAGTTTGTTCATGTTTTTGTGAGGGTATCAACCCTAGGAGACACGGGGAGAACATGCAAACTCCACACAGAAAGGCCCTATCGCCAACCCCACCTAGGGTGTGAGCGATAGGGCCTAAACATGGAGATGTGGAGAACACTATATATGAAGATAGTCCAGTCCATCATGTCATATGGGACTACCGTCATAGACAGTAGCCATTGTTAGGCCGGAGTCAATGGCTGTCTGTCTGACTGTCTGTACAGGAAGTGATGTCACATGACATACTTTTTATGCCCATATATGAGTCATTCTGTACCACATCTCCATGTTTAGGCCAAACAGGTTTGCTCCATTTCTCCATGTATAGGTCCAAATGACCTCGCCGCGCCAATTCTTGACCATCTGGCCAACCACAGCGTTTCTCTGACGATTCTAGTTGTTGTCATTCTGGGGGGAGTTTGTTCATGTTTTTGTGAGGGTATCAACCCTAGGAGACACGGGGAGAACATGCAAACTCCACACAGAAAGGCCCTATCGCTCACACCCTAGGTTGGGTTGGCGATAGGGCCTTTCTGTGTGGAGTTTGCCTAAACATGGAGATGTGGTACAGAAGGACTCATATATGGGCATAAAAAGTATGTCATGTGACATCACTTCCTGTACAGACAGTCAGACAGACAGACAGCCATTGACTCCGACCTAACAATAGCTACTGTCTATGACGGTAGTTCCATATGACATATTGGACTAAACTATCTCCATATATAGTGTTATCCACATCTCCATGTTAGGACTCATATATGGGCATAAAAAGTATGTCATGTGACATCACTTCCTGTACAGACAGTCAGCCATTGACTCCGGATTAACAATGGCTACTGTCTATGACGGTAGTCCCATTATGACATATTGGACTAAACTATCTCCATATATAGTGTTATCCACATCTCCATGTTTAGACAGCCAATGACTCCAGCCTAACAATGGCTACTTTCTATGACGTTAGTCCCATATGACATGATGGACTGGACTATCTCCATATATAGTGTTATCCACATTTCGTGTAGCCGCCCTGTACAGGAAGTGATGTCACAACTCGCTGACATCACACTGACATCACAGAGGATACGGAAGGACGGTCACGAGGATACGGAAGGAAGGAAGGACACTCAAGTGACACGGTTCTTCAGAGTATATGCGACCTTCGGTCGCAATAATAGTGCTGTATACAGTAGTTGTATTTTTTCATTTTCTGAATTACTTGCACTCTTGAAATGTATTATGTCATAATATTGGTTATAGCTGCTATTAGAGTGCTATTTGTTTTCAGAAATGTATCAATGAGATCATTAACATCCATAACTGACTAGAAGCTGACCCTCAATTTCTCAGTTAAAAATGGCATCTGAGCGAAGTGAGCGGTGCAAACATGACACACATGCATATCTCCTTGTATGGGTCAGGCTGTCGGTGACAATAGTGACTTTATGTGTCGAACTAAATACATTTGGCAAATACATTCCGTACTAAAATACGCAAAGTGAAATGTAGGAGCGGTTTTCACCGCCCAAAAACTGGATTTGACAGCTAATGTCTGGGAGAAAGATTGAAAATGACAAGGGGCACTGGGGGTATTGTATATTAGTCCAGGCGCCAATACTGATACATTCACAAATTGGTTACACCCAAGGTGACCGTACGTTTTTTTTTACATTTTTGTCTTCCTACATGTCTCTAGTTTGCATTTTGGTATGATAACCCTTTCTGAGACCCAGCTAAATTGATGTTATCAGCCGCTAGAGTCGGTGTCCCATTAACTTTACTATACAGGGAGGCACGGTGGCGCAGTGGTTAGTGCTTCGCCTCACAGCTAGAAGGTCCTGGGTTCGATTCCCGCCGGGGGACGCTGTGGGCGCTGGCGGCGTGTTCCTCCTCCGCGTCATCAGCGCCCACACCCTAGGTGGGGTTGGCGATAGGGCCTTTCTGTGTGGAGTTTGCATGTTCTCCCCGTGTCTCCTAGGGTTGATACCCTCACAAAAACATGCACGTAATCCTGGTCTCAATAATGCCTCCCCCTGGCCAGCCGGGGCGCCTGATGGAGGGGAAAGGAACTGGTTGGAATAACGTGTTCCACTGTTCCTTCCACGTGCTACGTCCAAACCAGGGAAATCTCCACTGTCAGGTGAAAAGAAGCAACTTGGACTCCTCATGCATAGAAGGAAGCATGAGGTCAGTCCGTT
Source organism: Nannobrachium achirus (assembly GCF_963921795.1). NCBI lineage: Eukaryota > Metazoa > Chordata > Actinopteri > Myctophiformes > Myctophidae > Nannobrachium > Nannobrachium achirus. The sequence goes on from NC_137814.1 coordinate 37,784,915, forward strand.
GTCTCCCTTGGCGCGGCAGAGGGAGAGCAGAGCCCAGGATTACATAGGCAATTAGCACTGGGTGAAAAAATGGGTTACAAAATTGTGGGATAAAAATTATAAATTAAAAAAACTTTACTATACAGGAGGAACAAAAAACAAAAAAATCATCTGCTTTAAGTACCATATGAGGGGTCAAACTAGGGGTTTTTCATGATTCTGAATCCATTGCATGCATTTGTACAAAGAAATGCACAAAAAACATTCCTTGGGCAAAAAACGGCCCCACAAGACTATGGTTTAGTGATGAAGTTACACTTTTGTGGGGGCCGTTTTAGCCCAAGGAATGTTTTTCGTGAAAAAAAAAATAAAATAGTTTGACCCCTCATATGCTACAGACAGCAGATAATTGTTTTCCTTTTTTTCCCTGTATAGTAAAGTTAATGGGACACCGACTCTAGCGGCTGATAACATCAATGTTGCTGGGTCTCAGAAAGGGTTATCATACCTAAATGTAAACTAGAGACATGTAGGAAGACAAAAATGTAAAAAACGTACGGTCACCTTGGGTGGTACCAATTTGTGAATGTATCAGTATTGGCCCCTGGACTATATGATGCAACAAGTTTGGGGTTCAAGGCTACTGGTATCACACACACTATGCCTGTGTGGTGAAAGAAGGCATTCTCAAAAAGCTTGCTTAATGTCCCCATTGTTATAAGTTAAAATCTTACTCATTTCAAAACTATGTTTGAAAGCTAACTTCTGGATGAATGACTTACTGCCAAGGCCAAGGGACACCCTGTGGTTTGGTATTGCAACAGAACAGTGGTGCAATGGGGCCTGCAGCAGGGTTTAAGACCACATGTGCCATTCTGGGCACCTGCCATGATGATAGACTGTATAGACCAGGGGTGGGCAACTTTGATGATGGTGAGGGCCACTATATTTCCACTTTCACTCCAGAGGGCCACATTGCATATTGCTACGTCCTACTTTGTCATTCTAGTATCGCATACAATAGAAGCAAAAATAGCCGATCTACAAGTTGTAGATCGGCTATTTTTGCTTCTTTTGAATTGGAATCCTGAAATGTAACATTTTGATTTAATTTCAAACACATTCAGTTATATACTCATGTTAACTTTGTGAATCTAAATACAAATACATTGGACATTAAAAAAAATGTAATACTACTATACTACTATACTAGTCATTAAGCTACTTGTATAGACTGACGAAATTAAAGCAGGTCATGTTTAGAATTGTAACAGCTGAAATCAGTAATATACACAGTATTCCAGTATTAACATGCGGGCCGCATTAAGTGAAGGTGGAGGGCTGGAGGCCGCATGTGGCCCCCGGGCCGCCAGTTGCCCATCTATGGTATAGACAATACTTTGAATTATATATATTGTCTACTACAATATATACAAAATCAAAGCAAGGTTGTACTTTACTTATTCATAAAAAATAATGTGGGGCTGTCGTGGCCCCGGTTCATGCACGCCATATACAGTAGATTGCGCTGGGGAGTATTGCACAGTTTCTTTTTTTATAAAAAATAAAAAAATAAATGCGTTGAATGTCATCCTTTTGGTGGAGCGAAGAGGGCCCACGCTGAATGTTTGCCTTTGACATTATCTTTGGAGAGTAATGGAGACATCTGGCCTTGGAGGGTGGGGGTGAAGTCATTAGTCATACTATGCTATCTCGCCAAAAAGATGCAAAGTCATGCAAGAGCCATATTGTAGCATCCCGGGTTGCCCAGTGGAGTTGTGCCAACTCCACTGGGCATAATTTCCCAGCCTGCATCGGGCACGCCCACAATTGTCCAAGTTAATTTAGTCAGGAAATGGCCCTCAAAACCCACCTAATCTAATGCTCAATTTTATCATATTTTTTTTAAACAATAATAATTAAAAGAATACTTTGAGTACATTGAAAAGCTCAGTATAAATCTGATATATTATATACATTGTATGTATAATTAATTAAATTATTATTGTACCCAAACGTGTGTTTTATGAAAAGGGATTGTATACTATATATACTGTATATAGAAACCTCTTGAAGAAAAAGAAAAAAAATACATGTTTTTTTTTCTTTCTGCATTTCTGCTTTATTTCGATAGCAACAGTCTGCAGGTCAAACCGGAGACACACTGAAGATGGCATTTTGGGCCCCTGCGGTATACGCCCTAAACATTTAGCTATATCACCAAAGGTAGGTCACCAAATAATAAGGGAGTCTCAACAAAACCCTGAATCTGCTGTTTGTTATTGTATTATTAGATCATTATTATCTCACATCATTAAAATACATTATGATTAAGGCAATATTGACAAAGCCTGCCAGTATTTTCAAAGATGTGCTCAAGTCAATCAGGCATAGATCCAGAGCACCAAAGGGAGGGAAATGGCTAGAAAGAGCCAGGAGATTCCATCCATACATGCAGACAAGGAGCAGCCTTTGTTGCTGGCAGGCTTCTCCAGCTCTTCCCCAGGCTCCAGGTAGTTCCTGGAAATGAACTTCAGCATCTCATCCAGAAGAATAACGGGCAGTGAGATCTTCAGCACCATCAGCCACTGGGTCAGGTTCAAAGATGTGATCTGGAAGATGGCAGACAGAGGCTCCACATAGAGGATGAGGAAGTGAAGGCCCATTGAGAGGCAGATGGCTCCCAGCAGCCACATGTTTTTCCAGGGAGGCATTCGCAGCAGCGACTGATTCTCTGACACACTGTTGAGGGCATTGCACATCTCAATGGTGACCAGGACAGACAGGGCTATGGTCATTGGAATGGGAGACCGAAACAGAGAACAGTCCACACCCTCAAACTCTGGATTTTCTGGGCTACACTGCAGGAAGTGGCTCAGTTGGTAATAGGTGATTCCGGGACCATCTTCAGCAACGACAAACCACCAGGCAGCAGCACCAACAGTAGCAGCACCCACATAGCATCCAATGACCAGATATCTGAAAAAGAGCCATCCAGAGATGAGAGGCTCGCGGGCGTTGCGTGGTGGCCTGTTCATGATGTCCAGATCTGGGGGGTTGAAGCCCAGGGCTGTGGCAGGTAGACCATCAGTCACCAGGTTGACCCACAGCAGCTGAACTGGGATTAAGGCATCAGGGAAACCCAGTGCTGCGGTCAGAAAGATACAGACAACCTCTCCTATATTTGAGGAGATGAGGTATCGGATGAACTGTTTCATGTTGTTGTAGATGGCTCGTCCTTCCTCCACGGCAGCTACAATGGAGGAAAAATTGTCATCTGCCAGCACCATCTCAGCGGCGGACTTGGCCACAGCAGTGCCTGAACCCATGGCAATGCCTATCTCTGCTTTCTTCAAGGCAGGAGCATCGTTAACTCCATCCCCAGTCATAGCAGTAATCTCATCATAGGACTGTAGCAACTCCACAATCTTTGACTTATGAGAGGGTTCAACACGAGCAAAGCAGCGGGCTTTAACCACTGCTTCTCTTTGTGCAGTGGGTGACAGATCATCAAATTCGCGGCCAGTGAAGGCCATGCTTGAGATGTCATCGTCCTCTCCAAAGATCCCAATTCTTCTGCATATCGCCACAGCCGTGCCCTTGTTATCTCCAGTGATCATGATCACTCTGATGCCTGCCCGGCGACACAGTTTGATAGAGGCTGCCACTTCTGTCCTGGGAGGATCCAGCATCCCCACGCAGCCAACAAATGTTAGATCGGTTTCATATTCAACAAAGCGGGCCGAGTCCTCCAGCACCATTTTGTCTTTGCCCATAGGGTGGTCCTTTGTGGCCATGGCCAGGCAGCGTAAGCTGTCCCTGCCTGTTCCATACTCCCTGATCACGGACATTACCTTTTCCTTAATGACAGGGGTCAGTGGAACCCTGTTCTGACCAACACGGACGTGAGTACACCTGTCAATCACTCCCTCTGGGGCACCCTTGACAAACATCTTGTCGATGGAGGACCTTGTTTGATTGGCCGTGTTTGGTGTACAGTACACAGACATGGACTTCCTGTCCCTGGAGAATTCCAGGGTAAACTCCTTTTTCATCTTCTGATTTATTACAGTGTTGCAGGCATTGGCCCTCTCAATCTTGGACAGTTCCTTAACATCTGTGTCAAAGACATTCATATTCTCCACCAGACAGGTGAGAGCTGTCTCTGTGGCCTCACCAACCTTCTCATACACACCTTTGGTCTCATTGTAGTCCAGTGAGGAGTCATTGCATTGAGCACAGATGGTGGCCAGCTCCACTAAGGCACTATACTGGGAACACTTCACTGGGTTACCTTCATGGAACACTTCTCCATCAGGGGCATATGTAGAGCCAGTTACAGTAAATTCTTTCAGGATGCAGCTATCATCTGTAACCTGGTCAACTATGAACATCCTGGAAACAGACATCTGATTGGTGGTCAGTGTTCCTGTCTTGTCAGAACAGATGACAGAGGTGCAGCCCAGGGTCTCTACAGAGGGCAAGCTGCGGACGATGGTATGCTTCTTGGCCATGCGACGTGTTCCTAAAGCAAGGCAGGTGGTGATGACAGCAGGCAAACCCTCCGGGATGGCAGCCACGGCCAAAGCCACAGCGATCTTGAAGTAGTAGATGGCCCCGCGCATCCAGGAGCCACCATGGACAGGATCATTGAAATGGCCGATGTTGATGATCCACACCGCAATGCAGATCAGTGTAATAACCTTAGAGAGCTGCTTTCCAAACTCATCCAGCTTCTGCTGTAGGGGTGTGCGTTCCTGCTCTGTGGATGATATCTCATCACAGATCTTTCCTATCTCTGTGTTGACCCCTGTGGCCACCACAACGCCTACAGCTTTGCCTGCTGTGATGTTGGTGCCAGAGAAGAGCATGTTCTTTTTGTCCTGGTTGACGGCACGTGGGTCTGGCACGGGGTCTGTGCGCTTTATCACAGACACTGATTCCCCCGTAAGAATTGATTGGTCAACTCTCAGAGTCGTGGACTTGATAGATGTAAGCCGGATGTCTGCAGGGACCTTATCACCAACAGCCACCTCCACGATGTCCCCAGGCACAATGTCACTCGCTCTGATCCACTGGATTGTCTTTCTGTCCTGACGGTACACTTTACCCATCTCTGGCTCATACTCCTTGAGTGCTTCAATAGCATTTTCTGCATTTCGCTCCTGCCAAACGCCTACGATAGCATTCGCTATGAGAATCAGTAGGATAACAAAAGGCTCCACAAAAGCTGTGATGGTCTCTCCCTCTTCAAACCAAGCCAGCCCAAATGATATGCAAGCAGCGAGAAGGAGGATCCTCACAAGTAGATCTTCAAACTGTTCAATTACCAGTTCCCAGAGAGATTTAACCTCCTCAGGTGGTAATTCGTTAGGTCCGAATTTCTCTCGATGTTTCTTCACTTGGTCCAACCCCAGACCGGTGCTTTCATTTACGTTAAAAAAGCCATAAACCTCCTCCGCCGTCTTTGTATGTCCGTTGTCCATGGTGAATGGACACCACTCTCTCCTTCCCTCTCTCTTCTCTCTGCCCTAACCTTTTATTCTTTTGACTCTTGGTGACTAGTGAATCCTTTAGGAGACCCGGGTGACTAAGAAGAGTGGATGATCTTGAGACTCGGACTAACAAGCTAAGCAAACTAGCTGAGATATATTCACTGCTATTCCCCTGCTTGAGTACGATAAGATACCACCAGTCTAGAAAGATGTACTAAGTGCTCAAGTCAGACAACATGTGTTTTAAGTTAAACAAACTTCTGACGTCATGTATTTCCCTGATACTCTTGTCCAAATATGGAGTGTTTGCCCAAATATGGAGCTGACTGACGTCATATTGAATACTGAATTTGTCCCAAATATGGTACCAGCTGCAGTCTGGCCTCCTAGTACTAACTGCACAGGGAAGCCGTACGGCGTCTCTAGAACCGTACACCTCAAACTCTCCAATACGACTGATACACTATAGGCATAGGGAGATCCCGTTGTCCAGGACCGCCGATCCGATCGCTATGCCCATATATGGACAGACGGGTACAAAACAATATAGATAAAACCACCAATATCTGTTTTCCCTGGCCTTTTAAATAACACTCTGTCCAATTGCCTTTTGCAATTAAGTTTTTCTCTTCATAAGAAAGCATTGTTTAATATAATTAAGGACACATTTAAAAAAAGAATTAAACAATCCTGAATAATGTCTTTAGCCTCGGAAATGCAATCAGTGTGAAAGCATTGGTTACGCTCTCACTCTCCTAGAGGAACATTTATATAATCTGGTTTAACCTCCATTGTCTGTACCACAGAGGTTGCAGAGACCAGCGGTGCATTCGAAACCACATAACGCTTTAGGCCTACTACACAGTATGCTATTTTCAGCCTACTATCTAATTTTGCATACTAAATAGCATGTTAGTATGTGATTGTGGGTACTATTTAGTATGCCAAATTACCTTTTAGTATGTCCAAAGTGAAACCCTGCTGCTTGGCAGATACTAAATAGTAGGCCTAGGCTGAATATACTGTAGCAAAAGACCCAGGTCTTGAGGTCTATCATTTAATTGTACCACAGACATTACAGAGAGTAGGTGTTGAATAATTGCGGTTAATACAGTACAGTACGTAACACACTGTCAACATAACATTTCATAAACCGATTGACCATGAATGACTTGAATCCTGTTAGGCCCATCAAAGAAATATATCTTCATTTAATTCAAGGGATTAATAATCCAGGTTCATTTACACCTGGCAGGAGAGGTTAAACTAGACCTCAGTCAACCTGACCAAATTAGGCCTTTTATTTCAGATCTCCTTTCAGAAGCCATTTGAGAGACCGTGCTCGGTTGCACCTGCATGGAAGATAGAACACTGTGTGAAGTCTGCATGTTCTCTGTGTGCTTGCAACTCACGTGGATTTCCTCCAGGTGTTTCCATCCACACCAATGTACATGCTTCTCTCAGGCTTAGTGGCTGGTCCCCACAAAGTAGACCTACTGTAATATCAAACATGAAACAAGTGCATAACTCCTTGTATGGGCTGTTCAATTCACTAATTTTTACAGTCTTTGGTATGACCCGAGTCTCAGGACGGACACTCTAACCACAAGGCCACTGAGCTGGTTCAATGAGTTTAATGTATGTGTAAAATGTACATGGCAAATAAATAAAACAGACAGCTGCCTAACATCTATCCATTAATACCATTAATTTGAGTGATTAACTCTTGCACAGGATGTGGAATATGGCAGGCTACATCGTTGATAACCATGGCTCTTAACAATAGCAGATAGCCTACACAATACAACCAAAAGCTATTTTATAACTTAACCATCAAGTCACTGTGATAACCTAACGTTTTTATAGTTGCCAATTTAGTTCAGTGACTCCAATTTATTTTCAATTTTAGATTAGTTTCAATCTACAGGTAGGCCTCCTCTTCTTAACCTGCCCTTCACCCAGGGGTTGTGGTTACTGATCTGGTTGTCAAGGTTAATAATCTGGTGTCTGGGTTCCAGAGTGACTGGAGGGTGTCACCAGTGGAGATGTGGCCCTACAGGGTTTCCCTAAAACTCAAACTGTTGATCATTTAAAAAAAAGCGTTAAATAACAATATATTCTGATAGTAATCATTGCTAGTGTGTTTGTAAAGTAAACGCGGTCTCCCTGTCGCCAACTCTTTCATTCTGACATGGATTACAATCAGAATAGTGCTTTAACCTTAAAGCAAAGTTGTTTTAACAATCACTTGCCCTTTGGTTGCATTTTGGTTATTGGTGTTAAAACAATGCGAATACAACAGTGTCGGGTCAGGTTATTATGTAATGGTGCACTCACTATTTTGGCCCCCTGCAAACACAGCTCACCAGACCTGCCAGGGAAATTAATATTTTAATCTCTGAACCCGATTCAAAGAACAGTCCCAGCTCTCACAGAGATGGATAAATAAGTCATGAGCTTGACTGAGGCTTGTGTGACAACAGAGCTGGACAGAATGTCCAACTAGGGACGCTGTAAGCACAAGGCCAGACATCACAAGGCTCTCAACTGGGATCCCAGTGACTGATCACCAGAAATGATAGTGTAGAACAGGGGTCTTCAACAGGGAGTCCGGGACCCCTAGGGGGTCCTCAGAGTTACTACAAGGGGTCCTCCAAATCTTTGTGTGATAGAATCTTTTTTCTCCTTTTTTTATATTAACCATTTGAACCCTATAGTGTCCATATTCTGAGAACTTTAGCCAAAAATAGCAGATCTATAAGCTAGATCGGCTATTTTCGGCAAAGAGCCTTGGTCTAGAGGGGAAAAAGCAGACTAAGTACAGTGTGAAAGGTCAAGTTTATATGTATTGACGGTTCCAGTGCTTAAATATCTGAAAACACAAATTGACATGAATCCAAAATACACTGACAATTGTGCTGTAAAACGATTAAAAATATATTAAATCTATGAACAGGTTGTGGGGGTCCCTGCTTCATCTCTCTCTCAACTAAGGGGTCCTCGGCCTGAAAACGTTGAAGACCCCTGGTGTAGAAATAAAGACAAGGATATTCCCTTGCACACCCATGCCTCCCCAACGTGAACAAGTTCCAGTAATTACAAATGCCGTGTCCAGTTTCATTCAGCATTTCAAACACTCACAGTCAAGTCATATATCTCATGCACCTGCAGGGTAGAAATACTGCATGATCGCTCATCTCACAAAATTAGGTCACTCCTGCAAGACATTCAGGAGAAGCAGGGCCACTCACAGCTACAAGAATGGAATCTGGCACCACCTTGTGGGCTACATGGAGAATGGTAGAGCTCCCTTTTAGCCAATTATGAGGTATTTTTCACTTTACTGGAGTATTTCCAATTTACAATACCTTTACTTTTACATTTCTGAGAAAAATATTGTACTTTTGGTACTATAAGTATATTTTCATGCCAATACTTGTGTACTTTTACTCAAGTAACTAAGTACATGAACTCAAGTACAATTATTTGAAAATATAGTTACTACAGTAGTTACTTTGTAGAGTTTGTTTATTACTACAAAACATGTAATAACCATTTCGACCATATCTTTTCTAAAGAGTTGTACTGTATACATTTTGATAACTTGTTCTGCGTAATGAGTACTTTTGGTACTGTTAAGTATATTTTGATGCCAATACTTTGTAATTTTTAAGTACATTTTGAATAGCGGAATTTACTTATAAGGCTGCACCCACACCAAAGTACCTGTGAGAGTGGATTCCCCATTCCGCCAATGCGTTTCAATGAGAATGGAGCGTTTTTTTGCAGAAATCCTCTACTGACATGAAACCGCTCCATTCTCATTGAAATGCATTGGCGGAATGGGGAATCCACTCTCATAGGTACTTTGGTGTGGCTTCAGCCTAAAGGTGCCCTCACACCAAAATACCTAGAGTGGAATCCACCAATGCATTTCAATGAGAATGGAGCGTTTTTTTGCAGAAATCCTCTACTGGCAAAAAACACTCCATTCTCATTGAAATGCATTGGCGGATTCCACTCTAGGTATTTTGGTGTGTGGGCACCCTAAGGGTACAGTCACATCGGAATAATATTCTACCTATAGAGTGGATTCCACCAATGCATTTCAATGAGAATGGAGTGGACTTTTGGAGATATCCGCAAATGGCATCAAACCGCTCCTTTCCCATTGAAATTCATTGGCAGAATCTGCCCTCATAGGTAGAATAAAAGTGAGAGTATTTCTACTTTAATTAACACATTTCCCACCACTGGTTAATGGTAGAACTTCCTTTTAACCAATATAAATAAAAAGAACAAATAAGGATGCATTAGTATTGGTGATATATATCCCAAACAAAATAAGAAAAACATGAAATATAAAGTGGTGTACCATTTCTTTAAAAACCGCAACAATCAAGGCTAGGTTGAGAACTAAATCATGTACATCATTAAAATCTAAATCAAACAAGGTCTCCACAGTGTAGGTTTTGTTTTTCTCCTTTGTGTAAAATTGTGCACTTCTGGACAAATGTTATGATTCACCGACAACGATGCACTGCATTCATGTCAACAAGCATAAGTTATTAATTATTTCAATTTTATGTTAGCTTTTTCATCAATAGATTGCCCAGTACCATGTTCAACAGTGAATGAGGTATGTGTAAAAAAAAAAAAAAAAAAAAGAAACAATTGCAAAATGGGACAACCAATGTTAAGTATAAATATAGCTGCAAGCAGCGATAAAGTGGCCAAGGCATAAATAGCAGGAAAGCAAAAAGGCATCAAGGGAAAGCAAAGAAGACATCAAAGAAAAACTAGAAGCAGTGTTCTTCCGAACAGGACTTCGGCAGGTCAGGTAGGTTTTTTTGGCCTAGTGGTGACTCTATAATAGGCCAAAGTGAAAAGGGTGCCATGCGTTCTTGGGCCTTTCACGGCAATCGTACGTTGCATGCAGGAGGCATTTTGTTCCAAAAATGTGTTTTGCTAAAGTTGACCCGCTGGTGGCGCTATAACAGGCCAATGTGAGAAGGGTGGCATCTGTTCCTTGGCCTAGTGGGAATGTGTGTGCAAAATCTCACACGCATAGCAGGCTACGTTCATGATTTGAGACATTTTGTTCAAAAAGGAGCAATCCTGCAAACCTTGGAATTCAATGTTAGCCAATTAGATGATATCGGACAAATCCGTCATGATTACATCACTGTAGAGATACTGTGTGTACTGATTTGTGGGATTTTCTGATAAAATCTGAAGGAGTAATATCGAAGAATGTGTTTTCGGCCTTCTGGTGGCAGATGTGAAAAATGCAGGGCACAGGTTTTTCCTTGGCCTCTGGGAAGTGTGCATACAAAGTTTTACACTAATCGGGGGAGTTATAGATAAAAGCACAAATTGACCTTTACACAACATGTATGCAAAATACTATATGCAACAGACATAAAATACTGTGATACTATTCACCCAGTTTGCTAATGTACATAGTAAGCCTTGCCAAGCCATGAAGACCATAACTGTAAAGTCTACCAAATGTCATGATTTTAAGCTCATATCAACCCCAAGCGGGATTCTATCCAACGTCCTTCTGCATGAAAGGCACATGCCCTGACCACTACACTAGACAGCCACAGCATCTGTTAACCATGTTTGTTTAAAAAAAAAAAAAAAAAAAAAAAAGTTCTATGTAGGCTGAGTGCCTTGATTTTATTGATTTTCTTTTTCTTCATATTTTGGAGGCTTGTGGTGAAATCAATCTGAGTAAATGTAATCTGAGTATTTCTGAAATTTTCGAGTGATCATATTTTCTTGTGCACGTGACCCCATATTGGAGGCCATATTGGAGGCTCGGTCTAGCCGCCTGTGCCCTATAGACATATGCACCCTGCTTAAAGATATTGCACGCACACGCATGCACGCACGCCACACAGCGAGAGAGCTGCAAGGCCCTATCCATGGGCTGCGTTTATTATTTTTCCTTTATCTTGAGTTTTGCCTTTTGTTCCTGAGTTCTATTTTTGTCAAAGTTTATTTTTGCTATTTTTGAATTTTGGGTTTCATTGTAGGCTACAAAATTGCATGGAGGCGGCTGGATAAATGAAAATCTTAAAACACCTCTCTTAAGCCGTTCTTTAGAGCCTAGGCCATCAGCCAACTTCACACACTGGTTTAAAAATATTAGAATGCCCAATAAGCAACTATAGTATTTTTATAGACACAAGCATACATGGCAACCCAGGTACATTCAGAGCCCAGAGCCTAGAACGTCAACTACTGACACTTTAATGCAAGGACAACAGGAAACCAAATTATGTTTTTCAGTACGTCTTTTTCAGCCTCCGCCTCTTTCAGGATATGAACAGGATAACAGGGGCGGTGCCAGGAATAACATGAATATATAGAGATAATACTGAATGAAAGTACAAAGGTATTGGCATCAACTTGACATTTTTTTAAAATAGCAGATCTACAAGCTCACAATGCAATGCAACGCATGAGCATTTACTGGAGTAGCCTAGAAGTAAGAGTATACAAGTGAAGTATAAAATACCTCAAAATTATACTAAGGATAGTATTTGAGTAAATGTACTCAGTTACTTTTACACCACTGTTATTGTAGACCCAGATGCTTGTGAAACATGATAAAGAAATAGTCATGCAATAGTATGAATTTGAGTTTATTTACACAAAGGATTTGCAATTGCAAAATATTGTAGCAGCATTATTTTCTGTAAGTGGCTAGCAGAGTCAGACTTAACTAAACTTAAATTGTTTTTATTGAAAAACGTTGAGGGGAAGGCGGCTGGGGGTCAAAACTTGGAACTTTAGGGGCTCACATGGGGCTGCTGTCCTGTGGGCAGAGCAGACTATGGATTCCAATTGGGGGGTGTTGGAACCCAGCCAGCCTAGGTGGGGGAGGGAGAGAGAAATGAGGTGAGCTTCAGAATAATTACAGTTGAGCCACAAGGTAGAGAAGAGGTGTTCAATCTGCCCGTTCCACACAGTTCAGAATAATGAACCCACTTACACTGCCTTTCTTTGGCTTCAATGAAGCAATCTGGGAGCTGGTACTGATTGTCAGCTGATTGTCAGATGGGCTTCAGGTGTGAGGCTGAGCTTCCGCTGCATGGTTTGAAACAATAAATGAATAAATGAATGCACTCAAACATCATTACTTTATAAAGAAACTCAAAGTCATTACTTCAAAATCAAATCAAACTAGGAATGAGTGTCACTGCGGCTGCTTTTTCCTACCCATAACCATAGGTCAGACAGGATTGTGTCAGTCTTTCTGCAGGCTCGCCATCTTTCAGATTCAGTTCTAGGCAATAAACCTGGCCTGGATCAAAGAAAAAGGCCAAATGAATAGAAAAACAACAAATTCAAATAATCTGCTGCACTACAGGCTTGAAACAAAATAATTCCATTAATCTGCCCAACTAGGCATTGGCATTAAACTCAAAATACATCAATTCAATAATCAACGTTGCAGCTAACATACAAGCATTACATTCCAAAAGAAATCGTTTAACATTTAGATCCCAAAACCAAAAACAACATAACATTTCAGAGCACATGGTTAGCTTACCAAGTCACATTGTTCCTCCATCACACACAGCCAGTGTATCGAGTGGATCAGGTAGGTATGGTCAGGTGAGGTAAATCTAAAAGCCAAATTATAGTATGGGTAAGTATAATGAATGAAACTGTTAGAAATTGGAATAGTTGTTGGAATAATGAACAGTGTACAGACCTGCAGCTGCTGCATAATGTAGCAGTGAGTAGCAGCAACCACCAGCACCATGCGGCTTCCAACAATCTGAGAGGGGGGGAGTGGCCTCAACTCAACCACTATTTATACCCTTGCTTAAGAAGGTTGCCATGTTTGGTCGGGTTGCCATGTTCAGTTGCAGTACCAGGGTTTTCACGGCAAAATGTTGTAAAATGTATTTTAAATGCATGAGGTAAGGCTTGAACAGGGGACTTCTGGAATGATAGACAAAGGCCTTACCAGGTGAGCTATGCACAGCTCTGCACAGTGAGAAAATATTACTTTAAATGTTTGTTTTAGAGGCAGAAGAATAATTTGCATACAACTTGCAATATTGATTAAATTATTAAAAATGCATGTTTCAATTTTTAAAAAATCCGATCTGACAGATCTTTAGATGTTGGTCCAAAGTTCATGTAAAAAAAGTTCTGTGCACGTGACGCGAAAGTTCCGGAATAAAAGCGGGTTTAAGTGTTTTACAAACTGCTCAAAATGGCGGAAAATCTATGGACGAAGCTTACTTAACAAAGACAAGGATGGCTTCCGCTTGAGTCAAGGCACGTGTGTAACCAAGTTGCATGTCTTTAAACGAAACGAGGCATGACTTATGCCCCTTTAAAGTTTGAGTTTTCAAACGCTTCGTATAGCGCCCCCCTTTGGCCAATTGGAGTAAGATTGCTTTCAGTGATATTTGGACTAACTCTCTACATATTTGCCAAATGCCATGAACGTGTCACTTTGCATGTATGATTTAGAGGCAGAAGAATAATTTGCATAAAACTGCAACATTGAGTGAATTATTAAAAAATAATGTTTCGCTTTAAAGAAAATCCGGCCGCTGTGCGATGACCGTGTTGGTCCAAAGTTCATGTAAAAAAAGTTTCGCGCACGTTACGCGAAAATCGCAGGAGGAGATAGATTTTGACTGTTTTTCATATAATTCAAAATTGTGGGAGAGGTAAAGGTCAGAGGTCAAAAGTCAGAGCGTAAAAGTTGTTCGGCATGAGGAGACGCATACGTGTATACAGGTTTCATTGCTGTACCTGAAACAGGGCATGAGCTACACCAGTTCAAAGTTTGCACTTTCGAAGGCTTCCTACAGCGCCACCCTTTGGCCGATTGTTGCGAGCTTCGCGTTTTAGCCGTTTGGCATAGTCCTCTGCCATACTGCCATGAACGTGTCACTTTGCATGTATGATTTAGAGGCAGAAGAATAATTTACATGAAACTGCATTATACGGTTAATTATTAAAAAATAATGTTTCGCTTTAAAGAAAATCCGGCCGCTGTGCGATGACCGTGTTGGTCCAAAGTTCATGTAAAAAAAGTTTCGCGCACGTTACGCGAAAATCCCAGGAGGAGATAGATTTTGACTGTTTTTCATATAATTCAAAATTGTGGGAGAGGTAAAGGTCAGAGGTCAAAAGTCAGAGCGTAAAAGTTGTTCGGCATGAGGAGACGCATAAGTGTATACAGGTTTCATTGCTGTACCTGAAACAGGGCATGAGCTACACCAGTTCAAAGTTTGCACTTTCGAAGGCTTCCTACAGCGCCACCCTTTGGCCGATTGTTGCGAGCTTCGCGTTTTAGCCGTTTGGCATAGTCCTCTGCCATACTGCCGAGTTTCGTAAAAAGCGACTGCACGGTCTAGCCGCTAGAGCAAAAGTGGCGGAATAATAATAATAATAATAATAGTGATGAAGTCCAATAACAATGAGTGGCCAAGGCATTGCCACTTCGTGGCCTTGGCCACTAATTAAAGCTGCAATCTGTAATATTTCCAACCTGGGATTTGAATTCGGTCTCCTGCATGGGAGACGAGGTCTACTGCTCAAGAAAGAATCCTGTTTGGCCAGGGGAGATATTGCACTCATGCGCTTCAGGCATTACTACTCAACACCAGGGTCTAAAAAATGTCTCAATATTAGAGAAGGGAGACCACCTTGCTTTCTTAAAAGTTACACCTAACCTTTATAAAAAACAAGTATGGATTGCAGCTTTAACAAAGGAATGCTCCTTGGCACGCACCTACACTATGCACTCCTCCATCAAACATATCACCCATTTCAAATCTATAAACACACCGCTGTGAAAAATAATGCCGGGCGTTGACACAAGTGAAGCTGGACGCTCCGCTTGAGAGGAACGCAGTTGCTCTTTTTGTGCCTTGTGAAGCAACAAATTCCTTTGCGAGGCTGGCATGTCTGACTGAAACCTTTTCTCCGTTGTCTGTAACGGGTTTTACCCGAGTGGGTTTTACCGTAGATTATTTAATGACAAAATGTTTCTTTTAGCTTGACGAAAGCTTTGCACTGAGGTATTACAAGATGTAGGATTATGCAGTTAGCCCGCTAACATTCCCCCCACCTTGATCTAAAAAGTGAAAGTGATGGGGTTGTTTCAGTAACTTTAGTAAGTTATACACCATTAGTAACCATTATATTATCCCTACCATTATCATAATTACTGTCATTATTAGTTCAAGTTAAATCAGCGTATACAGTGATACACTCAGTCATGGACTCACCATATCAAATAGTTCTACAAAAGTGCCACATTAGTAAACGGTTTCATAAACATAATTTTCCTTTACACATTCTATTTTGTCCAGTATACATATACATAAATTATATACAGTATATAGATATATAAAAAAACAACAACAGTCAAATGTTACCCTTTTAAGATTCCTGCAAGAAAATAGCAACTAGCATATCGTCGTTGTTGGGTGAAAACCGTGTATGTCCAAAACCGTTCGTTTTGCATTTATCATTTTAAAAATTATTTAAACAGCCGATCTACAAGCACACAACGCCTCGCAATGCGAGGCGTTGTGTGCTTGTAGATCTGCTGTTTTCACTACTTTTGTGCGACGGCCTTGTCTGATGAAGCAGAGCTTTACTTTGCAAAAGAACTTACACATTTGAAACTTGGAGATAAGAGGATTCCACTTGACAACGACGATATGGAGCTCAGCTGACTGAAAGCCTCTGTCCGTCATCTCGTGTTGAGGGTAGCGTCTCTCCTACTTTCACACTTGTTCCAGTTCCATGGCGAGCTAGGTGGCACTCCTGCCAAAGATAGTGTAGTCTGAACTGACCATAGACCTAGAGGGTGATGGTGGCGTGGCTAAGGTCTACAGAGGAGGGGGAAAGATACTTTACAATTATTATAAGCTTAGACAAGGCCTCTGGTTCTCGTACTCCCGAGTGGTTTCCTGAGTTACGTCCGTGCATAGTTGTAGTGGCGATGATGAGTGTGTGTCAGTAATCACAGAAACTGCTCAAGCTCACTCCCACGTGGTCTTTGCCAGTTCATTGTTAGTTCATTGTTCAACGTCTGAAGCAGCTTGCTAGTAGTTGAGGAGGCGCTCCCTTTCCGTCCCTGCGTAGCGCTTGTTGGCTGCCAACACCTTGGCTTTGTTCACGGAAGGACCTGCGAAATGATTCACAACAGTGTGACATCAGAGCCACTCCACTTCAGTTCAATGCACGTGCAGCCACTGTGGCTGCAGAATGCCCTGTAGAGATTTGAAGTCATGTGACTGCATGTGCAAGTGTAACAAGTGCTGAGGTATTAGCTTAGTTTTATATGACAATGCATTCCTAAAAAATATCAAGGATAAGCCAAAAAGATTGACTAATTTTCTCATTTCCAACATGTGATGTACGATAATGTAATGCAGATTCCCTGTTGGATTCTTGTGTTGATACTGTCCAGCTGGTAACAGTAGATAAGACAGAGAATGCATGCAACATTGCTCCTAAAACGAGGGCTTCGTGGACCCATTTGCTTATAACTGTCACCTATGGGTCTTAAGACTGACATTGATCTCAGACCGTTCCTATATAGACCTTTGTTGCATGCGTTTTAATTTTGCCTCTATTCTTCTCTTTCTATAGGCGGCCCTTCTCACAGCACTTATCCTCCTATAGGCTATCAACACCATGTCACAAAATGTATGAGAATAAAGGCCCATTCCCACTGGGCCAGATAACAGATAAAAAAACTGTGGCCGATATTTTTTTTATCTGTATCTACCATCCACTTTGAATGGAAAAATATCTGGAGAAAGAGTTTTTTTTTATCTATTATCTGGCCCAGTGGGAATGGGCCTTTAGACTTTGCTTCTGTGCAAATGCCCTCTATAGCCCACTGTTGTGAATATGGATTTGTATTATTCAGATTGTTGTACTTTTGCACTGTATTATAATTATTATATATTTATTTCCTTTTCTGGTTCTTTTCATTCTGCTTCTGCAGTTATTTGATTAGGCTACTATACATATATGTATTCTTTTGGCCAGTCGAATGTGTAATTGTTCCTGAATTTATGTACGTTTATGTAAGTTTCACCTGTGCTCCATCCAGTACTTTTCCACTAGTAAATGGTCTGGTTGAGTGTCACACCACGCTGATCGGCAATGGGTGCCATCTGGGTATTTATTATTGTCACACAAAACATTCTCCCTAGCCTTTTTGGAGCTGTGTGAAGCACAGGCTCCCTATACGTGGCCGTGTGGGTCTGTCTGTGTGTCTGTGTGTGTGTCTGTATGTAGCCTGAACTTCCTAAACTTCGGCACGCTACTAGTCCCACAGTTTTGCCACCACACACTCGCGCCATATGTCAAATCGACCGGCTTACTCGGGAATCGTGGGCTAGTAACTTGCTAAGAGAAAGGTTCAATAGTTTAATTGATATTAATTTATTAGTGAATTAATTTTCCCCATTGACTTATAATGGGAATCGCAAAAACTCACATTCAATTATTTGTCTCTCGCAAACCATAGGGGCTAGAGTTTCAAGACTTGGAGAGGAGGTTCATAATGATTTCAAGGATTAAATAAAAAATAATTGTGTCATTTGGCCGCATGGTGGCGCCATAACACCCCACTTTACGTTTTGGCCTGTAACTTTTGAACCGTAGGTCCCCTGGATTCCTTGGGTCATGACGCATCTCCCCATATAGGCCACGCCCATTTGCGCCATGATAGATTTTCCGCCATCTTGAATTTTCTCCAAAACACACTTTTTGCTCCTTTTCCTACATATTTTCTTCAAATGTCACAAAAATCGGTACACATGATCCACACACACACACACACACACACACACACACACACACACACACACACACACACACACACACACACACACACACACACACACACACACACACACACACACACACACACACACACACACACAGCTCCACTTCACACGGGTGTGATTTTTTTTTACCATTTTGCGCCTACTAGGGTTTCCCAAGTCAATGAACTATTATTGTTTAGTCTCATAAATGATATGTACTGTACAAGTATATGTACAGTATATCTTAAACCTAGATTCCCTATTCTGGTCATGTCATAACAGTCGAACATACATCGAAAATAAGCGAACATACCCAATCTATGAGTTCACAATGCATCACGTTGTGAGCTTGCAGATCAGCTATTTCCGGTGGAGAGATTGGAAAAAAACGAGGGGGCCTAGTATAGAAGAAGTACATAGGGTTTAAGTTGTTAAAGCCTTGTGGTGGTTCTGACCTATATAGCTGAGCAGCACCGGCAGGAAGATGAGACCATGCGTGGCCCCCAGCAGCACTATGGCCAGGTACATGCGGAAGTAGAAGATCTGGAAGATCTGGGACTTGGACAGGGCCAGAATCAGGATGCCACCGAACTTGGTTAATGTGATCCCGCTGAAAACCTGGAATTAAAAAAAGAGGCACAGCTCACAAGTCTGACATCATTTTGTAGGCAGAGGAGAACTTTTGGGGCCAAAAGGCCCCAGCGCCCGTGAATATTTTTACTATTTACTAATTCTTCTTCTCTTTGTTGTTGAAAGGAAAGTGGTAGAATTATACTTTAGTCGTTATTTTTGTCTTGGATCTGTTGAAATAGCGAGGGACAGATATTGATAATAAATCTGCTTGGAGGTCCGACTACAAAATGATGTCACGGCTTAAAAGCCCCATAGTAACAGCAGGCATTACAGTTCCTAAGTCAGTTACTTGTTGCCAGGCTTCCACCACTGGATGTGTGCTTGTAGTTTGTATACTTGCAACTAAGTATAAAGGCTAACAATGAGACTTACTGAGCTGCCCATGTGAGCCAGAGCCTCCTCAGCCCGCTCCACCCTGTTGGTCTTCACGCTAATGGAGAACGCCCGCATGATGTGACTGCAGAACTCCACAGAGATGCCAACGCTCTGCAAAAACACAAAAAAAGGACCTTTTCTTTGACGATGGCTGGCCAGATTGCTGACATAGAAACATAGGTTTTTCAAAAAGTCTTAGAAGGATTCAAAAGACACTTATAGAATTGGGTCAAAATTCTAATTTTAACGATTTTCAAAAATAGCAGATCTACAAGCTCGCAGCGCGGCACTCGGTGCCGCGCTGTGAGCTTGTATATCTGCTATTTTTCAATAGTTAAAGCATAAAATAATGATACACATAATGTGTACCCGTTCTAAACTGGGTTAATGACAAAATGTTTCTTTTAGCTTGACGAAAGCTTTGCACTGAGGTATTACAAGATGTAATATGTAATAACAACTTGAAGAAACGGGTCACGTGGAAAGCTAAACAACAAACAGATCTGCTGCCTCATGCTGGACATTTCACTTGTAGACCAGCTGATGGTTGAGCCTTTACCATGACAAGGTTGACCAGGGACACAGCGTTGAGGCTGATGCCCCACAGCCACATGACCCCAAACATGTTGATCAGGATCATGGCGATGGTGACGCTGACGAGCACGGCCGACCACAGCTCGAAGCCCAACAGCACCGCGGTCACTACGAAGACGGCCGCTAGCGACACGCTCAGGTTCAAGGCCGTGTCGTAAGCGATGGTCAGGTACTGCTCGTAGAAGACGTAGAACACACTATAGAGGGAGAGAAGAGCAGAGGGAGGATCAGCAGGAGCGCCCATGAAGCCACTTGTTTCATACGTTCACAGAGCTCATTTCATTTGGAGACACCAACAGAAAGCAGGAAATAAAATAAAAACAAGCTTTTTAAGCTTGTTTTTACTTTTTCAAAGTGACTACTGGCCAATCACAGCACGTCCTTTCCGGGCTACTGATTGGCCTTTTTCTGTGACGCACATGGAAGCTTGCCTTTCCTCAAAATGGCGCCCAAGATACAGGCGCCCCAGAGCCGGAAAAGGCGTCTACCTTTTTATGTCTATGGGAGATAACATGATATAAAAACCTACGTAGATACCTCAGTTGCCGCTGCAGTTCATTGGAGCGACCTGTATCGCAGGGAAGTGCGGAAGGCACACTGCCACTCAACTATGACTACAGGCCAATCACAGCGTGTCTTCTACAGGGAAATTCACAGAAAGGGACGTTCGATAGGCCAATCAGAGGCACTTGCTTTGGCAATGTAAACCTGTGTTTCCACATGCCAATAAAGCTCCTTTGAAATTCAATTCAAAGGAGCTTTATTGGCATGTGGAAACACAGGTTTACATTGCCAAAGCAAGTGCCTCTGATTGGCCTATCGAACGTCCCTTTCTGTGACGCACGTGGAAGCCTGCTTCAGAATTCCGGAAGCTTGCCTTCCATGTTGCCTTCCCTGGAATACAGACGCCCAAGAGCCGGAGGAGGCGTCTAACATGGCCTGGCAGAGATCTGCGCTCCGAGGAGGGCACT
This sequence comes from Nannobrachium achirus, assembly GCF_963921795.1. Classification (NCBI taxonomy): domain Eukaryota; kingdom Metazoa; phylum Chordata; class Actinopteri; order Myctophiformes; family Myctophidae; genus Nannobrachium; species Nannobrachium achirus. The sequence continues at coordinate 37,805,804 of NC_137814.1, forward strand.
ATTCTAGTTTTTATTGGTATTGGTGTGTGTGTGTGTGTGTGTGTGTGTCTGTGTGTGTGTGTGTGCTTGCAATCGAGCGAGTATGTGCATGGTTGTGAGTGTGTATAGCTTTTTATTGCATCTTCGTATTACTGCATGGTTTTAGTACTGCATTTAATGCTGTATTTATTGTTCATTTAGCAGTTTTTATAGTTCTTATTGTGCCACTGCTGCTGTTTCACACTGAATGTCCCCCTTCGGGATAAATGAAGTTTTATTCTATCGTGTATTTTTTTGTCTTTCATTGCCATACACAACCTCTCACCCAAAGCCCATTTAAAGAAAGCTTGCTAGCAGAGACCTACAGGGCAAGCACGGCACGCATCAAGAATATCCATGAGCATGACAGCAGACCCAGTTCATTATACTGTTGAGGTTAGAATAGAGCAAATGTGAACCATCTACTTGACAAGGATGTTTATGTATAACATTTGCCCCTTCTCATCTGGTTGTGCTCTATACTGTCAGTAGTGCCCTATTATCCAATTCCATCCTAAAATATTAAGTTAATTTCAATGTATAACATACTTTTCTTTACTCTTTGCTCCCAACACCCTGAATTTTCCCCTGGGGTATTAATAAAGTGTTATCCTATCCTGTGCTATCCCATTCATCAGTTAGTGTTCTGTACAGTACAGCTGTACTGTATGCAGACTTTCTGAAATCTAGAAGTATGGACTAGAAGTATGAAGTGAATGGTTAACATCAAACATTTGCTATAGGCTATAAATGTTGTTGTGAACGATGTTATCTAGGGCACAATTGTGCCCTAGATAACATCGTATAGCTTGAACTTTGAGTTCAAAACAAACTCAACTGTCATAATATAGTCTACCACACAAAATACAGGGATACTTATCACTTTCAAACATGTTTGGGGTCATCTGTTTGGGGCCCAAAACTTCCCATGTTTTTGAGTGAGTGTCCCTTCCATTCCATTAATAGAAATCTGTGAATTTACCACCGGCTTCGACTGCTCTCTTCGCATTCAATCCGACTTTTTCACCATTTCTCAGAAGTTTGAATGCAGAGAGTATGCACTGGGTATCCACGGAGGAGTATCCACGGTATCCTGTTCTCCGTGCACTTTGAAGTACGCATGCGCCGATATCTCTCGCCTTGAATATTATTCCCCTCAGGGGAATCGAACCCAAACCGTGGGTTTGTTGCATCCGTGCTCTACTGACTGAGCTAATGAACGGATGATGTGACTCCTTTTTTGTGCATTTATCTTTGACGTGGATAGTGGGGTAGGCGTGGATAGTGAGGGACTGAATATTTACTATTCTGTCCATAACGGCACATAACTCGGTAACGCGGCTGAGTGGGATTGGGCGCCGTTCCCACGGCGCCACGGGTCATCGGCGCCCAATACCGCGCCGCTCCGTCGGGGTCTGTGGCGTGGAGCGTTACACCGGGGAACAGAGCATACTTGGCATCTGGTTCGAGGCTGGGATTCACCTCAGGTTTTATTTTTGCGCTCCTCTGAGGTTGACCACTAGATGTCGACATTTTACTACTAATATCTCTGCATTGGTGAGTTATTGGATACTGGATATCCAAGTATCCTGGATACTTTCTGCATTGAAGAGTCTGAAAGCACGTGAATATTTCGCATTAAGTGCGTTGATATCATTCGAACCAGGTGGAATTTACAAACTATAATCCAAAAGGTCTTCACATTCACATTTTAGGCAAAAGGCATGAAGATTGGAAGCAGTTTTTTTGGGGGCGTTGTTGTTTGGTCTGATTAAAAAAGGTTTACCTGTAAGGGAAAACCTTGTGGCCCACAGCCTGCGTTATGTTGTCAGCCAGAACCCGGGCCATCTTCAGGGCATGTATGAAGTCTGATGAATTCTGCAGAATGGTGTGGTAGGTCATGAAGTAGGTGGCTCCTACACCGCTGGCATTTGGATACAGGTGCACCGCTGAGTTGTAGGCAGCATGGCCACTAGTGGGAGCACAAAAAGCAGAGATTTTTAATCTGCAAGAATTAAGTGGTCAAATAAAGTTGAACTGAGAATGAAGCAGCATAATGTAACGTAAAAAAAAGGTATCACAGGAATCAGAAGTGATACTTTCACGTCCCTCTCTTTGTTTCTGATCTGCCAAAAATAGCAATAGTGTGTGTGGGGACTGCCCCATAGGTCGAACTCCTGTTGGGTCGACTGAGGTTAGGGTTAGGTTTAGGCATAGTTTTACTGAGGTTAGGGTTAAGGTTAGGTTTAGGTGGTCGGACAAAAGGGAGTTCGACCTAAGGACATGTTACCGTAACAATTGCAGCCCTACTGGAAATAAATAAAAGAGACTAGCGTGCACACACACAGTTGTTTTTTAATAATCAATTATATCAAGTTGTTACACTAATGATATTTCTTAATGAACACAAATTACCCTTTCCCACAATTGATGTTGGGGTTGTCGGAGAGAAACATGGGTAGGAACCGCACGAAGTCTTCTCCTTCAGGTCTCTGTTTCCCACTGGCAGTCATGGGTCGACAGTGAACACACGATGGATCCACCACTGGAAAACACAGCATCACAGAATTTCCAACAGACCAAAGCAATAAGACGTGGGCAGTTATTCAAACTGTTGCTACAGTTACTGTATGTTTGATAACAGGGATATATTTTGTTAGTCATCACATTGACTCACAGCCTGAATCTTAAAGAGAAAAAGCCTAAAAGCTACAGTACTACATGGTATTATGCAATTTACAGAGGGAAAAAAGGATATTGAACCAAATATTAAAATAACTACATTAAATCACAGCACTTTTCAGGGCACTAAACCAAGAGGATGCTTCCAATGAGTGCTTGATTTCCTCTGTGAACACTTCACACCGTAAACATAACAGTCCATACTTCCTTCCTAAAAGTCATAAAGGGAAAGTTTAATATTGGGAATCCAATTTCAACTAAATAGCACATGTGCTACTTGGCCATTTCATCATTGTTAAAAAGGACTTCCTCTTGCCTTTTAAAAACACAAGCGTGGGTGACAAATGGAGTCTGCAGAGAATGACAGGAGGGTTCAGAAGAGAAGAGCATGTGGAATGCAGAAGGCGGGTTAATGGTTTACCTGAGGCGTTGCAGAACGCCCCCGTGGAGTTGAAGTATCGACAGCAGGATGACTGGGGCTTCACCCAGTCAAAGTAATCATCCAGCCAGGAGGACGGTGTGAAGGCAATAGTAGTGCTGCGAGTGAAATGAATAACACTCTGAAGTCAGGGCTGCAACTACCCAATCCTTTTTCAATTCATCAAAAAGCGCATTTTATATATGTGTGTGTGTGTGTGTGTGTGTGTGTGTGTAACTAGTCGATCAGCAAATTCTCCAAATATAGTATAGACTGGTCTTACTGTATGTACATGGTACAAAATGTATTGTAAACTTTTGTCTTTTGTACAGATTGTCCATTGGTGACTGAAACAGTTCATAGCAGGGATGGGACGATACGCGATATTATCGTTCATCGTGATAAAAAACATAATCGTATCGTGGAGATTTAATGTATTGTGATAAAATAGCCGATCTACAAGCTCCACAACACGTCACAACGCGACGTCACAACGCGTTGTGAGCTTGTAGATCTGCTACTTTTTGGCAAATGTTCCCTCCCAGGATAATGGATTTTGACTGTTGTGATAATATCGTAAAGCGTGATTTATTTTGTCACAATAATCGTGATATGAATGTTCATATGGTCCCATCCCTAGTTCATAGTTCCTGGTTTCTTACTAGTTACTGATGAGTTCATAGTTAGTGGTTTCTTACTAGTTGCTGATGAGTGAGGAGTAGTTCATAGTTAGTGGTTTCTTACTAGTTACTGATGAGTGAGGAGTAGTAGACCTGCTGCACCAGGGAGTTGTTGTTGCAGCCCACTCCTCCACACACAATGTTCTGACCGGCCAGGCTGGTGTAGTCGACCCCTTCCTCCACTACAAAGTACACCGGGGGGCCGGTGTGGAGGTACGTGGTCAGGTTCTCAAAGTACTGCAACACATAGGAGTCCTGGGAAAACAGAACAGAAAGAGAGGACGGTATGTATAGGTTGTAGAGGTTCTATGGCAAAAGGAACAGAAAGTTTCATTACACAGAACATCACAGGTGTGAAAATAACATCTGAAATATGTAACAGGAACTGAAAAGTTTGACATGCAGTCTCCCATTGATGAATAACAACCTGCAGTGCATGAATAATAATACATATTGTGTGATCATCTGAAATTTGCAACTACTAATAAATAAGGTAAAGAGATCGATCTTCTGTGATCACAGGCTAACGTTAAAACTCAAAACAATGCTTCGGTCATGCCGTAATATAAAGATTATATATGTAATTATAATACTTTTGACAACGAGCTAAAACCTAATTTTAGGACATTTGCTCACATTAATTTGTGTTAATCCACTTGTAAAATAGCTCTTAATGAAAACCAACTCTAAAATGTTGTCAAATGCTTAATTGTTCTCCATTTGCCTGACAGTCTGACAGTGACACAATGTTGAAATCATCAACACAATGAGACTTCTCAGGTGCAACGTACAGGACGAGAGCTACACAGACTTACATCCGGCATGGAGAGTTTCTGGTCCAGTCCGATCTCTACTTTATTCACCACAGCAATACTGAAGGAGAGCATCCCCACGAACACTGCTACCTAAACAAAGGGAGGAGAGGTTATAGAAACTTTGTAAATCTCAACTAAACTACCACAAAAACATTTTGAGCAAAACGTGCAGCCCGATTTGGTACTCAGAAGACATAGAAGGCCTGTGGGAGAGCAGTCCGACCGTCACATCTGTTCTTCAGTAAGAAAAGCATCATTGGATTACTTACTACTATGGCACCCACTCCTTGTGGATAAAGCAGGGGTCTTCAACAGGGGATCCGGGACCGCTAGGGGGTCCTCAGAGTTACTACAGGGGGTCCCCCAAATCTTTGAGTGATAGAACATTTTTCTCCTTTTTTATATGAACCCTAGTGTCCATATTCTAAGAACTGTAGCCAAAAATAGCAGATCTACAAGCTCGCTGCGAGGCGTTGTGAGCTTGTAGATCGGCAATTTTCGGCAAAGAGCTTTGATGTAGAGCGGTACAGAGTGAGGTCATGTTATATTAAGTATTGACGGTTCAAGTGGTTAAATATCTGATTGAAAACACAAATTGACATGAATCCAAAATACACTGACGATTCACGACTGTGCTGTCAAACAATGAATCTACGTTAAGGTTGTGGGGGTCCCTGCTTCATCTCTCTCTCAACTAAGGGGTCCTTGGCCTGAAAACGTTGAAGACTCCTGGGATAGTACTTACTACTATGGGTCGCACCCACTCCTTGAGAATAAAGGGGGCGTAGATCTTCTTGAAGAAGCGGAAGAGGAAGCCATCAGTCTTTTCTTCCTGACCTTCCGGAAGCTTCACACAGCAAATGATATCCAGACGATTCCCCTGCAAACACACCACAAAGATTCTATATAGAGCCGAAGAGAATTCTAGAGCTCGCGTATGGCCCGTAAAACGATATATTGAACAATCTTAAATAATCACAAAGATATATGTTTTTATAGAAACAGTGGTTTCATATATAATGTAAACAATGTTTTATATGGCGTTTCTAGTTAAAGACGTGATGCCATAGTTTTGTTCTTTTTCTGGTTTTCATGCGTCTATGAGGTTGACAGTACTTCATTAGACCCCTTGGTGTGGTTGTTATGAGCAATTATGTATGTATCCCCCTTTGTATTTTGTATTTCTTCCTGGAGGCTGACACCTTGTGGGTCAAAAGTGCCAATCCAAAAGCAGTGAGTAAATGACATCATATAATCATCCCCTCCTCTTTTACCATTCACCTAACAATGTGGGTGTGGCTAACTTCAGCTATGTCACCACCCACCTGACAACCATGCATACTTAATGAACTGGTGGGTGTGGCCACATAAAAACCTAATTTTAACTCTTTCTGCACACTCTTTGGGAAGACAATCCTCCTCCTACTATAACCATAATACCTGATAATCATGTTTTAGGGGGGAAATAAATCATGGCACTGCATCTTTAAGAAAAAGGAGTTGCGAGTATATAAGTGATGCTTGATTAAGTAGAACCTTTTTCCTCCATCTGATAATATCACAGAGCACTTAGAGAGCCTGCAAATTGTAAAGGCCAACTTCTTATTCCCTTCCCTTCATCTAATACACACGCACGCGCGCACACACACACACACACACACACACACACACACACACACACACACACACACACACACACACACACACACACACACACACACACACACACACACACACACACACACACACACACACACACACACACACACACACACACACACACACACACCTCAGAAACCCTCTAATGGCCTCCGCCTTGTTCTTCCTGTGAGTCATCACCACCGCCCACTCAGCACCACGGTCCTAAATACCACCACGTTCATTCTCACCTCCTGTCTCCTGGCGTCCAGGCCCAGCAGGCTGACGAAGCAGCTGATCTGCATCAGGAAGTCGATGAAGACGGCCAGGCCGGCAAACAGGGAGAACGTCCTCACTGCCGGCATGTCAGACAGGGCTCCTGCCAAAGTCAGCACACTCATTGTTAGCACTAGGGCATTCACCAAATATTCGAATATCAAAGTCACTATTCAACGTTGTTCACCGAAGTCGAATATTCGCTTATTTATTTATTTTTTATTGTTTTCGCTTTAAAAAATATATAGTTTATAAAGCTTGGCTAGATAGGAAGTCATAAGAATGAGTTGTCAATGCCTCTGGTGGATGAATTTGTTAATGCTCTATACCAGGGGTTCTCAAACCTTTTTTATGCCGTGACCCCAAAATAAACATATTTGAGCTGGGGACCCCCACCCTGACAAGCACTTGGAATTGTAGGTATTACATTTAATGTGACTCGGTTCAGCAGATAAATATTGTGAAAATAGCAGATCTACATGCTGTGAGCATGTAGATCGGCTATTTTCACAATGTTCGCCTCTTGCTTACTTAATATTTGACAGTTTGGCCAGTCCTGTCGAATATTCGACTATTCGAATACTTTGAGGTCGAATAATTCAAAATACTAAAAATCACTATTCGTGAATGCCCTAGTTAGCACTAACTTTTATAAAAGAATCATTCTCTTATTTTACCTATCATCGTTATGTTGTCAGTTTAAAAGCTGTGGGTGTACTGTAGTGTGTTAGTGTGTCAGTACCGAGGAAGAAGGCCACAGTCTCAGACAGGGAGGACAGGAACATGCTGGGGGCGACGTCTCCAAGGATACGACCGATCTGCTGGTGCAGTTCCTCCTGATGCATGCGCTCATCCCTCTGTGCACGCACACACGCACACACAGACACACACACGCACGCACAATAAGCCAAGAGCTCAACATTAGATTTTGCCCTAAAATTAGCCAGTAGCTATGCCCCTCCCAAAAAGCTTTTGTCCAATGCTAGCTTAGAATAACTTCCTGCTTGCCAAGGTTTGCCTTGGCAACAGTCTTGGCAAGCTGCCGGTTGCTAAGCTAGCATTGGACAAAAGCTTTTAGGGGAGGGGCATAGCTAATGGCTAATTGTCACATTCACATAACAGTTTCCCAACACTGGGTCGGGACACATTTGTGGGTCGCACACATTTTCATGGGTCTCTTAATTATTATTTCAAAACAATTTCAAAAGCAAATTCCCTTATGATTTTTTTCTAAGTAGTTTCATTAATGAATAAAAGAAAAATCTAAGAAATAAATTAGAAAACAAATGTTTAAGAAGAAGTGAAAATAGTCAATCTACGAGCTCACAACTCGGCGCGATGCGATGCGTTGTGTGCGTGTAGATCGGCTGTTTTCACTAGCTTGTGTCCCGGGCAAACGTATCATTTCTCTTTTGGGTCACAAGCTAAAACGTTTGGGGAACCACTGACATAACACAAAGGTTTTGGTGAAGAAATAATGTGGAACCTGGTATGTCTGCACTATGATGAAGATGTTGTCCACGCCCACAGCCAGCACCAGGAAGGGGATGACCTCGATGACGATGAGGGTGAGAGGGATGCCGGCGTAGCTGAAGATGCCCAGAGAGCAGGCCACGGAGCTCAGCACGATCAGGATGCCCGCTATCCCCAGAGAGATCTTAGAATCCACCTAGATTGGCACAAAGCCAGCGAATCAGTCATCTACCAGTTCCAAGAACTCGTCAGGCGTGTCAGGCTGGTTTCACTCCATCGCTGAACATTTCTGAGTTCGTAGGTCATATTAGAGTAAGAGTGACGTTTGAATTAATCAACCTTCAATGTGTACATGGTAAAATCCTCCTGAGTGCTGATTCAAGCACGTGGACGCTAGCGTCCACATTCTGGGGTGAACACAAGCTCACAAAGTTTCAAGCTTGTAGATCTACAGCGAAGAGATTTAGTGTAGATGGAAAAAGGAGGGGCCTAGTATAGACCAGTGGGGGACTCCAGTCAACAGAGAATATAGTATTTAACTGGTTAACTCTGAGAGTGTAAAGCAAAAATACAACCGTTGGGGTTAAATAAACACTCAGGATTTTGCTGTGTGATTTGGCAGGCAAAGCGCAAACCACAGAGAAACTACTTTGAACCCATTCCACGATTAGGATAGGACGTTAACACGATGACACACTGAACAAAATCGAGGACAATTGCAACACTAGGGGGAGAGTCTCACCATCAGTCGCCTGAGGCTGTGGATGTGACCGAGAGCCAGGGAGATGTAGACAAACATTATGATGTAGCTGACTAGTATGGTGCTGATGTCACTGTTGCTCTCCCTGTTGATCTCATCCTCTATACTCCTCTCAGAGTTAAACGCTACCGTCAGGTTGGGGTTGTCGTAGCTCTTCAGGTAACGGATGAATCTGAAACACACATACACACAATAAAAACATCAATGCATAAGAATCTACGTTTGAGCAAAAGTAGCCCTGGTAGGAAACAAACAACTTATGCCAACTCTCTTATGGATTTTGACGACTCACTCTTTCTCCCATGCCAGAGCTTTGCCCAGCTTGACCGTGTTGTTGTGGTAGTTGTTGACGGGGAACGTGATCACTAGAGCCGTGGCATTGTTGTAGTTGGTGCCTATGGTGCGGAGGAGGAGGAACGAGAAAAGTGCCAGTCAGGCCATGTAATAATAATGTATTATTACAAAACACAGCCGAATAGAAGCCATAATGAAAACAACAATAATATACAACACTGAAATGCTTCTTGTTGTATCCGGCAAATTGAAATTGTTCCTGATATTGATTTCTGAGCATAGACTGTGCACTGCAGATAATAGTACGTGTTCAGAGAACAATGAAAAGCTATTGTATTTATTAAACCTTGGTGCCCTTTAATGTTATCATAGGCATTTTAGAGATGCCAATATTTTATTCTGTACCTAACCACACCACAGCGGTTACTAGGCTAAATTGGAAGTCATTTTCAACAGACACATGAAACTACAAAGTGATGCCCAACACTATATGATGCGGTACCAAAAAAGAAAAAAAAGGTTGAGCTATTTTCACCATTTCCACTCCCTTTCTCTCTCCCTGCAATTCCTACTCTTAGTGTTTGGGCTAGATCCCTGATTTTTGGATATCATGCCCATTAGAAGGGACAAAGGTTGGATTAGATTTTTGGATTGATACATTTATGTTGTTTATTCATTTCATAAATATGATAGCAATGTCAAAATGGTAGCTGATTACTTGTTTTTGGCCCTTATGTCTGACATCTGATGACTTTCTATACAAAAAAACTTTTGTGCAAAACAAATGCTTGCAAAGGATTCCGAATCATGACAAAACCCTAGTTAGACCCCTCACATCCTACTCAAAGCAGATTTTTTTCTGGGCATTTTCCTCCTGTATAGAACGTCGATGGGATATATTCCGATTATACCCCTAAAATGGTATTCAGCTGCCCTTCTGAAACTGCTATCATACATTCTCTCACTCTTGGATGTCATACGAACAAAATGATACTACATATGTTTTGTCCCTTTTGATGGTACCGACATCTCGTCTAGCTTAAGGAGCCACACTTCAACAGTAACTTGGCAGCGATGTAGCTGGCAACGCTTGGGCATTTTTGTCACCACTAGTGTCAACGCAGCATAAGATTGACCTCAAAGAAAGTATTCATAAATAAGACACACAGTACGGGGTCGATGACCCAAACAGAATGACTTCTTGTGTGAACAGTAAAACATTTAAACTTGGAATAAAGTTGACAAAAATGATGCAACAATTGGAATTTAGAGGGCACATCTTTGTTTCCCTTTGTCCCATTTGTGTGACTTCAGCTCACCGTCGTAACCTCCCATAGCCAGCCAGGGGAACACAGGGCCTCCAAAGGTGCCCATACAAGGGTCGTGAAGGTTAGGGCTCATGTCATCAAGGGATGTTGGAGAACTGAGAAGAAGAAGAGACAAAGAGACCATGAAGGCATGGAGAGATTAGTCATTATGGAACGAGTCACCCCAGTCAGTTATGAGTGCAGCGCATCCTTTGGAGTAAATTAATCATAAGACCATCCATCGCTATCTCTGAATATCTCTTTGTGTGACAACAGAGGATCCCACAAAAATGAGGAAGAATGAACGATTGGCTCCATATCTTGCATCAGCATTTCAGGAAATGTCAAATATATTGAGTGCGTTTACTCAAATACAGCTGTTGAGGTCCGACCTTAAATTCTGACCTTTTCCCTGTCAGATAAGATCAATGTCAATGAGTTAAGAGTCAATGTGCAGCGCATGCCAGACCACCACTATTGTCCTGCAACCTCTTCAAACTTCTACACATGGCATGAAATGAGGTTAATCTTCCTCCAAAACAATACAACAAAAAAAACACATTCCCACCTGACACAATAGAGGAAGTGAGTGTGGAAGTCAAAGTAGACAATGTCAGGGAAGTCAGGATCCCTGTCGATGTGGTCCAGAACTTTATGGCTGTTCTGGAAGTAGTTGAGGACACTGAGGATGGTGCAGTTATTGTTGTATGGGGCCAGAGGAGCCAGACATATATCCTCGAGGGTCACCTTCTGCCCGTCGTACTCGGCAACAAGGCGCTCGATGCCTAGCTGCAAATCCAGCACCTAGTTGTCCGGAAGAACCAAATGAGCAACAGAGAAACACAACACAGCAATGATAGCTGATCTTCATGTAGAACCAGGGTTTTCCCTACCGGCAGTGCTGTGTTCTACCTGTAACGCACGTATACAAAATGTGAATGGCGTCTGCCCTCGTGAACCTTTCAAAGTAGCATATTTGATAGGGATTATGCACTGGCGCCTGCCCTGGCCACGCAAATAGCCGCGGAATGTATGCCCTAAAAAAAGTCTAGAACACACCACTGCCTACCGGTATATGCATTTTACTACTTTTATATTTTATATGAGGCCCTTTGTGAGCTTGTAGATGCGTCATACATCAGTGTGCGACTAAGTATAATTGGGCCACCCGTGTTTTCGTGCCTTACTGGGTCTATGGGTCTCCTGTGAAACGGCTCCCCCTATGGTAACATCCTTCGATGGGTCACACAGGTGTCAGTAACGTAGAGAGCACCGCACGCACATAGCCATCGCAGGTCTACGGCTCGCTAGAAGTTTTGTTTTAGCATTTTCAACATGCACAGTGAATTCCATGCTATAGGAATCTCAGATTCTCTGTCCGAATCACTTGTTGCCTACAATGAGGAGTGATGGGGGGGGGGGGGGGGGGTAACCAGACAAACCACTCTAGCTGCTGAACATATAGAAACCAAGCCACTCTTGGTTTTGGGAGAAAAAGAAAGGTGGTGATGACGATGTTCTGTCACTGATACAATGACTGATAGAGAGACATAAACAAGAACTGCTGCAGCTGTTCACTGCATAGCCTATTTGTTCTGATGTTTCTGTGGCATGGACACTGTGTGCACCAATGTTATGTTATGGTTTAGGCTATTTGATTGGTCTCCACAGCGTGTGGAGGGAGAGGTAAAGTGACGTTATTGATACATTTAGGTTAAAAAATAAAAAAAACATAGAAACAACGTAAGTTTTTCGCGAAAATCACGTTCACAGCCTGCCACAGTTACAACTCCATCCTAAGGGAAACACTGGACCTTTATGCTTTTGAGAAGACATGATTCTTTTGCCCCCCCCCCCCCCCCCCCATAACCTGTGACCACGCTAAATTGTTTGTGCTCACAATCTCTCTCTGTTGGCTCACCTGGTGTAGGATGTCCTTGTCCAAAATGGCTCCAAAAGGCACACTGGGTCCCATTTGGGGCACCCAGGTGAAGTTGCTGTTGAGCGGTGTGGTTATGATGAGCTGCTCAGTTCTGAAGAAGGGCGCGAAGTGGCTGTCAAAGAAGTCCTTCTCTTGGCGTGCTCGGCTATCGGGGGCTGACCAGAGGTCAACGGGGTCGGTGGTGATGCGCATGTAGGCCAGGCCTGACGAGGCGGCAGCCACCATAACCAGGGTTGACAGTATGACCACCAGGGGCTGCCGCACGCAGTAAGAGCCCCAAGCGGTAAAGAGGAGCCGCAGGGCATTCTCAAAACGCTCCCCAAGAGTTTCACAGCAGGTTGCATCTACACAGATAGAGGGAGACACCAGGATTACGTTCAGATCAGAGTGTGCTCAGTGCAAGAGCAGTTTAGCCGACCTTTAAGCTGAATCCTATTACATTGGGAAATGTGATGTCAAATATCTGCAAAGTTGCCTTTTAAGTTGTGAACAGACCAAGCTGCCTTGTCCTAACTATGTTGGGAGATCAGTTTGGGTGATGATTTTTGATCTCTCACGGATAAAGGTTGCTCCAAACACAATGCACAAGACGAAAATAACTTTACATGCCTTTGCACCGAAATTAGCATGCATATTATGCAAGTGTTTTTAAAGGTTGAGTGCAATGGCTTTTTTGGTCATTTTATTTTGATGTTTCAGTCTGAAACGGAAGCCTGTATGTTTCTGAACCAATCAGAAGGTCCCATCCCTTCAGGCGATGGCAAGGTAGAATCTCTCTTACGTGGTACGCAGTGTTATTGTTTGTAGCCTGCAGGCGCAGCTGGCCAAGGCAGAGAAGAAATGGCCACTGTGCAGAATATTTATTACCAGTTGCTTATTTCCAGCCTATAATGTTTTCAGATACATATTTTAGTGTTCTGATTAAGTTTACAATGAGTAATATACAGTACACCATCTGGACGTCATCTTGAATGAGATTCAAAACAGAGTAGCTCTGTAATTAAAATCAGCTGTGTTTGGAGGAACGTGCAGCAATGGGAATGAAATCAAGATTAATTTATATTCACAAGAGTCTATCCATGTTATCACGCAACACGTTTTCGTTCACAGGAAGTAATTAAGATTGGCTTTAAGGGACTTTTGATTTAAAAATGCACATTATTTTTCTTTTTTTAATCTATTGTTAGGTATGCCCATATGATGACCACAGATATGCTCTAAAAGTGTGAAATTACCCACTGCCAGTAGAGGAGTAGGCCTATGTCTTTGTTTAGTTTTTTCTGGTTTGTCACGTTTGACCCAGATCATTATGGGGCACAAAACTATTAACAGAAGCTATACCCAAGATTACGAATAAAAGGATGTCTTTTCATCTCATCAGCCGTGATGTTCATTCACCAGAGATGAATGCATTCCAGAAAATAAGTGCATTTGTGAACTTCTCTCCTTCCCTCTTGCACGCACATATACTGTATGCACACACACCATAGGTATACATACACACACCAACAGCCATATATAAATACAGTAGGAAAAAAATACAAATGCCATACACATAGCACATATTATGACAGATTATCAGGCACAGAGACTTTGATGGCCCGATTGCCTGGCAACACCTTGGTTACTTCATCAAGCACACAGTACATTACTGTACCTTGGTCAGGGTTGTCATTGTTCAGAGACAGTGGGTTGTTGCTGTCCAGTATGGGGCCATATTCAGACATGATTGTCCTTTTCCTGCATGCCAGAAAAATATAGAAATTGTTTAAACAAATAGGCAAATAAATAAAAGTTACAACAACGTCAAAATATATTGTCCACGCCTTGAAAAGTATGCATGGCATTGTGTGTGATATGGGTCCATGCAGAACAAACCATGAATAGACAGACACCATAGATTACAGACTATAAGAGAGAGAGACACACACACACACACAGGCATCTCCTGGTTCTTTACCTGTAGCACCAGGCTCCCAGCACAACAGAGATGAAGATGAGGAGGAAAGCCAAATAAGAGATCAACATGATTACGTCCATGGCATCGAAGCCAAGTATGGTCCAGGGCGGAGGCAGAGGAGGGGGCACTGGCTTGGGGCCGCAGGCCTCGGTGCAGTCCTGACAGGAACAGGGACCTGAGCCATCATCCAGGCCCTCTGTGCAGGCAAACGTCTTGTTGTTCATGGGAGTGAAGCCAGACACTGGGACATCTGCAACCACAAAACGGCAAAAACGTGTCATGGTGACGATGGCAACAGTAGAGATGTATGCATGATGTCATTCTCAAGGATGTGGACTGTGGATTGCTGCAGTCATGTTTGTAGTGATGGCTATATACAGGGTTCCCACACATTTTTACCAATTAATTTCCAAAACTTTTCCAAAACCTTTCCAGAATATTTAACCCAATTTCCAGGACTATATAACAATAATTCAGCTCAATAACGAGTCGCTTACTCCTATGCGCAATGCCCAAAGACAGGTAGTGTATGGCAGTGGTTCTCAACCTTTTTTGGCTGTGACCCACAAAATAATCATATTTGAACTGGGGACCCGGGCACCCTGACGAGCACTAAGAGTAGAGGAATTTTGGATAACACAGAGAAAATAGCCGATCTACATGCTCACAACGCCTCGCAACGCGAGGCGTTGTGAGCATGTAGATCTGCTATTTTCACAATTTCTGTGTTATTATATTTGACAATTTGGCCAGTGTTTAATTTGTCATTTCAGAGGCATTAACAAAATCAATAACAAAAAACAATGCATAGCTATTTTTCCAGGACCTTCCAGGACCCTTGATCAATTCCAAAACTTTTCCAGTACTGGAAAATATTTTTCTAATTTCAAAATATTTCCAGGAATTTCATGACCGTGGGAACCCTGATGATGTCATTCTGCAGTCATGTTTGTAGTGATGGCTATATAGGACAACGTAAAGTAACGACAGTATAAGTGATTTACCAGAGAATTTGGGTATTATGGAGAAAGGACTCTGGCCGTTTTTGATGTCAAACATGTACTCGATCCAGTTGGTGGCGTTGCAGTCCTTGGCGTCTTTACCACACAGCAGTGACAGGGCCTTCACGTTGGTAGACGGATTCTCCACGTCCTTACACGCATTGTACATGGCTGCAAAATGTAAAGACATCACACTTAACTTATCTTTGAACCATGGAACGTCAACAATGACCCACCCCGACCACCCCCTTCCCACTGCAGGTTAGGGTTTAGTTGTGCAACAACAAAGCACTACTGATAGTGAGAACACAACCAATCTGTAGGGTTGAGTTGTTAAATACAATACAATTCATTTGCTGTGGTTGGAGGTGTTGTAACTACTCATTGAGAGAAATAGACCCTGGCATTGGGTACTAGGACACCTACTGAAATAGTACTTCCTGTGCAATATATCCTCTAGCAAAACTGGACTATTAAAGGAGTAGTTCATCCCCAAAATGACTTTTTTTCTATTGATTACTCATGCCATGGAGACTATGGAGTTCAATAATATTTTTATTTTTTTGTCGCATTCCTAAGACAAAAATGTGTTAACAATACATTTACCCCCATTCGTTCCGGACGGGGACCCGTTTCGAAACGGGTCCCCATCCGGAATCAATGGGGGTAAATTTACTCGAATCAAATTTTTGTCTTAGGAATGTGACAAAAACCAAAAAATATTATTGAATTTTACTCTCCATGGCATGAGTAATCAATAGAAAAAAAGTCATTTTGGGGGTGAACTACTCCTTTAAGAACTAATGGGGCTGATAAAAAGCACCTCACCTCAGGATAAAAGAAAGCAAACCCCCTCTGCATGGTATGTGTATAAAAGCATGACTTGATGAGCAAGGGTAGAAGAGACCGGAAAATGAAGCGGAGGTCATCATGTGTACAGTTCAATATAAAACAAGGCTCCATTTGCTAAATATAGGACAATAGCAACCATTAGTCACCAGGGTAGCACGAGGGAGAAGTGATGTAGTTACTACTCAGCACATTCATTCTGACGAGCACAGATATGCCGAGTAGTAAAGTACAACTTGTTCCCATGTGTCCTCCTGGCCATGTCATAGCAATAGCAACTTTCATTTCTTTATTTGGCATTATTGCACTCAATGCCCGTGAACCCTAGGCAGTAGGGTCCTGATTCTGAGCATGTTATAAATAGACATGACAGCTCTTGCAACACAAAGTGTGTAAGCATGTAGATCTGCAATTTCGGGTGAAGAGATTTGACGTAGATTGGGAAAAAAGAGGGGACCCCTGTCAATGAAGTAGTAGTAGTACATTTAATTGCCACTGTACAAACCAGTGGTTTTTGATAGCAAATTTTGATTTAGTTTTAGTCATAGTCTTTTGAATAAAATGTCTTTTAGTTTTAGTCATAATTTAGTCACCTGAAAAGTTTTAGATTTAGTCTAATTTTAGTCGACAAAATATCATAAGATTTTAGGCGACTAAATCTACAGTTGATTTAGTCAACTTAAATGTATTTTGGCAGGCCTTGATGGAATTGTAATGACTGATTTTACACTTGGTTGTGTGCTGAAAATATGTGTGCCGAAAAAAGCAGATCTACAAGCTCACAACGCGTCGCAGCGCGACGCGTTGTGCGCTTGTAGATCTGCTATTTTCAGCACGCAACACCTGAGAGCAACCAAACATAAAATGACTCTCTTCTCCTAACATTTTAGTCTAGTTTTTATTTTGTTGACGAAATTGTCAATATATTTAGTCTTAGTTTTAGTCATCACAGCTAAGTTTTTATTTCGTTTTTATTTAGTTTTCGTCGGTGAAAAAAACACAGTCGACAAACATTTTTCGTCATAGTTTTAGTTGACAAAATCAACACTGGTACAAACTTACCATTAGCAAATGTCTGTCCAATGTAGTACGTCACTTCTGTCACGTCGGACTTGTTAAGTGTGGGTTCTGGGTTAAACTGGGTGGCCATCATGAACTGACTCTGGTGGGGGCTGCAGGTCAGCTCACAGAACAGGTTCATCAGGTTGAAGAAGCAGGCAGGGCATCTGCACACACACAGCAGCAGGGAGATAATCAAACTGTGTACAAGGTTGTCCTCATTGACCTCTCCAGAGTAGACTATAAAAGATTTTAAAGTTTGACCATAAATCTTAAATAGAAATGAAGACAGCGAGTCAACAAAGGTCTGGACAACACTACTCGCCAACCTTTGTACTCAGAAGGAACAGGTTCATGGAAATAATAAATGTCAAACTGTCTTGACACGTTTTTTTGGTGCTTGCGCCCTGAATTATTTTTAAATGAATGTAGAAGTGTGTCACTATAGCCTCTTTTCAACTGCAGCACCACACCACACCACATAAGAATATCTACATTTTCCATTACACAAAAGTTCCCTATCGGTAAGAAACAAATTGACCCTTTTAACTGTGATTATAATACAATATAAATTTGTATTACAACTATCCTAAATTATAATACACTATAATGGATTATAACTGTGATTATAATACACTATAAAGTATTAATGTATTACTATGATAATTATAATACACTATAATAGATTATAATAGTGGTTATAACACAATAGAATCTATTATCATGTATTACAACTATATCCTGGTGGTCTACTTTTTAATACCACATTTAGTACCACTTTGACACCTCTCTACCCAGGTCCTTGTAGTGGAAAACCTGGCACAAGTGGGCGGTGTGGTGTGGTGTGGTGTGGTGTGGTGTGGTGTTGGGCCTGTGGCCTGTGGCTTATGTGATCGCCTGGTTAATATTACAGCCATAATCATACCGAGACAGGAACTGAAGAGGCAGCTGCAGGCTCCGTTTGAGTGTAGTGAGCTGGGTGACATCACAGCACAAGCTTTGGTTTCCATAGTCATATCCAGGACACAGCTCCTACATGAACATCAAACACATCCACAGTGAGCTTCATGCGTGGTATCCAAATACAGCAGGGGTCTTCAACGTTTTCAGGCCAAGGACCCCTTAGTTGAGAGACAGATGAAGCAGGGACCCCCACAACCTTTTCATAGATTCCATATACCGTAGTCTCATCGTTTGACAGCACAATCATCAGTCTATTTTGGATTTAATGTGTGTTTTCAAATATCTAACCACTTGAAGGGTCAAAAATTAATAAACTTGACCTTTCACTCTGTAATTAGTCTGCTCTTTTTCTCCTCTACACAAAACCACTTCAGATGGATCGGCTATTTTTGGCTTAAGTTATCAGAATATGGACGCTAGGGTTCAAGTGGTTAATTTAAAAAAGGGGAGTTTCTATCACACAAAGATTTGGAGGACCCCCTGAGTAACTCTGAAGACCCCCTAGGGGTCCCGGACCCCCTGTTGAAGACCCTTGAAATACAGTATTGCCACTTGAATATGATGCAGAATGTTGGTTCCAGTGTTGACTGGGGGGGGGGGGGGGTTATGACTTATGAGGGGTACTTACCGAGAGAAGTCCTTTGCCTTCATCAGGCAGCGCTATGGGCGGACCAGTGTAATTGCAGTTGTACTTCTTCCCTTCAACCTTGGAGTCTCCACACTCACCATACCACACACAATGCTGGGCCTGAACCTGAGACAAAAGGCATCACATTACTGGACAATCATTTCTCTTGTGTGCTTTTTGGCTGAAATCCATTTGGCCATGACAGTCTCATGTTGTAACTCTGCAAACATTTCCAACTTCTTTTTACAGTGTAGTTCACCCAAGACGCTATATTGACATACCGGTAATCACTGAATACAATGATCTAGTTGGGATATGGAGCATAACCCCAATTTGACCTGGCTGGCAGTGTTCACACCGACTATTTAAAAAGAATACAACAATGGCGAACAATATACGCAGTAGTTATTGCAACCATAGATCGCATTTACTATGAAAACCTGCAGCTCATGTAAGTGTGACTCGAGATGCCCATATATGGACATATTGTGTCAGTCTCATGATAACCATTGCGGTCAGCAAAGTTTGACTTCCCCTGTTCACCCCCTCTCCACTTATGAAACCTGCTGGTACTACTACTTCCTGACTGATGTAGCCACCGACAGAATGGCGTGAATGGTAACATGTCATTAGGTCCAACTCCCTTTGGTCCGACCACCTAAACCTAACCTTAACCCTAACCCTAACCTCAGTAAAACTAAAAGGCGTGACCAATGACTCAATGATAACAATGTGTTCATTTATTGTCCGTGTCCAAAGCCTTAACCAGATCCATATTTGGTCATGTTTCATTTCCACCTTTTTTCCACCTTTAGTCATGTTTCATTTCCTTTGTTTACAGTAACATTGATGATCAGTAATACAGTTTACAGTTTAGGCATTTAGCAGACGCTTTTAATCCAAAAGCGACTTACAATAAGCAGATAATACAACAAGATAACATGTCAGAACATTAACAACAATATAACAAATGCATAATTTCAATCTAAAACAAAAAATCAGTAAAGAGAAAAAGAAAAAAAAAGAAAAAACAAAATGTTGACTAGCTTCATGTATGGTCATTGGGTGTTTCAGTAGTGCTATGGGTCAAGGTGGAGTCTGAAAAGGTGAGTCTTCAGTCCACGGCGAAAGCTAGCAAGTGAGTCCGTTGTTCTAATTAGTAATAATTAAAGATCTTACTTCTGCAAATACAGTAAGCCTCGACAGACCTGAAGTAACCAAATATTTGTGCTGAGTGCAGGTCAGGCTGCCTGCATCATGTGCTTGGCAGCTTTTATCGACTGAAGCTTCCTAAAAAAGGGGGGGGGGAAGAACTCCTCTATACACTATAATTTGTTTAGTTTGATAATCGAAAAAATATATATATATATAAATCTGTAGTGTATAATTTGTTATAGGGAAAATGTTTATCCTAACAAAAATAAAACATCTGAATGGGCTGCAAAATAAATCTTGCAGCTGGTCTACAATCTGTTTAACCAGCTCTTCAGTTAGCTGACTATTCAGCTTTAGCTCTCTTGCACGTGTTCCTACTCCTCTAAGAATGAAAAAGAGGGGTGCGTTAGGGAACTTCACTTCGCTTGCTCAATGTTTTATGACTCAGGCTACCGCTTACCCTCTGTCCTCTCGTCCGCGCCAAGTTCAAGGCCACCATCCAAATGCCCACTATTTGCACAATTGAGATTCGCTTTTTTTCAGAGACAATGCCAGTTGCAACCCTGGATCCAGGTTGGCAGGGAGCTGACTACTTTGGGTGTTTCACCAAACTGGAAGGAATGAAGGCCCTCTGTATCCTCAGAGATGGCCATTAAAAAATCCTAATGGAGGAAACCGATACTGATACCCATAACTTGCGTATCGGCAGTGGTTCTCAAAGTGGGGTCCAGGGACCATAGGCTCAGGGTTCCTTGAGGGTGTTTCAAATGGACTCTTACAGGTCTGTAACTCAGCGAGTGTACAAATGGAACCACTACACTCTCAGAGTTATGGGGGTCCTTGAAATTAAATAGTTTGAGAACCACAGATCTAGGAATAAATCAAATCAGCTACAAGTAGGTAAACTAATAATGTAAATAGTACAGTAAGAGTATAAAACAGTTGTGCAACATCAACTGAAACATTCAAAATGTTACTGTAAATGAAATATCATGTGATAATGATGTGATATGGGAATGGCATAGACTGGCAGACCCACCGATACCAGCATTTTAGGCAGTATCGGCAGCTTTTCCGATACTGGTATCGGAACAACTCTAAAAGAAACGTATCAATCAAATGCATCAGACAATGACGACCCCCCCCCCCCCACACACACACACACACACACACACACACACACACACACACACACACACACACACGTCCAAACTCGCCAAGGCAGATGGCTGCCCACCTAAAACCAGTTTCTGTTGCCGGTTTCTCCCTGTGGGAGGGGGAGTTTTTCCATCACCAAGTGCTGTCATGAGGTAATTGTGAAGTCTTGCAATTTTGCCAACAATGTCTCAAAAGTCAATCTACAAGACCCATGTCTTCAGGCCTACAAACAGAGCTGTAGAGTATTATTGGACCTTGATGAGTGTAAGTGCTTATATGCCTAGTATTTTTATTCCAGACATTTTAAAACAGGTTAAAATGAAAAACAGACATATTTGACCAGTGAAACAAACATGAACGTTAATAAGAGTCAGCCCCGTAAGTTCCGTAACCCATTGTTATTTTTGGCTCTTCAACAGTCTCACAGGCACAGTATCACAAGTTTGGCAACCAATGTGCTGTTTCAGCTTTGTTTAGAATAGAATTTGCTCTGTAGCCTTGACCTACATATTGACATAGTTATCGATATGAATACTAGGACTGTAAAACAAAGAAAACAGAGGTGAAGTGAGGACAATGTTTAGGTTTGACGATGATCACATTATCTAACCAAATCAAACCGAGTTTGGAACTTTGGACAGGAGTGGACCTATCCCCTAGAATGGCTATTATTGTGATATTACACACGTTTTCATGTATTCCAGATAATACATGAAATGTATGTCAATATCACAGCCACTCTAGGGCTAAAGTGGACACTAAACCCTCAACCATCCACTGTCTTTTTGTGTGTGATGTAATTACAGAATAATATGTCATCACAAATAGTGTACAATACACAGTAAAAGTAAAACCATCAATATTAAATGCATCCACGTGTAACTCAAAGAGATTACAATCTAATGTATAAACTATTAACAGTATTAACATGCCGGGGATGTTACCGTTTATAGCAACCTATCTAGGTTGGGTGTTGTGTCAGAGGATTATGACAGACAGAGAGGATTATTGCCAGCTACAGAGTATAATTTTTGCCTTGAGTTGGAATGGGATGGCTGTCACTTCAAAGGGGAACAGTAACACATTCCACAGTGTTGTTGTCATCCATCCCAAACAGCGTTGCATCTTGACGACTACAAGGTGTGTACAATGTGTTCTACCGCTCTGTCTGTCTGCCCTGGCCGGGTTATCCATCTCAACTTGTAGCCGGCGTGCTATGATGACAGTTCAGCTAGCTATAATAGACCACAGCATTGTTTTTCATATCCATACAGTAAGAGACTGTTAATAACAACAACAACAAAGGCAACAGCAGCAGCCACAGCTGCCCTCGTTTACAAACTAAAGTCAACATCAGTCGCACACGGGGGGGACACAAAAGAACAACCCACCACACATCATGACGCCAGGCTCACATGATGATAATAAGCTACTGCCAACGGGCCGAGTCATCTTTTTGGGGAGAAAAACGAACGTCAACAAACTTACCCATTGATAATGTCCCACTGCCAAGAGAACGAAGAGGAAACATAGAAAGTGATTGTTTGTCTTCGCTAACAGCTCCATAGCTCCCACTGTACACACTGACACAACACGACTGACCACAGCCTGCTCTGTGCTCTGCTGCTGCTGCTAAACTTTGCCTATGTGAAATGAGCAGAAATAGCGTTAGCAGAAATAAGGCTTCCGGCGCCGATCTCTTCAGAATAAGAGTACCCCTAAAGCCATTGAAAAACGTTGAAAAACGGATAATTTTGCCATAATATGGACGTTAAAAATATAGATTAAGTATCTAAACGAATATACAAAATGCAAATTAGGTTTCTGTGTAAAAAAGAAAGATTTTAATAACATAAAAACATGATAAATGGATAAATGCTGTTCACTGGAGTGCATAGCCTACACAAATTTGACTCTGGACAGCAGCCGGTTCGCTGCGTCGGCACTTTGAACACACGCACGCGTTCGGGGAGACCTCCTCTAACACGCCAGACTCTCCGCTAAGCGGGAGAGGTGTAAAATCTATTTCTGTTGGCTTTCCAGTGCAGCCACCCGCTCAAAAAGGTGACATTTTCAGACATTTTCAAACTCTAGTTGGCGCTGGAGAGCAGGTGGCTCGCTGCGTCGGCACTTTGAACACACGCACGCGTTCGGGGAGACCTCCTCTATCACGCCACACTCTCCGCTAAGCGGAAGAGGTGTAAAATCTATTTCTGTTGGCTTTCCAGTGCAGCCACCTGCTCAAAAAGGTGACATTTTCAGACATTTTCAAACTCTAGTTGGCGCTGGAGAGCAGACGGCTTGCTGCGTCGGCACTTTGAACACACACACGCGTTCGGGGAGACCTCCTCTATCACACCACACTCTCCGCTAAGTGGGAGAGGTGTAAAATCTATTTCTGTTGGCTTTCCAGTGCAGCCACCCGCTCAAAAAGGTGACATTTCCAGACATTTTCAAACTCCAGTTGGCGCTGGAGAGCAGACGGCTCGCTGCGTCGGCACTTTGAACACACGCACGCGTTCGGGGAGACCTCCTCTACCACACCACACTCTCCGCTAAGCGGGAGAGGTGTAAAATCTATTTCTGCTGGCTTTCCAGTGCAGCCACCCGCTCAAAAAAGTGACATTTTCAGATTCTAGTCATTTTTATACACCACGCTTCTTTATACGACTTAGCAGAGAATAAACAAATACATACGATTTAAAGTTTTTTTTAAAATACCCTTTTATTACTCATTGTTAATAACAGTGTACACTTTCACTGGAAATGAAAACATAACATTTGGACTGAAAGGTTACTTTAATAGTTTAGTAATCACAGTTTTGATCAATTTACTGTGTGTGTGTGTGTGTGTGTGTGTGTGTGTGTGTGTGTGTGTGTGTGTGTGTGTGTGTGTGTGTGTGTGTGTGTGTGTGCACGCACGCACACGCTAATAATGGCAAACATTATTCAAACACAAATCACACAAAACTGTCCAATTAAAGGTGCAATATGCAACTAAGTGCAAACACACTCAAATGTAAAAAGCAATAAATATATGAAGTATGACATGCTTTGTACCAAACTGAAAATACACTCAAATGTAAAAAGGCATAATAAATTAATTTAAAAAAAATTGAGCGGGTGGCTGCACTGGAAAGCCAACAGAAATAGATTTTACACCTCTCCCGCTTAGCGGAGAGTGTGGTGTGATAGAGGAGGTCTTCCCGAACGCGTGTGTGTGTTCAAAGTGCCGACGCAGCGAGCCGTCTGCTCTCCAGCGCCAACTAGAGTTTGAAAATGTCTGAAAATGTCAACTTTTTTGAGCGGGTGGCTGCACTGGAAAGCCAACAGAAATAGATTTTACACCTCTCCCGCTTAGCGGAGAGTGTGGTGTGATAGAGCAGGTCTCCCCGAACGCGTGTGTGTGTTCAAAGTGCCGACGCAGCGAGCCGTCTGCTCTCCAGCGCCAACTAGAGTTTGAAAATGTCTGAAAATATCAACTTTTTTGAGCAGGTGGCTGCACTGGAAAGCCAACAGAAATAGATTTTACACCTCTCCCGCTTAGCGGAGAGTGTGGCGTGATAGAGGAGGTCTCCCCGAACGCGTGCGTGTGTTCAAAGTGCCGACGCAGCGAGCCGCCTGCTCTCCAGCGCCAACTAGAGTTTGAAAATGTCTGAAAATTACACTTTTTGAGCGAGTGGCTGCACTGAAAACCAACAGAAATTGATTTTACGCCTCTCCCGCTTAGCGGAGAGTGCAGTGTGGCAGAGCAGATCTCCCCGCGTGCATGTGTCCAAAGTGCCGACACAAATAGACGTCTGCTGTCCAGGTTCAACTAGATTCTGAAAACGGCACTTTTTGTACTCAATTTTAATTTGAAAATAACAGATCTACAGGCTCACAATGAGTTGTGATGCAACGCATTGTGAGCTTGTAGATCTGCTATTTTCAAAAGATATTTATTTAAACATTTGAAAACTTGAAATGGGAATTCTGCACAATGAGTAGTCCTACTTTTACTTTTGATACTTTAAGTACATTTTAATGCCAATACTTTTGTACTTTTACTCAAGTATATTTTGAATTCTGTGACTTTTACTTGCAACAGAGTATTTTTATATAGCACTTTTATGGTGAGTTGTTACAGGTATATTTTCATTAATTACATTAATATAGTAGCCTACCATTACTTTGCATCTGTCCTGTCAAAATAAACAGATAAACCCCTGCTCTAGCCTATGATAGCTCTTTTATGGGATTACAGTAGAACGAATTGAATTGGAATGGAATTAATTTTGTTAAGTGGCCTTTAATAGCTCGCATTCCACGAATTTCAATCTGAAAGAACCTGGAAAATGTGTTAGGACAATTAGAAGTACACTAGTATAGAGACATACATCATGTAGGCTACTCATCTTTTAAATACATTTGTGTCTTTTAAATATACATTATTTACCGCACTTTTATTTTGAAGGCTGGAGCCTGGCTTATTTCTGCCTGCGCCCAGACCGGAAACGTTCTTTCTGCTCATTTCACGGACCTCTAAACTTTCACGTTTCCTGTTATTGCTTTCGTCCTCTTCTTCATTTGCTTTGTTTTGGGCGGGGACAAACCTCCTCGTACAGTACCGCCACCTGGTGCTGTGATGTGGAATGACATTTCATGGTGCATCCCACTGTGTCAATGAATGCGGCAGGGCAGGTGCAGTGTGGTCCACACTGCAGTGTTTCTCAAACTTTCAAATGTCAAGGTCTCTCCTTAACTCTGACAGTGTACAAATGGAATTACAGACTTGTATGGGTCCATTTAGACCCCCTAAAGGAACCCACAGAGTCCAAATGCAATTTGAGAACCACTGGTCCACAGAACTCCACAAAGCTTCACTATCACTTGATTCCTGGCAACTTATGATGTTTTACTGCAGCAAACCTCTCAGACTTCTTGACCCTTGAAAACTAATTTCAAGGGCCCCAGTTTGGTAGGTCACCATGGTCCCCCATAACTCTGAGAGTGTACAAATTGGAACCAAATGGGACCATTTGTACACTCCCAGAATTACAGACAGACCTGTAAGTGTCCATTTGGTTACCAACTATCTATAATTTACCTAGGGGACCCCCAGAATTTACTTTGAGAACCACAGTTTTTCTGTGTGTTTGTTTTGCTGCATGAGTTGTTACAGCTTGAGGCCTTTTGACTCTCATGTTCCTTTCACTGACAATAGCAATTGAATTTCCATTCAATTTAGTATATAGTGCCAAATCACTAGTTGTCTCAATAAACTTTCCATACAGAGCAGAGACCCATGGTTTGTCCCCTGATGAGCAAGCATTTGGCAACAGTGGCAAGGAAAAAAACCTCAAGCAGAACCAGGATCTGGGTGGGCAGCCATCTGCCTCGACTGTCTGGGTGGGAAGAGACAGACGAACGGAGAGAGATAGAGAGACAGAGATAAGCAGAAAGACAGATCTATAGTCATCTATAAATCTATATCTTTTTGTGAATCCTGCATACCGAGGGACAGTTGTTCTGTCTCACATGAAAGTTTTCACATGAGCTGCTTTATCCCTGCTTGTATGATGATCGCCCATTAAGACCAGGCTGAGGCAGATTCTACAAAGTTCCTCTAGTCTAAATCCTAGCATTTTTCTGAAATAATTATGTTGCTGCTACCCTACCCTACACACCCTATGACACACACACACACACACACACACACACACACACACACACACACACACACACACACACACACACACACACACACACACACACACACACACACACCCTATGACACACACACACACACACACACACACACACACACACACACACACACACACCAAGATTACGTTTTCTGGTCGCCAACCCCGTCTCAAAATATTTTGTTCCAGTTTCCAGATTTTTGATAAAAAATGTACTTTAAAAGAATATATATATTCAAATAAATTATTTGCACATATTTTCATGATTTTTCCAAAATAGCAGATCTACAAGCTATATACATACACACAGTGTGTATATATGTGTGTGTGTGTGTGTGTGTGTGTGTGTGTGTGTGTGTGTGTGTGTGTGTGTGTGTGTGTGTGTGTCATAGGGTGTGTGTGTGTGTGTGTGTGTGTGTGTGTGTGTGTGTGTGTGTGTGTGTGTGTGTCATAGGGTGTGTGTGTGTGTGTCATAGGGTGTGTGTGTGTGTGTGTGTGTGTGTGTGTGTAACACCCAGAATTCGAACTCAGGTCTCCCACGTGACGTGAAAGTCCAACATTTTAACCACTTGACTAGACCAAAGAGGCATCTCTCTGGTCTGCGGGGAAGATGCTAGATTTTTGAGGCCATCAGACTGGGGCTGCGACTCTCTCCTCCACATCTGCCCATGAAAGATTGCGGTGCATCTTGCGAATGGGCTTATTGTGTCAAAAAAAATAAATACATATTTTAGCCACTTGTTCGCACCCACTGATTAAAACCGCTAAAACAATAGAAAGCAGTAAATGAAAACATTTTAACACTCCCATTTTCTTTTCTCTATTTACAATAAAATATGAACCCTTGGTTCCATAAAAAAACACATTTTATTCATATTCACTTTGGAATGACAATTAAAATTCAGGAATAAGTGCATATTCATGTATAAAGTGGCAAAACCATGTACGGATAAGATAAATTACAGGTGACTATATTGTACACAGCATAATCACTCTTCTCTGTACATGTACCTGTGTAAAAAATCTGAAAATGTAGGCTCACACGTTGCTACGACAGTATATTCCTTTAAAACTAGGAAGGATATTTGTATTCAAAGTTAATGCTCTTGCAAGACTACAAGACTTTAAAGTAATGAGCAGATCTATAGATGTAGTGTCAACACTTAAAACTATGTGAAAACAACAACAAGTACAGGACTGCATTTTAAAAAACAACAAAATACAAACAAGGAAAGGTCTCTTAATAATGATGCAAATACTCTATCCCCAATAGCAGAAACGTCTCCAGCTATTCCCATCATATTCTGGAGCCAATAAAACACTTTTGTGTTACTCTATGTAATGCAATGTTTTTCAAAAGGGAATACCACTAAAATGAATAATTCAAATAGGTTATGCATATGGCTTAGGGCAGTCAAATGAGTATTAGTCAACAAAACAACTCTCATCTGTGTCAACGAGAAATTACATTTGTGGGATTTTCTTTCTCTATTTTTCTTTTTTTGCAGATGGGTTCCCAGATTGCATGTATTATAATGCCCAACAATGCTGAGATATCATGCTGGATACTACAGTCACATTCTCAATATCTTAAGAACAGTCACATATTCAATTCCTTCTCATGGGAGGCTAGTTTTGTAATGTAATGTTGAGAATATAAAAGATATTTAAAAGCGTTTGAGTAAGTGTGCAGACTAAAATGTGTTATGTTTGTTATGTTATGTGTTATATAGTTGTATATCTGTGAGTTCATACATAGTTCATAGTTCATACATTAACAGAGTTAGTGACTGTCCTAAGGCAGAGCGATATCATATTTAAAAGCTAATATCCAGTGGCATTCCCCTTTTTAATGAATCATACATTGCAACATTAACATTTATTATTTTCTTATCCCACCGATTCCTCCTCCCGGAAGAGTGTCGTCATTAAGTTCCCAACATTCCAGCCAGCACTGGACTCAGGAATGTTTCCCTTTCAGTCACTTGACCTCATCATGCAGACACGGAAGGTGTCCTGCAGCCCCGCATCTCTGGGCCTGCATTTATAGTGGAACTGTTGTGGAAACAGTCGTCAACCTCTTTTACTAGTCAATACTGTTCACTGCTGTGTTTGTTTAAGTTCTAATTCTGACATCTACTGTACCTTAAATTATGTTTTGGATTGAGCTGCCACATTTTTTCCCTCTGATTTCCTTTCATGAAGACTTATAGCAAATGGGAGACTTTTAAATCCTTTCATGTGATAGTAGCGTCCCCACATTGATACATTCTTATCACAGCATTTTGTGCACAATGTTGAGAGTAATTCTCACTCTTTGACAGGGTCTCGTGATATTTGGAGTATATCTAGAAGTATATTATCTAGACACTCTCAATTCCATGGAGTATCTCTTAATGTCTCATGTCTTCCAGCATTCATCAAAGCGACGTCCTTCCTTTTCAGTTCAATTTTGATATGGAAAAGGCCTGTGGAATGAGGCGAGCTTTGTGTGACAAGCACAACGACATGCAAACAATATGGAAAGCTGCACAGCATGTCAATTGACTCCTCAAGACTGGATACAACATAGAAAAGCAGTTCATAGTACCACTAAAGCTAACCCACCCCCAGCCAGTTTCTCAATGGAGCAGGAAACAGTCTCTTATGTCTGTATGGATATCCTTCCATCCTAGGAGCTGGGGTCTTCGCTACACTTCAGTCTGGGCCCAAGTACTCTGCGTTCTCCGCCGCTGGGACCTGTCCATTGGTGTGGGTCTTGAAGGTGGGAGTGAAGTCCTGCTGATAGTCGGGGTTGTCTATACTATTCTGGGGTTGGTATTTCTGAATGCTGTGGACAGTTCCGTTGGAGGTGGGCGATAGAACGGCGGGGGCATGATGGATCTCGTTCAGGTACTCAGGCCCCGAGCTGTCATTCTTAAAACAGTTCAGGTACTCCGACTCTGTGTCGTCCGAAGAGATGGTGGGCAGTATGCTGCGAGGCGGACCGGGCTGCTGATAGACAGGGTTCAGCATGTCTGACGTTCCGTTCTGGTTCATGTAATCTGAAAGAAAGCAATTACAGAAGCTATTACTGGATGCAATGCAGGAAAAGTGTTAGTCAGAAACCATGGTAGAAGTCTTGGTGGTTGCGCATAGCTCAAGGCGTTGGCATGGCACTTCTCTTACAAGGTTTCTGACAAACATATTTTGGTAATGGTACAATAAAATGTTTTGAATAAATGCAAGGTTACAGGATGATAACTGACATGCACTGGCCACTAGATGTCCCTCTCGCTCACTACATAAGATGGGAAGAAGTGGGCTCTATTGAGAATTACATCACTTGTGTGACTCAAATGAGTCAGCTGAGATTGAGGCCTTTGGAAGTTGAAGGATACTTGCCTGGAGCTGGCTGGAAGTCCTGGTCGAGATTTTTGTCTGTGGGATCAGGGATGTACCGAAGAACCACACTTCCTTCTCTCCCTGGGAATCCATTCTGTCAGGAATAAGATGGTATTAAGATGTAAGTAACTCCCACTTCAAATGCTAGACACAAAAAGGGTCAGTTTCCTTGAATATTATATTGTACAAGACAAGATTAACATTATCTTACCCCTAAGCCATTTCTGCTGTGGCATGTCCCGATGCTACCGTTTAGGCTCTGCAACATAAAAGATTCAAAACCTTTAAAGATCTCTCAAGAAAGGAAGGTCAAGTGGATTCACTGACACACGTCGAGCCGATCCCTACTTGTTATAACAGACAACATGTTGTTATGTAATTTTGTTTTTGTCTTTTGTCATGACTTTGTAAATTTGTGCACAGACCAAAGAAACCAAGCGAGCAAAGGAAACAAGAGTGACAGCTGTGGCAATGCAATTACTTTGAACAAGAGCAGGAAACTGAACATGCTGAGTAGGCAGCCATCTGTAAAACTCTCCAGCACCGCAGAACACTACTCTCTCACAACGGTACAGTGGCGTCAGTTCAGAAAAAGCTAAGGTATGGCAACATGACTGGTGTCTTGAACGCGCGCGAAGGCGCGCGTGGCGCGCGTTCAAGACACCAGTCATGTTGCCATACCTTATCAACAGGCATGATTCATTTATTTTGAGAAGTACATTTTCTTTTTTTCCCCCCGTTTCTACGTTTTTTTTGGGCTGGATATGGCAGCCTGGAACGGTTGTTCAAGTGCAGCTAAACTTGGCATGTTAGTAAACGTGCCACAATTAACAATAATGTATTGCACCTGTGCAGCTGACCTGCGGAACCTGGGAATATACCATTCTGTCAAGATGAATAAAAATGTGGAGAATATAATTATAATACCTTGTTGAAGTGACCATTTTGTAAAGTTTTACATTTGTAGTTACTTTACTGTAATTTAACAACATAATAACCAGCACAAATAGACAAAGAGACATTCCTGTATTTATATTTACAAGTAACTTTTATTTTCCCCCCTGGACCCAGGGTATGGCAGCTGCATACCCCTGCCATACCCAATTGACGCCCCTGCAATGGTATTAGAAAAACAGGCTCATTCGGAGCTACGCCCCCTTTCTGTGCAGCGATTTTATAACAAGTAATTCAGCCTGCAAAGGTAATCAAACTTGAACGTCTCTATGGCCTGAGCAGGCTTTCAGCGACAGGCATGGAGCCTAGATAGAAATGCCGGACCTACGCTTGGCCCTCACCAAACCTGAAGTGAAACGTAGGATGTGATTTTTCCTCATTTCGATCTCTATTAATCATCAAAAGGCCCCTGGGAGGAAAACGTGGGAAGAAGGAGGGGAGGATGATGGGGGGTTGGCAAGATGAAGAAGAGCCATGATGGTGAGAGTTTAACTGGATGGGGGATGACAGGGGTCACTCAGTCTGTTTCAGGCCAGCTAAGACTTCAGCCTAAGTTATACTCCATGCAGGGCACTATCACTTGCTGAAAAGAACAGATTTTAAAGCTAACCAGTAAGACTCCCTAATCGGGAGATAAGCGACCGTCAGGTCGCTTGTAGGCCTATACACAAAACATACAGTAACCACTTCAGCCCTACTGTATCCACCTGTTTACCGCGGGAATTTACTGGAGAATGTTTTGCACCACACTGCACCACACTTCCGGTTAACAGCAGACATACAAGCTCACGTCGCGTCGCAGATGCAGCCGTTGTGAGCTTGTAGATCACACTCGGCTGCGGCGCCGGAAACTCCGTCCAATTTCTGCGCAATGCACGATGGGATGTTGGAAACTTGTGGAAATAGACTTTGAGTTTAGGCATACTGTGTACAGCTTTGCATGATTTGTGTGCAAAGCAGTAGGGGCAGTGGCAAAATATGTGTGTTTGCAAGAATCGGCCACATGGTGGCGCTAGAAGAGGCCCATGTGCAGGTAGATGTGAAGATTCTAAGTGGCATGTATGACTAAGTGTTGAGGGAATGTGCGTGGCTAATTGCAAAGAAAAGGCATGTGGTGTTCATGATTTGCGGATTTTTTTTTAAAGGGAGCAATCCATCAAACTTTAGAAGGCAATCGTTGCCTATCAGGAGGGAATATGGGAAATGATACAGTTGCATGTTGCTGACCGTCATACTACGGAGCATATGAGGCTTTCCACACACGTTGGAACTTCAATTCAAGCCAATTAGTTTCCAGCTAACTTAACCCTTAAGTTCTGTTCGGGTCATTTTGACCCGTTTTACATTTTCATTTGAAAAAAAAAGGTAGAAGTTTAAATTTTTTCCACCTGAAACTCACTGGCCTTAAAGATTCTTCTGAGATGAACGTGTAAAAAAAATATTTTTGCACTACACCCATGCTACACCCCCCTCATATTTTTTGAACCTTAAGTGCTGTTCGGGTCATTTTGACCCGGAAGCACATAATTATGCACAGAAATACACAGTATTGTGCCAAAACACAGACACACAGCCCCCCCCCTTCTAACACCCCCCTTCCGAAGCCCCCCTGTCTGATTTTAATTTTTTCCTATAAGCATGAGCAATATTGCCCAGTATTAAATAAAGTAGTTTTTTACATGAATTCCAGCTAAATCAGTAAAAACGCCTAGCTCGTTCAGTGTTTAATGTGATATAGCAAAGCAGAAATGCAAACATTTACCATATATATCATATGAATTGTTTGGTATTGAGTCAAAGTCAATGTATCATGATGATTTGTTAAGTTAAAATTTATATTAGTGTTGTTTTTTTTAAACCAAATATCCCCCGGGTCAAAATGACCCGAACAGAACGAAGGTGTAGTGAATCTGAACAGAACTTAAGGGTTATGCCAGTGATCAATGTCACTATAGTGGCAAAAAGGAGCTGGCTTTAAACTAACCATGCATCAGTATGACAGCGAACCTACAGATAGGGTTGTTTGGTTCTAAGCCAATGTGTTCAGCTTCTGCGGTTGAGGAAGGAACCTGGATGCTGCCGACAAGCTAAAATGCCTCATTAAATGTCCAGTTTCAATCTAATGCAGCTGAATCTACACTATCTACACAGGCTGAGGCAGCAATAAAAGTTTGCACATAAAAAGGAGTGATAAAATTGAGGTTGTGGTTCTGGACTCAGTACAACAATGTCATCTTGTGCACGTCTCCACTATAGGTTTCTGTGAAATCCATGTGATTAAAATGAGTACCGGGCCATTGGTGCGACAGCTGGCAAATGTGCCCTGTCTGAGGGTCTCATAAACTAGGGGCTGTGGACTGGAATTTAGTTGACACAAAATTCCAAGTATGCTTTCTTCAGACTGAAATTAAAGGCCTAATCTATTGCTGTACGTCTCCTCCAACTGAAACTCTGTTACTCCGTTTACATTGTGATTTATTGGATTTTGTCATTTCTCTCTGAAATGTATTGCAACAATGGTACATTTGACATACAGTCAAGATTGACAATGTGCGATTTGTGTGCATTTTTAGATTTCGCTTTAATATGCCAGACCTGTATTTTGACTGATGGGTCAATCAAATCAAATAAATACGGATATAAAGACTACTACTGAAAGACATGTACCCAAGGGTCCCAAGGGTCCCAAGTTTTGAAATGTATAACAATCTTTTGAAAATAGCAGATTGTAGATTGTCTATTTTCAAATGGCTGAAATGTATATGGATTGAATGGTTAATGTATGTTTTGTAATAATAATCAAAATCTACAAAGTAACTAGTAACTAAAGATTTCAAATAATTGTAGTGGAGTAAAAGTACTGTACAATATTTGTCTCTGAAATGTAGCGGAGTAGAAGTAAAAGTACTGATACCTGGATATATTCCAGTAAAGTAAAAGTACCTCAAAACTGCACTTAAGTACAGTACTTAAGTGAAAGTTCTTATTTACTCTACACCACTGGCCGTATCTTACCGCAGAGTGGAGAAGTGGAGTGCGGGAGGAGCTGGGGCTGTTGAAGAAGCCATGCTGAGGCACCAGGTACTCATCTGCATCCACGGCATCCTCCATGTCCTCTCCACTGATAAGGCTGCGGTACAGTCTGGTGTCTGAAGGAGTGGGCAGGTGCATCCGGTCATCGCCCTGGAACAGAAATACTGTAAGGCCTACAGTATATGGGACCAGCGGTGGAAAAGGTACTAAAATGTTTTACTTAAGTAAAAGTATCAACATAGACTATATGTACAAGTACAGTAAAGGTCCAGAATCCAAAGTTTACTTGAATAAAAGTACAAAAGTATTGGCATCAAAGTGTACTTAAAGTACCAAAAGTAAAAGTACAGAATGTCCATTTCAAGTTTTCAAATTTATACAAATATTTAGAAAATAGCAGATCTACAAGCTCACAACGCATCGCGACGCATTGTGAGCTTGTAGATCGGCTATTTTCAAATGGCCAAAATGTATATAGGGCTGAAATGGTTACTGTGTGTTTTGTAATAATAATCAATATACAAAGTAACTAGTAATTAAAGTTTTCAAAATAAATGTAGTGGAGTAAAAGCACAATATTTGGATCTGAGAAGTAGTGGAGTAGAAGTAAAAGTATTGGAAATTGGAAATAATCAAGTAAAGTACAAATACCTCAACATTGTACTTAGTTGTGCTTAGTTACTTTACACCACTGTATGGGACGGTTACACCCCGCCACTCTGACATGTCTCCTTTCCGACATGTCTCCATTCCGACACTAACCCTATCTCTAACCCTAACCCTAAACTTAACCCCTATGGTAGTGTCGCCACTCCGACAATAAGAAGGCAATTTCGGAGTGGCGACATGTCGGAATGGAGAGGGACACCCGTATGGGACTGCGTGAATCTAATCATGAGAAATAATCTGTATGTTGTAAGGTGGACCGGTCGGGTCTGCAGGCTGGCAGAATGATACCTGAATGACGAGGTAACGGGGAGGATCTCGAGCCATCTTCGTGAACTCAGCCATCAGCTCCCGGAAACGAGGTCTGCTGTCCGCATCGATCATCCAACCTTAAGACATGACAAAAAATGTTACCCTACACGTGGTCTACAAGTAGGAACACTCTTTCCGGTGTGTAGTGTTTCGAGAGACTTCCACCAAACTCACATTTCACCATAATCATGTAGACATCTATGGTACAGATGGGTGGCTGAGGCAGCCGCTCCCCTTTCTCCAGGACCCCGGCGATCTCACTGGCTGGAATACCGTCATAAGGCTTGCTCCCGAACGTCATTAGCTCCCAGACGGTCACACCTAAAGAAGGAGTCGATATGGTATAGCTCACCAGGGGCATCACAAGGGGGAGGAAAGTTGGACTGAGTTACTAGGGCCCAAGGTGGAGGGGCCCTAGTAACTTTAGCTATTGAAAAATAGCAGGTATACAAGCTCACAGCGCGGCACCGAGTGCCGCGCTGCGAGCTTGTAGATCTGCTAAGTTGTGAAAATGTGTGTAAATCTTTGAATATATCTATTTTTAAGCGGACATTTGTAACAAAAATTTTGCTTCTGGGGGTCCCTGGAACTAAATATTTTGAGATGGGGGTCCGTGGCCAAATACATATCATTTTGGGCGTCCTTGACATGAAAAGGTTTGAGCACCACTGACATGGAAACATAGGTTTCTTGCACACATTTTCACAATTTTTCAAAAATAGCAGATCTACAAGCTCGCAGCGCGGCACCCGAGTGCCGCGCTGTGAGCTTGTATATCTGCTATTTTTCAATAGTTAACATTCATGTGGGCCCCGCAGTGAATCCTTGTACCCAGGGCCCAGAATTTGGTGTGACGCCCCTGTAGCTCACTGCTGGTACTTTAAACACCCAACATGCCAGAATCCAAGGTGAAGACCTTGAACTCTAGCATGGAAAAAAGATGACAAAGTGACAGATATTTAGCCTTCTGAAATATCCCCCAATCTCAACGAGTTGGCCCAGCCAGAAGGAGTGGGAGTTGGCAGGATATTCTTCTGCATCGGCGCAACTGAAAAAGGAAGGGGCCTGTCATGCTGCCAGGGCCTGCTTGATGTGTTTGCCTTGTTGAGCGGAAGGTATGATCAAACCCCAGGGGAAAAGAAGAAAAAGGTTTTGGAAGCTGGCCCACAGACAGGAGCCGTGTGTGGTTGTGTGTTTCTGTGTGAGAGTAATGAAGGTATTATTGCACAATTCACCGTGTGTTTCTGAATTGGAAGTACTGTTTATGTGAGCTTCTGAAGTGATATTGCCCACCTGAGATTTGCTTTTGTGTAGGTTCTAGGACTTGTGTCTTAAAATCCCAGATGCTAGTAAAACGCTATTCCTACTCCCCCGTGTGGACTTCATCTTGACGACTGTGGTATGACTGGATCCAACAACAATATTTCTTTTGTATCTGAAGTTACAAAATATTAAAAGGACTCCCGCACATTTCCTTCGTCACATGCTGTTAAAGAACTTTGGGGAACATAAATATTTCTCCAACGCACCTGTCACCAAGTGCACTCTGGGTGCAAAGGCCTGAAGCTTTCAAGTGCATTCTGGGACATAGTGTATGGTGACAATTATAACAGTAACAGAACATGCAAGACTTTCGTCACTTACCATAGCTCCATACATCACTCTGGTGTGTGTATGTCCTGTTCAGGATAGATTCAAGTGCCATCCATTTTATTGGTACCTGTGCAAAGGGAAGATTTATGAACTATACAGTAGAGATAGTTCAATAACATCCTTGCCCAAATCTATAAAAGCTGTGCTATGTTAAGGCAGAAATGCCTAAAGTAGACCAGTGGTTCTCAAACTGTTTCATATCAAGGACCACCAAATTGACCTTACTAGCCCGTGGAACCCATTTGAATAGATATGCCATTCATTTTATAAGTGAAAAACATCCGTGTATAACACGCCTAAGACCACTATCGATTAAAGAAACAGAGGGAATAACAGAAAGGGCATGATCCGTGCTGGAGGACTGAGAGCAAGAGTGTCTTATTTACTGTTCTGTTTTTTGTTTTGTCGTTTGCTATGTTGTTTGTCACTGTTTGTTTGTTTCTGTTTTTCTTTCATGTTATATTT
This sequence comes from Nannobrachium achirus, assembly GCF_963921795.1. Classification (NCBI taxonomy): domain Eukaryota; kingdom Metazoa; phylum Chordata; class Actinopteri; order Myctophiformes; family Myctophidae; genus Nannobrachium; species Nannobrachium achirus. The sequence goes on from NC_137814.1 coordinate 37,843,034, forward strand.
GTACTTATATTATTACTTAATATTACTACTTATATTACTCATTGTACCATATCGCTGCCTTTCTTATATTCTGTTGTTTATAACTGTGAAATTATTCCTTGGTATGCCCAAAACTCAAATAAAAATAGTATTATAAAATGAGAGTAGATTTTTACAGCTCTTGCAGTAATTCTCAACCATTTTAATTTCATGGACCCCCAGTTTGACATGCATTACGCTACAGACCCCCTTTTAATGGCATTTCTATCTCTGGGACCCCAATTTATATTGAGAAAATCAATTTAATCAATCAATTAATTTATCTCTGAGAGTGTACAAATGAGTGTACATTTATACACTCTCTGAGATACAGGTCCATATGGGTCCATTTGGTTACTGACTATCTGTCATTTAGCTGGGGACCCCCTGGAACTCCCTCAAGGATCCCTGGGGGTCCCCAGACCCCACTTTGCGAACCAATGCAGTAGACAATGAAAGATTGTAAGGGGGATGAAATTGCCTACAGTACTTTGAAATGGGATGCTTGTTAAATTAGCCAAATGAAAATAAACTATGCAAATCACATTACTCACAGAACATCTAATCTAAATTAAAACCAGCAATGTAGTGATAAACACAGTTTTAAGCCATGGAGCAAATTTGATTGCTTTACAGCAAGTCCTCTGTATAAATACTCTGTATATGCACAGTATACTTTGCTTTGTCCAACCAACCTTTCCTCCATCTGCATGATACACCTTCTCATCTGCATTGAGGAGCTTGGCCAGACCAAAGTCAGTGATCTTCACATGTTGAGGAGTCTTCACCAGGACATTCCTGGCTGCCAGGTCACGGTGGACCAGGTGGCGCTCCTCCAGGTAGTTCATACCCTGATGTCAAACAAAGGTGAAATTACAAATGAACAGAAGGGAACGGTGCTTGTGTTCAGTGGTCTGTTAATCAGGCTGGACTCTGCTGTGGAGTCACTTCCAGGGCCGCTGATGGGGGGGGGGGGGGGGGCAAAGGGTACTGTTGCCCCCCCTCCTGGAAAGGGGGGGCCCTGCGGTGGGGGGGTCCCCGTTGAACGGGACTCGGGAGCAGTCTAGTTTGTGTAGGAAAGATTTGAGTGACCGTGAAAGAACTTTCTCCCAAGGTAGGATTAAGACATCATACTTTATATAAACCCTATTATATTAAGCCTAAACGGTCCGTGTAGAACTGTTTTTAACATTTTTTTTACTTAAAAAAATAATAATTTCCCGTGAAAAAACGTATTTTTCGGCCCACACAAAACCGAGGGGGGCCCACGTGGGCCTGGTCACTTCTTGTGACTCATGTAAGTCAGATCTGAAATGGACCTCATCTTTCATCAGTGCTTGCTAGTGATTACATATCCTGGGTCTACACTGCGTTCCATTTTTCAGTAGCACAAAGTTAATTGAAACGACTACTTTCAGGGCTTAATTTGTACCGGGCCCGGAGCTGGCCGGAGCCGAGCTCCGGTACCTGCCTGCTGGGCTCCGGGAAATCTGGAAGGTGCTCCGTCACTTCAAATTTAGGCTATTCATCATTAATTCAACTTTCATAGGTTCCCTCAATTCAATGGAAAAGGGCCATGAATTAAATGAAACCAAGTTACATTTGTAAATCGCAACCATTTAAACACTTTATTATTCGCTGTTAGGAAAATGGTTGCGAAACTTATACCCGTGAGCCAGGTGATCTGACTCTGCAAATTACCCCCTCATGACAAAGTAGTTTTAGTGTTTACATCTAGTTGTAGTGTTTACAACTAGATGAGAGGACACGTGGAAATATCCTTATGGACCCCAAGAGAGAGAGTGAGAGAGAGAGAGGAAAAAACATCATGACACAGGATCAGGTAAACATGTGTTCTCTCTCTTCTTACCAAGTCCGATGTCAGTAAATATAAACAGTAACGTTATGCGCATGATCTCTCTCTCTAGTCTGTCTGTGTTGTCAACCGAGCTGGCAGTGCGTATCTGTCTGTGTTCTGTGACTTTGTGCCTGACAAAAGTAAAAGTGACAGGATCAGAATATTGAAGCCCGCCACGTTATTAACACATGGGAAGCCAAGGTTTCTAACATTTCTAGCTGTTGCTGCTGCCACCGTTCACTCAATTTTGAAGAGCCTCGGAAGCTTCGTGCGTGTGCACGTGAGTGTCCACTGACGATTGAGGAAGAAAATCCATTTGTTTACAAACGCTCGCGAAACTAAAATCCAAACCGGGGCCGACCATTGCGGTAAAGTGTCGCTGTGAAAACAATCAGATCTCTGCTTCCCTGGCGTTCTTTGCACCTCATTCATAGATAAAGCCCTTTTTATGTTTCAGCCTAGAATGGAAATCAATGCAGCCTAGTCGCGTCATTTTCTCTCTCTGCGAGCCACGGTGTGACGTATGGACTAGGGTCTTTCACAGGGAACACAACAAGCGTGCAGCACGCTGCACAGTTAACCCTTTGTTGTCTCGTTGAGGAACGAGACAACTCCTTTTGGCAGAGCGACCTCTAGTGGCCTTATCTCGTTACTGAACGAGTTTGGCCCCTTGGGTGTTAATGGTGAATGGTTCCATACCTTGGCTATCTGCACACACCAGTTGAGAAGGTGCTGAGAGCCAATGTTGTCCTTGTTCTCCTTGACATAGTCCAGCAGGCAGCCATAGGGCATGAGCTGAGTGACCAGCTGCACCGTGGAGGTCAGGCAGATCCCCAGCAGACGACACACATGGGGGTGATCCACACTGGCCATCACATAGGCCTCCTGTGGGGGAGAACGACCAGAAGCATCAGCTTAACTGACCACCTAACATCTAGGCCTCCCATAGTAATAAAGTACTTTGTAGTCCACATTCATATCGTCGCTGTTGGGTGGAAAACGTGTACCGTATGTCCAAAACTTTTTGCATTCCAATGTATCCAATGTCTTGTGAATATTAATTATTCACAACCTATTATACATTTAATTGGTTAAATATTTATAAAACCAAAAGACAGAGTTAACTACTTTCTCTTTCAGAAAGTTTCAAATCTTTAAGGTTACAATGTGTCACAACTTGCTACTTTTGTGCAACAATGTTGTACAATGAAGTACTGTCCAGTAGGCCATTAATTAATGAAATGTAATATGGCCAATTGGCTTATTTAACCAGCTTCCGTATTATGAATGAGCAATACTAGCCTAATACACAATACTCTTTCCTTGTGTCGGTAATGGACAACAGTTATTTTCAGAACACTACCATACTGTATGCCAAACTCTTGTCTTCAGTGAGTTAATCTCATTTCCTTACAGACAGATCTGAAGGTCTCTGTCAAGAAAACTGACACATTACTCATTTAAGGGGAAATAAGGGGTCATTAGTTCTAAATAGACATGCATGTGCTATGAGTTAGAGGAAACATGACACTAAAGTAACATCTGGCTTGAAATAATTGCCATTCACAATATACCAACTCAATGGTATTATACCTATATATTCTACTATGAATATTGCACCTACAGTCTTATTTGAAGAAAATAAAAAATAACAGATATTTAGGACAGGAAACAGGGAGAGAGAGACAGGGAATGAGACGCAGCAAAGGCTGTTGGGCTTTGCTCCGTGTCACAAATTCTTCTTCTTCTTCTTTCGTGTATCATCGTCCTTGATGATTGGTTGACGACATTTTATTTCACAAGATTTCTTGTTACTTACGTAGGGGAGGCCATGAGGTGGCTGTCGTCTTCACCCTCTTGCTGACGTCGGCCTAAGCAGGGTTTGAACCACTCAACCTTCCGCATGAAGGGCACATGCACTAACCACTGCGTCAATGTCGCGCCCCTCACAAATTATTCTCTGGTACAGTACATCCACTGTAACTTCTCCAAAAGCTGGGGAGTAAGTGATCCTACAGTAGGCAACTATTTACTTTAATTCCCACAGTTGGTAGTAGCTGCGACAGTGAGCTCACACTCAAAAGAACAACCCACACTGTATGAAACAATGAACTCACATCCAGAATCTCCTTGTTTGCTTTTGGTGATGTGGCCTCTCGCAGAACCTTGATGGCCACAGGGATCTTCACGTCCTCTCCCTCTGGAACCCACAGCCCCTACACGCACACACACACACACGCACACACACATACACACACACAGTTTGTCATTTCATAGGCTACAGTATTATAAGTACTACATACACAAATCTGAAAGTACCCATAAGCAACTTTAAAATGACATATTTTACTTTTGCATGCATGCATACAGTCACATACAGTCATAAAGATTAACCATATCCACAACTTTCCAAACTTTCCATGTCTGCTGTTAACCTGAAGTGTCCCGCAAATAATGCTACAGTAAATTCTGGCGGAAACAGGTGGATACAGTACACACTCTTGTTGTTTTCTCCAAATGAATCTGTTATTATACAAATTTCCAATTGACTCCTCACAAGTCCCTGTTACTGCTAACCCTGTAGTTGGTCACGTGTCACCTCTCATACACATACTGTAAAGTCAAGTCGCCAGATGCTTTCTTTCAACCGCCAGCGAGGAGTTTCACCAGTCAGGCATACACATGCGGAGGAACATGTTATCCTTAGTTCTGCCCACTGAACAGGCACCCGACGAACCTGTAGGAGTTACTGGTGCAGCGAGGAAGAACACCCTCCTAAAATGGCTAATTGTATTCGTTGGAATGCAGAGCCAAGCTCGAGAGACCTTGGAGAATTTGAACCCCAGTTTCTTGCACCACCAGAATGCCTTATTATACTACGTAAATGTACCTAACCTGTATTGTACCATATTCATCTGTGCATTTAGTACTCTATTATTTGCTATTCTGTTCAATTTTCTCTGCTTTGGCACAACCCAATACTAATCATTATATGCTAATAAAGCTTACACTGAACTCTGCAAACAGTCATAAGGATCCACACACAATGCACACGCACGCACGCACAAACACACACACACACACACACACACGCACGCACACGCACACGCAAGCACACACACACACACACACACACACACACACACACACACACACACACACACACACACACACACACACACACACACACACAGTACACACACTGTAATGTGTAAACACATGCACAGGCACGGACGCACGAACGCACGCACGCACGAACGCACGCACGCACGCACGCACGCACGCACGCACCCACGCACGCACGCACGCACACACACACACACACACACACAAAAATTAAGTGGTTCCCAAACCTTTTAACTCTAAGACCCAAAAGGAAAATAATTGTTTGCCCAGGACCCAAACTAGTGAAAATAGCAGATCTACAAGCTCTTGCAGACCCATACAAATGTATCCGCAACCCAAACATGGGTCCCCGACCCACTGTTTGGGAAACAGTGCTGTAAAGTGTAAACATGCACATGCATGCACTCGTGCGCTCCCGGCACACAACCACTGAAAGTGAGATTGGATTGACTGATGCATGATGTGGTGTGCTAGAAATCTGACTTTTAATTGAAAAATGGACACCAGATGTAGATGTGGGATAGCATTGAGGGGTGTTGGTTCACTGCTTCACTGCAGCTCGGCAACACAGGAGAGAAGATGGGACCTTTCAGAACAAAGTGATTACCCATTTAGAATTATTAGGCCTAGAATTATTGCTTTAACTATTGAGAAATAGCAGATATACAAGCTCACAGCGGGGTCTGTGGCCAAATACATATCATTTTGGGGGTCCTTGACATGAAGAAGCTTGGGCACCACTGACAGAAACATAGGTTTTAAAAAAAACCTTAGAAGGATTTAGAAGACACTTATACAATACAACTTCAAAAATAGCAGATCTACAAGCTCACAGCCGCGCTGTGAGCTTGTATATCTGCTATTTTTTAATAGTTAAAGCATAAAATAATGGTTAGAAGTGGTTCCAATCTAAACTAAAGCGACACAGATTTGCGTTCAGGCCTTAAATGGCTTTAATACCGTCGACACGTAGTTACCTTGTAAACTGTACCGAAGGCCCCTGATCCCAGCACTTTGATCTTCTTAAACTCCGTCTCCTTCAGAATCCTCAGCAGAGCCTGATTGGGCGCCTCTCCGCTTGGGGTCAAAGGTTCAACCAACTGAAAAAAAGATCAGCATGCTTCTATCAAGTAACGGCAAGGCATTTTGGCAGTTTAATGAGACGGACATACTGTAGCATAATGTATTACAGAACCTGGTATACATATGGAGTGGATTTTAAAGATTTCTGACAATGACGTCAAATTCTGGTTAGCGAGGTCGATTCTGCACTAATCCAGCCTAAAGCTGAATTTTGTTAACAAAGTATTATCTTTATACCTTTCTATATTTGTTTTAATTGATTTACATGTATTGTAATGTATACAATTTGTTATTATTGATGTTTATTTTATTCTACTGTTGTTTCTTTATGGTTGTATTTTATATTGCTATTGTAAAATCCCTTTGTGACCCTGTTTCAAAAAGCACTTCATAAATAAAGTTAATTATTTTATTTAATATTATCAGGCTTTAGACATGCAAACCCACATGTAGGCATGGGCATGCATCCAAGCCAAAAAAGCCAACTCTCAGTTGGTTTGTTCCTCTTCTCACCTCTCTCTCTTGGAGAAGCCTGCGCGTGGTCCTCTTCCTCTTGATGTGGCGACGGCGTAGCAACACAAACACGGAGAGGCCTGCGATGACGAAAGCCAGCAGCCCACCGACCACACCGGCCGCGATCAGAGACAAGCCAGATTGGCTGAAAGACAAAAAGAGGTACTTAACTGATTGATACAGATATTACACAGTAGAAGTAAACAGCAGACGTATCCACTTGTGCCCTACATAATTAATTGTATATTAAATAGCAAACATAGCCTACAACCTGTGGCATAGCAACATGTGAGATTGTAGATTGGCAATTTATCATTATTTTTTAACTTGTAAATTTGAAAAAGAAAAAAAAAACAGGGATACCACATTAATGTAGTTAAATACATTGGAGTAGACTGTCTGAGAGTATATCATTTGTCTCTTGCACAAATTGAGATTTTAATCTAATTTATGCAATCTCAGTCTACCCCTAAGTACCATTAGTGACAGGAGTCATTTGCTCACTTTTTCTGGCAGCCTTTCAGTCCAGGGCCATTGCATCTGTAAACAAATGTGCACATGGTCAGAAAATATGACTGGATGTTTGCATATTTTATCCAGGCGGTGAAATGGCACATGCTAGTATTATTAGTGTGAACCAGTGGTTCCCAAACCTTTTAGGTTGAGACCCAAAAGAGAAATTAGACGTTTGCCCGGGAACCAAACTAGTGAAAACAGCAGATCTACAAGCTCACAAGCTTGTAGATCGGATATTTTCACTACTTCTTAAACATTTGTTTTCTAATTTATGGCATTTCTTTTCTTATATTTATTCATGAAATCATATTGCATTTGTTTAAATAATGAAAGATTTAGCTTTTTTGGGAAATGTTTTTTGAAAATGTTTTGAAATAATAATAATGAAAAACAAAATGTAGGAAATAAAAATTAAGGGACCCATAAAAACATGTTCATGACCCACAAATGGGTCCCGAGCCAGTGCTTGGGAAACAGTGGGCTGAAAGATACGCGCCGCTCACCCTTGGGTGCAGTTTTTATGGCACAGCTGGCACACATTCATCGGATCTGCGTATTTCCAGACGAGAGTGTCTCCTTCCCCCGGAACACCTTTGGGACAACGTGACACACAAAACAATCCATCCTTGAAGTTGGCACACTTTGTGCAATTTCCAGGACCCTGAGAAGTAGAGACAGATATACTGACAGTTAGTTCTCCTGAGACATTCCCACGTTAACAATATCAGACAGACTGCATTCTAGGGGTACAATTATGAATCCAGTGACAGACAGAGCTTCTTGTAGACGGCCCTACTGGATTAATTTCTTAAAACATGTAGCATTCACTTTACACCCAAAGTGTTTGGCAACAAATAGAGTGACCATAAACACTTCAGTTGTGACAGTGTTTATGCGGACCAATAGACAATTGAGCATGCTGCTATTGTTTATTTATAGTAGTAGACACACGCACAGGAGCATTGCAGGTCTCTGTTCCGTTGAGGGGCTGACACTCTGAGTTACACGCCATGCAGGTTTTATTCACTATCACCTCACGTGGCTCTCTGCAGAAAGAAAGAAAGAAAGAAAGAAAGAAAGAAAGAAAGAAAGAAAGAAAGAAAGAAAGAAAACATGTTTTAAAATAAAATGAACCCTAGCATCCCTATTCTGGGCATTTCATAATAGGAGAACATTGGGCAAAAATGTAGGATCTATAAGGTCACAACACGTCGCAACATGATGTGTTGTGAGCTTAAGTTCTGCTATTTCCGGCAAAGAGATTTGGTGTAGAGGGAGACATCGCACCCTGCTGTGCACCTCCTATCAAAAAAATTATAATAATCGCACCTCCTATCAAACACGACACCTGTGCATATCTCCTTGTATGGGTCGTTCTGTCCGTGACATCAGCTGTGGTGATGTCGGTCTCTGCGTACTTTCTATGACGTTAGTCTTGTACTAAGGACATAGGGACAGTACTAAGGACATAGGGACAGTACTACGGACATTAGGGACAGTACTACGGACATAGGGACAGTACTATGGACATAGGGACAGTACTATGGACATAGGGACATAGGGACATAGGGACGGACACAAAAAGCCAGACGTAGGAGCGGTTAGCTCAAAAAAGGAAAGGGCCCAAGTATACAGATGCCTTGGGGACTCCGGTCAACTAAGTACTGTACATAAGGTAAATGGTTAAACTTGACAGACTCTGGTATTGCTGGCATAAATACAGATGGGTTTCTAGCTTTGTGAGGTTATTGTATCGTATGTTGTGTATAATGTCTAGGTGGGCTGCCTGAATTTCCCTCTGGGGATCAATACATCGATCTTATCTCGTGTGAGGATATTGATTGCCAGGTCATGGTCCTGACTGTTTTATGTGATACAGTATTTTACATGCTTTTTATATGTGCTTTTTAACCTTTTTTTTTTTTTAACTAGTTATGCTTTTCACCTTTTAACATGCCCAGGAGTGGCTAAATCTGTCACATTTACCGGCACATCACAGAATAGTGATGTTAACCACATTCTACTCTACATGTGTCTAGTGTCTAAAGACAACTTGTTGTGATTTTGTGACTTGTGAGACAACATGTCCTTCACTGAACTATATAGGGTTTAAGTGGTTAAAATAATACATTAAATGAAAGGTTACATTTGAAGTGAAATCTTTGATCCCTCTTTTTGAGGGCAGACGTTAAAGTGTAAGCATGGCAACATTCAATGTTTGACAGAGATCTCCTAAGATAAACAGTTGGGAGTGTGTGTGTGTGCCATTCCTACTCTGATGTTTGTCTTCTCAAGACCGGGGTTTAACTACAATATATTCACTAAGGCATGACTTCATGGACTCGATAGCAAGCTCTCTATCTCAGTTTCCATCATCAGCCGGAAACAGCCCACATGAAAATAGGGCTTCTAAGGAGTTAACTGTAAACACATAGCATGTGATCAGACTGTTTATTTGTCTACAATGACGAAAATTGCCTTTTCTAATCTTTACAAAGGGAGTGAAACACAGATTCCTTCCTCACCCCTCCAGGATGTTGCAGGAGTCAACACAGCTCCCATCTCGGCTGTAGTCCCGGCATGCTAAACACATGGCCGGGCCAGGGCCCCAGCAGCTATCCTTGGTGCACTTCCTGTCACACGTCTTGTTCTGCTCAACTGCAAACAAACACATAAACAACCTCAGTTAGAAATCTTTATATTTTATGAGCTCATGTTTTGAGTAGGATTAAATCTGGCTTCTGCGATGATCTGTGATCACACAACAAGGGCTGTTCCCCTTATGGTCAAATAATCGATTTATTGGTCGACCAACACTTTATTTATTTTTTCAAACTTTGTTTATTTGATTTTCAAATGAAGCATTTAAGGCAATGAAGTGGTACAATAATAAGAGTAGCAGCTTCTTTTGTACAAACATCAAATATACAACAGTGGTATAAGGATTGCAATTTTCTGGTCGACCAACACTTTAAAATGATGAGTGCATCTCTTGTAAACTTTAGATATAACCAGTTTATAGGCCAATAGCCAGGAGCCATTATGAAATCAACATTAGAAATATTCTGTCCAATTCTGGTCTCTGCATGTTATTATGTGTCAAACACAGTATTAAAGATTTGTCAGTTGAATTAACTAATTATTGAGTCCACAAATGTTATTTAGTCGACTAAGAATGTATTTAGTCGAGGACATTCAACTGTGTTGTCTATAAGAGATGTACTGTAATGTAACTTACTGCAGGAGGTGTTTTTTGCGCTTCCAATCTCCTTGAAACCTTGGCTTTCTGACTTAAAGATGGCTTTCCAGTGGCGTTTCTTGGTGTAGCAGAGGTTGCTGTTTCGGGTGATTAGCACGTCCCCATCACTGATCTCTTTCATTGAACGCAGACCCAGGTGGCTGATGCCCAAAGTGACGATCGCCAGACTATGGTGACCACTGTTAGACACATAACATAACATAACATAACATAACATAAGAGTATACCGATTATTCCAGAGCATTTACCAATACATTGGATGATATTTTGGTGGATATTGAATTGATTGTGCTTCCACAGCAAGTGGAAGCTTTTCAACAGCGAGTCTACCGTTTAGTCCTCCCACGAATGACCTCCAGGTTCTCAAAGGGAGAGAGTGAGTCCATTGTCCCTGGCCAAGACTGAATTAGTAGGAAGCCTATGAGAAGGTACAATATTTTAACCGGGGTTACAAAACTATTGTGTGAATTCTTGAAAACAATTCAGTCAAGTAGAAACGTTCAGGAATTCAATTGTGCTTACCTGTAATTTCTTTAACGGTCTTAAACACATCCAACTGGGCAGGGTCCATCTTTGGTGTGTTCGTAAATGAATCCCTGTAAATAAAAAGAGTTTATGACATAATATTGACATCTAGTGAGTCTTAGTTCTCCACCGCACCGCATTGAACGGTGAGCGTTGGAAAGCGTCTGTTGTCGAGAATCTGCTGTTGAATGGGCGGTGTGTAAACTTTCTAGTCGGGTCGGAAGTTGTAAGGAACCAAGAACCGTCTTTTCGACAAGCTTTCGACTGTTGGGTAGTAGAGGGCTGGCAGAGAGGAGATAAAACTCTCTGGTTTAGCAGATATAGGGACCTTTTCTAAAATGTGGTACATTTATTCAGGCTAAATACAGCGCATATCCAACAAGCCCACAAGCTCACAAGCTTGTAGATCGGCTATTTTTGGCTAAAGTTCTCAGAATAAGGACACTAGGGTTCAAGTGGAGAAAAACGTTTCTATGATTTGGAGGACCCCCATAGTAATTCTGAGGACCCCCTAGGGGTCCTGGAACCCCTGTTGAAGACCCTTGCTGTTAAGCTTACTGCCACTCACCCAGCAAAAGATGTAGAGATGAATGCGATGTTCCCGTTGATGATGGTGCAGTTTCTAAAAGACTCAATGTTGGAGGCATTGATGGACAGCGAGTGAATCAGTTTTCCCATTCCAAGCCCATTGCAAACTGGAACCCAAACAACAGCACAAACAAAATGGATATCATCAACACAAGGAACATGTCTCATGTCTTTGACCTCATGAAGCTGAGCCAAGCCAAGCTCCGGATGCTTGGTTAAAGTACAGGTGCAGAAACAAATAACAAGTATGTATGGAACGCCCTACTGCTAGCCTTGAAGGAGTTACATCCCTAACTTCCTTCAAAATCGGTCTGAAAAGTCACCTACAGACGGATGCCACTCGAAACTTGTAATAAACTAAGCCCTTACTACCTCTCTTTTTCTACTGTAAATATCTTCTATTTATCTTTCTTTTCTTTTTTCCCTTTGTTATTGATGTTATCCTATGCATAGTACTGTGGTCTATACTGTGGTCTTTAGCCTGTGATGCGGACATCCCATCTTACCTCAGCAGTAGACATTTCAGACCCGGGTTCAAATCCCAGGTAGGACATATACTGTATCTCAGTGGTTCTCAACCTGTGGGTCAGGACCCCCAGGGCGGTCCCTAGATTATTTTGTCCCTTTGATTAACTTAATGTGCAAGGTTGTTTTCTCACTCAACAGAAAACAAACCAACATAAAGTTTAAGTGTATAGAGGGTATCTGCACATTTCTAGGACTTTTTAAGGACTTTTTTAATACCTCTAAAATCTAAAATTAAACATTGGCCAAATTGTCCAACATTAGAGGCAGAAATTGTGAAAATAGACGATCTACATGCTCACAACGCCTCGCAACAATAGAGCTGTGTTATACAAATGTAATGCCTCAACTCTTAGTGCTCGTCATGGTGGGGGGTCCCCAGTTAAAATATGATTATTTTGGGGGTTGAGGCCTGAAAAGGTTGAGAACCACTGCTGTATCTTACAGATTGCAGCTTTATTGCTGTTCTAAGAAGTGGCTTGAATTCCTTTTTTACCTAGTAGTGACTTCAGTGTGTCGCACACCGAAAATAGCAGATCAACAGCACGACTCGTTGTGAGCTTGAAGATCGTCCATTTCCGGTATAAGTGTAACTCAGGCTTAATGGTGACCCCTACCTTTTGGGCACAGTCCGTCACACTTTGTACACTTCCTGATGCCTCCCTCGTCCACCTCGAAGGTGTTGCCGCTGCATGTGCGCACGCAGGCATGGTCCGTCACCACGTAGTTGTCTGGGAGGAATCATAAAATCATAAATTACAAGCTGTTTACTTTAAATGCTTGAGCACATAAATTTTATCTGCATTTCTAAACATCTGAGTTGCAGTACATGCAGGAAGGACACAATCAATCCAATTGTAAGCGTTATATTGCGGCGATGTTATATGGCAGGTAATATAACACTGAACGAAACTGTGCTGCGGTCGGACTGGCCGAGTTAAATTGAAAGGGGACGGTTGTTGCATTAACACGCCACAAAACTCAATCATTTTCTTTTCCTTGTTTATCCAGTTTATAATTAAACTAAGAAGGATTGCCGCGACTGAATGTCTAACAGCCCCGAGGGACAACCTGGGCACTTGTTCAGCATTCCACAATGTGAAAGAGCCCATATTCATGCATGATAGGTTCCATATTGGGTGGGTGAAACCTCCTGGCATCCTTTCATTTCTCTCGGCTGTCAAGACAACAGCACCAGCGCATTGCCTTTATGTGTGGTAATAAACACATCAATATAGCTATAAGCAGAGTTGTTTCCTGGTAAGGGCCCAGGATAAAATAAAATAACATAACATCAAATGTTAACCACTGCATCGTCACAATTTCAAGTTCACATAATGTGAACTTGAAATTGTCAATCGGTGTCTCTGATGTGTGTTCAGGGGTGTCGCACCAAATTCTGGACCCTGGGTACAAGGATTCACTGCGGGCCCCCCATGAATGTTCTTCATAGGGGGATGGGGTTTAACCCATTTAGACTGGGAACGCATTATTACACGTTATTTATATTTTGTGCTCACTATATTATATATATATCATTATATATACAAGCTCACAGCGCGGCACCAAGTGCCGTGCTGCGAGCTTGTAGATCTGCTATTTTTTTTAAATCGTGAAAATTTCAAACTCTTTTAAGGTTTTTTGAAAAAACAGTTTCTATGTCAGTGGTTCTCAAACTTGTTTCGCGTGAAGGACCCCCAAAATGATATGTATTTGGCCACGGACCCCATCTAAAAATATTTAGTTCCAGGGACCCCCCCCCCCCCAAGAAGCAAAATTTGAGTTACAAATATTCGCTTAAAAAATACATTAAAATACAATAAAAGATTTGCACAACTTTTCAGAAATAGCAGATCTAAAAGGTTGCAGCGTGGCACTCGGTGCCGCGCTGTGAGCTTGTATATCTGCTATTTTTCAATAGCTAAAGTATAAAATAATCAAGCCCCTCCATCTTGGGCCTGGTAACTCCGTCCCACTTTCCCCCCCCCTTATGACGCCCCTGTGTGTGTTGGTCTTACGTGGGCAGCTCTTGACACAGGTGGCCCCGAAGTTGTACTTCCCATAGGGGTTGGGCACCAGCTGGTGCAGGTTGGGGTCATAGCGCATGAGGCCAGGGCAGGAGTCTTTGCAGGTGCCGTCATCCTGGAAGTCCCGGCAGGCCTGCAGCACAAACAAGAGCCATCCAGTACACTGGGACCATAACAGAGCCCCACGCTAATGATAACACTGCATTCCTTCATCTATCATGGCCTTAGATCTAGCAGTCTAGCAGCAGAAAGAGGCGATGCAGAGACTTTACAAGATATTGAATATAGATTATTAGATCACAGTAGATAGACTACTTTCGAACTTTCTAGGTCGATGTAAATTGTCCAGGCTCTTTAAGAGCGACATCTCGGAACACAAGAGTGCATCGTAGGAAATGTCACAATGTCACTGCTTCCTCACAACAACGTGAGATGATTCAGTCTTAAAACCAGCTAAGTTGGTAAAAGGAGGTACAATGGCTTCGTAGCTCGGACCAACACACAATGTGCTTTTGATCAGAACACAGCGTGCAAGGCTTCTCATAAAATACGCAATGGAAAAAGATGGGATGCCATCATGCCAACGTGTGTTTGTGTTTGCTAACAAATGAGTGTGGTTTTTGGTTTCTTTCCTCTCCCTTATTCCCCCTCCTCCTCCCCTCCTCCTTCTCCCCGCCTCCCCCTAGAACATCATGACCCCTGACCTCGTCCGGGGGCATTGCTTTCTCACCAGACAGTCGGTGGGTCTGGGTCCTGTACAGCCGGCAGCACAGTGCTCGTTGCAGCAGTCGCTGGGTGAGGGGCCCTTGCACCTCTTGGAGCATTGCTGCGCACAGTTGAGCTTTGTCACTGTAGACACAGAAACACCTCTTTCAATGGAAACCAATGACAGGCAAATGGCTTGGCCATATTCGTGCGGTGGCCGTTTTGCTATTACATCATACAAGATGATATTTGATGGATCAAGATAATAGGACAGCAACATGTGTGTGCCTTGTGTATTTATACCTTTGTAATTACAGTTTACAGTTTACAGTTTAGGCATTTAGCAGACGCTTTTAATCCAAAGCGACTAATTCATGCATATTATTTAATCTTATTCTTTAATGTAACTTTTACAATTAACGTGGGAATATGGTCACATTTGTGTCGATTTCTGATCAGTTGCTCAGACGAAGAACAAACAAACAGAGAGGAAGGAATAAATGAAGCTTATTAACTCACACGTCTGGCAGTTCTGAGGTCCTGGTGCCCAACATGAGCCGTTAAAGCAGCTGGAGTCACATCGTTGACCTGCGTCAAAAGAAAGTTGATGAAAGAACGTCTCCTCAAACCCGGCATCGCATACATCTATCAATAAATACACTGAAATCGTATTTAAGAGTTATTGCTTTGTTATCATGTTGTGAGTCAGATTAAACTCCTTACATAGAGGGTTGGCGCTAGCCTGCGGCAGCATCATGTTCGGCTTACTGTCTCCGTTCACAATATCGTACCACTGTATTGTCTCAACGTTGCACAGCCGGTTGCCTGAGAACTTTACTCCTCCTTTGAGAATTTCTGAAAAAGAGAAGTCAAATGCCACTATGAGGCCACTTTGAAAGGAAATAACATTAGAACACACACCTGTAGGGACCTGCAGGCTGTAGCCCATCTGTTTGGTTCTTTTTCAATGATATAGATAAAGCCTACTGTTCCACACAACACAGTAATTAGTGTCAAGAGAATTTCATCTCTTTCATCTACTGGCTTAAGCCTAGTTCAGACCAAAGATTAGAGTGATTTCCAATTTCTGTAGCGTCCCACAGCGGAAATAGCCGATCTACAAGGCACCACGGACACAATGCTTTTTTTGTGACATCGTTGTGCGACGGAGCATAAATTAAGCATCAGAGCACCCCTTGTGACAAAACTCTCCAGTCTGAATTACGCCTTACAGATGATCTGAAGAGAAATTGAGATGTTGAGTGCAGAGAGATCTGACCTGTCAGGCTGTTCAGCGGCAGCTCAATCACGCCTTGGTCGATGGATTTATTGTAGTTGAACATGACGGCCAAGGCAAAGCCTCCGTCGTACAGGGAATGGCCTCGGATGATACGAAGGTTGTCCAGGGGGATCCTAGGAGCCGTGTTGAGGGCAATGAGTACATAACCGCCAACTTCCTGAATTGACTGCAGACAGAGAAATGATCATAAACAATTGGACTAACGTCACTTTGACGTGCTTGTAATTAATTTATGTTTTTCATCATGTTATGCTGCCATAATGTATGTATGTTCTTGATCAATTAATGCATGGATTCTTACCAAGTCAAATGTCATGAGAAAAAAAATAATAGCAATGCGTATTACTGTACAATTACTGCTTACATAAATCATTAGGATTTAACACAAAGTAACCCAACATTACTCTGGTCAATTTTGTCATAATTTTCATCACCAATTTAACTGTAGATTTTGGTCACAAAATTAAATAAATATTTAATTTGTTTTATTTCAAGACACAATTGTGCTGCCTTAGCAGACTTGATTTTGAGTTAGATTTATAAAACTAGTTAGGTACACTGCAAAATCATCAGCATAAAAATAGAACTCTAAGGGTTAGATTAAGACTAGATTACATAACCATTTCTACGAGTGTATTATTTTAGGCACCCTTGCCCATGTGTCCATGTCCTGACATTTTATAACGATACAATAACCATTATTCACAAGTCGTGTGCTTACAGACAGAGTTCAAACAAGGTTCCAACCAGAGCGATATAAAAAACCTCTGCCTTTAATCTTCTGAACTGAAGCAGCGAGAGCTGCGTGTCCTACAAGTACCACAGACTTCAGACCACCAAGCGTGGTTTGCTAAAGCAGGAGAGTTTGATCTTTTTACCAGCTGTGGGATGAGCACGTCTGCTGTGCAGTCAGGGGCGTCACAAGGGGGGGGGGGGGAGTGGGACTGAGTTACTAGGCCCCAAGGTAGAGGGGCCTTAATTATTTTATACTTTAACTATTGAAAAATAGCAGATATACAAGCTCACAGCGCAGCACTCAAGCTTATAGATCTGCTATTTTTAAAAAGTCGTGAAAATGTGTGCAAATCTTTTTAAGCGAACATTTGTAACTCACATTTTGCTTCTGGGGGTGGGTCCCTGAAACAAAATATTTTGAGATGGGGGTCCGTGGCCAAATACATATCATTTTGGGGGTCCTTCACATGAGAAAGTTTGAGCACCACTGACAGAAACAGGTTTTTCAAAAAACCTTAGAAGGATTTGAAATATTCATGGCAAAAATGCTGCGCTGTAAGCTTGTATAATCTGCTATTTTTCAATAGTTAAAGCACAACCCCCTCCCCCTATGAAGAACATTCATGGGGGGCCCGCAGTGAATCCTTGTACCCAGGGCCCAGAATTTGGTGCGACACCCCAGCGTGCAGTAATGCTTTCCGCAGTGATTGAGTCCAGGCTCTCTTACCCTGAGGAAGGACAGGTCGTGGTAGTCCTCCATGTGGGTGACCTCCAGGTTCTCCAGGACCACGGTGCAGTTGCTGTAGGTCTTCACCATGTTCAGGTAGTGGTCGTCTTTGGTGCTCAGCAGATTGAACTTGTTGGTGATGCCTTGACACACTGTAGGGCACAGAAGAAGGCAAGTCGTCATCATCGGTGAGAACTTAGAAGGTTGATGACTTTTAATTCGAAATTAAATGCATTCATCTCGACCATTTTGTCTTCAATCATTTTCATGTACAGTCAAACACTTCTAAGGATAACACCCAAAAGGTCTTTGCAGTCTTGTTTCCATTGGGCTCCTTGGTATTCAATTCATCAACATATAAAAAATAACACAAACAAACCTATATCATCACAAATATAAAACATTTTATGTAGAAAAGGGGGGTCGCTTGTCTGAGGGGTGTATTTTCAGGGCTGTTTTAAAGAAAGCCAATGAACATCACAGCACGTTGTGAGCTTGTAGATTGGTTATTTTCAAATAGCCAAAGTATAAAGAAGAATTGAAGTGATTAAACTGTTACTGATTTGGGGCACCCGCTGGCCTACTGGTCCAGGCGCATACCACACAGGCTTTGTGTAGCCTGCAGCGGGTCGCTGGTTCGATTCCCGAGCCCAACCAGATTTGCTGCTTGTCACTCCCCATCTCCCTCCCTGTTTCCTGTCAATAGAGGCATAAAAGCCCCCAAAAAATATCTTAAACTGATACCGATTTAGCTGGGGACCCCCTGGAACAAACTCAGAGATCCCGGGGGGTCCCCGGACCCTACTTTGAGAACCACTGATCTAAGACACGATTACATCACAAATATTTGGGAATGTGAACTGATGCCAAAAGAACATTTCACCAATGGCCTGACACCAATCACAAGCTTACCTCATTTATGTGAGACACTAGCTAAATGAGCGCACAAGGGGGTTTATTTTTTTTAGTTCTTTGTAAAAAAAGGGTCTGTGTAGTCATAGCTTGGCCTGCTTTCAGTTGAGAATAGCTGATCTGGATTTCATCTAGAGTGGGAATAGAATCGCAGTGAACTGGAGAGCTTGCTTCAGTTGCTCGCTCATGAGTCAATGTGAGCAGGCTGTATTTATACTGGCAAAGGGCTGAATATTTCCACTGCTATTCAGGCTAGTTAAAACAACCACTATACAACCAACTTCTCCAAGTCAAGTCATTTCTGAGAAAAGGACGTGTGTTAGTCGTAGATTCCATGATATTCATCCGTATTATATGTTCACTTTACTAAGCTCCATTCCTTGAGAAGAAACAGCATTTTTATTGAGAAAGTATACAGAAACAGAAACAGAATAAGAGTCTTACAGCCTTGCTGAAACTGAAAGATACCTCGATTGCTTGACATCACTAAAAATATCACACCCAGTGTGAAGTGAGCGGTGCTTTTTATGAATTAATTTCATTAAGCGCCCCACGAAGCTTGGGCATTGTGAGCCTGGGCGTACAAACAGACAGATGTGAGCCAATCAGGTGCTCGGAGTCTCGGGACAAACAGACAAAGGAGGACTGCCCATAAGTCCGAAGGTTCATTAGTCCGAAGGTTCATTAGTCCGAATTTAGTTAGGGTTACTGAGGTTAAGGTTAGGGTTAGGGTTAGAGTTAGGCATAGTATTCTTAACAAATTCGGACTAATGACCCTTAGGACTAATGAACCTCCGGACCAATGCCATGGCACCCAGACAAAGCCAGATGCAGGAGCTCAAAAAATGTAAAAAAAAAAAAAAAAAAAACATCTGTGTGCATCTTACTGCCAACACCAACAAAAAACATCTGTGTGCATCTTACTGCCAACAACAATGACGCTATTGACAGCGTACTACATACGCCTACAGTTATACACTGATAATATTCAGACTATCTGGTGTTACATAACAAAGCGTTTGGATAAGAATGATAAGTGCCGGGGACATAAGAGGCTCTTTCTCGACGTAAAGCAGGCCATTAAAGCTAGAATGTGTTTCTTTAGAAAACAGGTCGTCTTCCTGTGGTGTTCCTGGTGCCCTGAGCTGGCCAGACAGGTTCTGACTGGCAGTGGTACTGTGAATGACTTGCTCAGTCAGCCAGCTAGAATGTTGAGCACTGCCACACACACGCACGCACGCACGCACGCACGCACACACACACACACACACACACACACACACACACACACACACACACACACACACACACACACACACACACACACACACGCATGCGAACACAGGCACAGATGCAGGTAGGCACACGCACACACTCACATGCAGTTACACCTACACATGAACAGACACACACACACACACACACACATTACAAGGGCCCAAATATCTATCAGTCGCTTCTGATGCCATACTGGAAATAACATGTGCGTCAGTGCATGGCTCCAAACACGTTGGCAGATGCACGAACACACATTCACGGTCAACATACAGTAGGTCACACTCGACTCTTCCATCTGCCATATTACCAACAGCGTGAAAATGATGGATTATGAAGCACCTTTCCCTCCAAACAGAGCAACTGCCTATAGTGCAGGAGATTGAAGCTGTTTTGCCTTACACTTGGACAACCTCATAATCCACACACACACACACACACACACACACACACACACACACACACACACACACACACACACACACACACACACACACACACACACACACACACAAACAGCCGATCTACAAGCAGCTTGTAGATCTGCTATTAACGAACTGTCTTGGACATACCAGTACAAGGTTTCCACTCGACAACGACGATATACACACTACACAGACACACCCACAAACCCATACACACATCCTACACAGTGCACAAACACACACCCAATGTAACTTAAACTTGATATACTTCCTTTACACCCCCCAGGGGAGGTCTATACACCAAATCTCTAAATAGACGATCTACAAGTAGATCCGTTATTTTGTGCAGAATGTTCGCCTGCTATGACACGCTCAGAAAAGGGACACTATAGGGTTCATGTGGTTAAAGGTTCAATTTGAACCTTCAGGACAAGAGCATTGTTCCTGCTAATGGTTACAAAAACATTGCTGTAATGACTGTTGGTATGCATTGCATTCCTCAACATGTTGGCTCATGATGACAGCCCACAGCATGCCGCTATACAGTACTGTAGGGCAGGCTACTCTAGTACCTACGTATAATAAAAGGACACACCTAACTTTACATGGGCAGTTACAGCACCTGCACCAAGCATTTCTGAGTTCAGAAAAGGATCAACGATCAACAACATCAATTATACGAACACATTCCTCAACCGAATTTAGTTAGTCAAAAAACGAAAAACACGAACTCATAAAAATCTTCATCTCGTAGCCCCTATTTTTGGCATGTCACAGTAGGTGAAAATCATCGTCAATAAATCTCCTCCAACATTTAAAACAGGGGTCTTCAACAGGGGGTCCGGGACCCCTAGGGGGTCCTCAGAGTTACTACAATGGGTCCTCCAAATCTTTGTGAGATAGAAACTTTTTTTCTCTTTTTTTATATCAACCACTTGAACCCCAGCGTCCATATTCCGAGAACTTTAGCCAAAAATAGCAGATCTACAAGCTCACACTGATTTAAAAAAAGAAAAGAAAAAGGCTTCAACAGGGCTTACTGTAAGTGGTTCATTTTCCTTGTTCCCACAGTGAGGTTTACTAATTTGTTGTTTTCGGGTTCATGTAAACCAGTGGAGATGGGCATAAAATCGGTGAGAATTAAGGCCCTAACAGCTGTCCCCCTTCCTCCCTCCCTCCCTTCCTATTCTTCGTCCTCATTAGCTCGCCCCTGAGGGAGCACCCTGACATGAACCCTGCAGCCCAGCAGCACAGGCGGACTGGGGCAGACTGACCGTTTTAATTAGAGCAGGCATGTAAGATGTAATTAGCGCCATCATTGTTACAGCCGAGAAAATGTAACACAAACAAAATGGTTGTCCTCACAAAACAGGTACAGATATTTTAACCGCTTTAACCCAGGCGTCCCTGTTTTGGGCATGTCACTATAGGCCAGAGGTTCTCAACCTGTGGGTCGGGACCCCCAGGGGGGTCCCCAGATGATTAACTTAATGTACAACATCGTTTTCTCACTCAACAGTAAACAAACCAGCATAAAGTTTAAGTGTATAGAAGGTATCTGCACATTTCTAAATATACATCTAAAATGACAAATTAAATATTGGTCAATTGTGAAAATAGCTGATCTACATGTTGTGAGGCGTTGTGAGCTGCTGCTATTTTCACAATAGAACCGTGTTATACAAAATGTAATGCCTCAACACTTAGTGCTCGTAGGGTGGGGGGTTCCCAGTTAAGATATGATTATTTTGGGGGTCGCGGCCTGAAAAGGTTGAGAACCACTGCTATAGGCGAATACCTTTCTCAATTTCCCTTTTTCCTTTTCTTTTCCTTTTTACTCTGACATGCTGTGAGCTAGTAGATCTGCTATTTTAGCTTTTTTTTTTTTTAAATCAGGCTTAAGTGGTAATACCAAAATACACATGGAGAACATAATATGACTTTAATATTGCGAAGAATAGGAATAACTATTTTCACAGTTAATTAACTACCTGTGCGACTATATATAGTAGACCAACCTTTTTCACTCTGATTTTATGATAAGCATTTATGACAGACATAGACAGCTTAGTGACAGTAGAATTAACTCAAATTAAAGATGGGAGGTATAATATCCATGAGGTATGTGGCGCCTGGCGTCTTGTGTGGCACAGGAAAACACTCCATTACTCAAGAAAAGCCTTGTATAGTCATTGTAAACACACTCCTGTATCTACCTTTTGATTTCATCAGCCCTTTTATGACCACTGCAGGTGGTGTTCCAAGTGACCTGATTTTACACATGCCATAAAGCCACTTCCTGCTCAGAATCTCAAATGCAGCAGAAAGAAAAATCTCACAGCCGCACGCCCGGCTAAACGCGGTTACGCTGTGTCAACAGTGCAAACGCAGCCAGCATTGTACTGTACTTATATGATGGAGAGAACCGTGGCTTAATGAATGCCATATTCATCTTTCAAACAATAAGGTCTCTAGTGAGACAATGAGCTACATCAGGAAAAAATATGTGCTGTATCTTTGACTTTGCATTAGTTATTGTACATTGTATGTTGCTATTATGTTGTAATCTGTCTTGAGATTGTATTAAAAACCAAGGAAGAATCTTTTAGGTAATGGAAAAAAATGCCCACACCTCGACCGTGTTTTTTCCATAGCATCTGGTTCAATTTTGACTCATCTTCCACAAAACCGTGAGCAGCATGCTGCTCTACCTGAAGACACAGGAGTGTCTCAGTCTTATGATGATGTAAGCGATATTGTGACAGAGTGTCATTACTGATTGCTTCACTTCCTGCAGCTGCATTGTCGTCACATAGGACGTCCAGGAGCAAGGGAGGTACCTGGCATGTATCTGCATGTGTGTGTGTGTGTGTGTGTGTGTGTGTGTGTGTGTGTGTGTGTGTGTGTGTGTGTGTGTGTGTGTGTGTGCGTGCATGCACGCGTACGTGCGTGCGTGCGAGTGACACCCACTTGGTGAGGCTAACCTGTACAGAACATTCCCTGGAAACAGCAAAGACTGGATAAACCTGGCCATTAGTCATCTAAGCTCATTGCAGTGTGCGGTCACATATCGCTCTTTTGATGTTTACTTACAGACTAGCGTTGGAAGTCCTGGGCGTGTGGGTAAATTTTCATTTCTTGAGGCTATGAGATATGCTGGACTGACAAAGAAAACTACCTAAGCCCTTTACGTGAGATAATTAGCTCATTATCCAACTCCAAACATCCTTCACCTAGAATGTACCGTAAGATTATTTATTTCTGGTTAACACGGGGAATTGTATGATTTTAATCTGATAATTCATACCAGTGCACTGCCCACCCAGGCTCTGCTCCCATTGGATTGTCAGTGAACTGGTGTAAACTTTGCCTGAACTCTTACATCTGAATGAGCTTTATATTCTGTTATCAGCTAGCTATAAACCAAACAAAATCCCAAACACGGTGACCATCACTTTATTATTCAGAGAAACTTCATAGGGGAGTTGAAAAGCTCTTCTGTTTGTTTTGTTCTGTGTTTGCATTCTGTGCCTGACACTATACAGATTGTTCAGTAATACAGAACCTACAATGTTAGGGCTGAGGAATTGCACTTTATAGCTAAACCCTTGTAATGATTTTCTTTGGGTTGGAAATGGCTCCGCTACATTCTCTTCCAGCCTTTGACTACCAATGAAATTCAATTACTGTTCCTAAGAGACTGCTAATCACATTATTGGAAACCCTCTGCATAATTAAAGGGACGTAACTATGCTAATTGATACCTTTGTTAATCGCTCTCTTTTTAAGTCGACAGCAACACAGTGAAACGTCTATTATAACCCGATCTTAAGAGTGTACTTTCAGTAACAATTCGGTAGTACAGCGGGTAAATATGATTTACCATAAATGCGTCGTTAGGTCTGCTTGAATAATCACAGTGGCCATTTCAGATCCATTTTCACTGCATGTTTATTGAAACAGAACTTAGATGAGAAGGGGGGGGGGAGGAATATGTTTGTAGCAGTTGTGCTTTAGTTGGCATCAGCACAACATTTTAGGCTCCTTGGGGGAGCATTTTAAGTTTCCAGAGGCTGAGATTTCAGAGCTGCATAAATCTCCATAGTCTACTATCAGTGAATAAAAGCACTTCCTGGGTTCTCACTGTGCACCTCCTTCATCCTGCTGCGCTCCCCGATAGCTTGAGGCGTGGGATCACATCTCCTTAAAGGATCATTTTACAAGGCCAATGCCTTGGTATAATATCGCAGCCAATACGCCGCTGCACGCAAGAAGATGTGTGTTCAGCAAGCAACGCAACAGAGCATCTTTGTGCAGGAACACATATGCTTTGGAGTTACAAAGAGCTGGTATCCTGCTCTTTTGTACGTTTGGTCCAAAGGAAGAGGCGATCTTCCTTTGCGTGGGAGATGCATCAATTCCGCAGAGAAAACATCTTGGGGCCTCTAAAAAGGGAAAAAGGGTGAGCAAAGGGTAAAAGGATATGCCCCGCCCCCCCCCCCCCCCCCCCTCCCCTACCCCAGCGAATGTAACAACACGAGCCCCTCTGACATCTCAGGAAGTTATGGTCTTTGCATGGGGTCAGTCACAGACGGCTACGCATGCAGCGATGCTAACCCAGATGCTAGCAGTTTGTTGTCTCCAGGGAAAGGAGCCAGGAGAACGCTGTACATCTAACTATAGCAGAGAGAGAGAGAGAGAGAGAGAGAGAGATGAGAGAGAGAGAGAGAAGAGAGAGAGAGAGAGAGAGAGAGAGAGAGAGAGCCTAACTATCCCAGATGTTGAAGGAAGCTACTTCTTGCCTCAAGCTGTGGTGTCAGACTGCAGAGACATACCCTCTGGCTTGACCTGCTAAAAGCTTAGGAAAGTGACCAAATAAAGACCAAAAAGGCCCATGTTTACACTCTCCTCCTGATGAGTGCTCCCTCTCTCTCTCTCTCTCTCTCTCTCTCTCTCTCTCTCAGTCAGTGAGACACTCCAGATACCTGAAGCAGGGTCCATCATAATGTTTACCCTCAGCCCAGTGTGGGGAGCGCCGAGCTTGTATGTTCCGTACAAACACACAAGAATGTGTGCCCTCGCTCGCCCAATGTTCAACGTTTCTTCCAAGTTGCATTAATAACCGTGACACCCAGGACTATACTGTACATTATTTCCATATAACCTATACAGAGGTCCACTATTTATGATGTGTTTTTGAATAAGAGTGCTGACTTTCAAATAGTTTAATTCTTCATTCGCTGTGAATTTTATACAGTGATTATAACTGAGCAGTGATCCCAGATAATTCCTCCTGAACTCAGCAGTTGTTTGACAATATAAGATGTATATTGTCGAACAACTGCTGACCTGACGAAGATGTGATCTGCTTTGCACCCTGCTATTAAAATAAAAAGGCTCCTCTCATCCCAGTTGCTCCAGCGCCTTCTTTATTGGGACCGTTAGGTCGCAAGTTACTATGAAAAGCTCCACCGTCTGTCTGTCTGTCTGTCTGTCCGTCTGTCTGTCTGTCCGCCACGCCACACTTTTGCCATAGTCTTATCTCCGGGCACCGTTGCCCCTATCCATGCCAAACTTTGCAAACACACTCCTTGTCCTTGGATGGCAACTCACAACCTCCACCCCTCATTTCTCACATGCCCCTCTTCTAGCGCCACCATCAGGCCGATCTTTGCAAAACACATTTTCTGACACTGCTCCTACAGATGTTGGCCTAAAATCACGCAAAGCGGTACACAGTATCTCTAAAGCCATGTCATCAACATGGATCTGTCCCATCTCCCATATTCCCTCCTGATTGCCTATGATTGCCAGAGCTGCCAACCCTCACGCAATGAGCGTGAGACTCACGCAAATGACCCTCTTCACACGCTCTCACGTCACACATCGTATTTCTCACGCCGTCATATCACCAGCCGTCACAAAGTGGAAAACTGCGTCAACTCAAGTGTCACTGAGATATCCGACATCCACTTCGGCCACAATTTGAGCAATTAAAGGGTTTAAAATATTGTATCTGATTCTGAAGTAATGATTAGATGTGTCGCGGTGTGTGCGTGAGCGTCTGGTGTGAGGAACGTTGCGTTCACGTTCCCTGTGCACATCATTCTCTACAGTATACGATCGACAGGCGACAGGAGGATCTACAACAGTAATTCAACACGTCCAAAATGCCCATTGCTTACTAGCAGGCGGTTTAAATGGGGAGGGACTTTTGGATGGATGCGTGTGCAAAAAGAACAGATCTTCAAGCAAAAGACGTGTTTATACTTGCAGCTTAATGACTGTAAACATTTATCCATAATTTTCCCATCCTAGTAAAACCTGATAAAAGTATCATACTCCCTGTAGAATGCACCAAAATACAGGAAATAACATCTACTCCTTTAAAATGTTTCTGGGGGACGATCCACAGAGTACAGACCCATCACCAAAATGATGCACAGTAGGCTATTAACTAAATTTCTGACTCAAAATTACACATTCATTATTGAGGGTTAGATTTGGAGAATTAATAACACCCACCCAGTGCAACATACTGTACCTGGTTGGTGTAATAGTGACTCCAAGGGTCGATAAAATTATAATAATAACACAAATTATTTTAATATTTGTTGATATATATATATATATTCCGGTATATATATATATATATATATATATATATACATATATATATACAATTATTGTAATATTTGTTGATATATATATATATATATATATATATATATATATATATATATATATGTAACACAGATGATCCGAACCTCCCCACCCGGATTTGAAAACGGGTCTCCCGCGTGAAAGTCCAATATCTTAACCATTACTCCAAAGGGATATCCCTGTGGAACGAGGGCAGATACTAGACTTTTGAGGCTTCAGGCTGGGGCTGCGACTCTCTCCGCCACACTCACCCCCCTTTGACCTCCTCCTAAGGGGAAGCCCGGATCCGGGTCACGGCACCAATGTAACGGAGGTGATCCGAACCTCCCCACCCGGCTTCGAATCCGGGTCTCCCGTGGCAATATCTTAACCATTACTCTTAAAGGATATCCCTATGGAACGAGGGCAGATACTAGACTTTTGAGGCTTCAGGCTGGGGCTGCGACTCTCTCCGCCACATATATATATATATATATATGTCACGGTTTGTTAGAGAAACAGGACGGTCGAGAAACGGAGCACTCGTGGTGCCGCACGGGGCGGAACAAGCGGTCGCCCACAACAACGTCCTCCAGGCGGAGCCGCTCGATTGTCCACGACATTGCAAGCGGCGCGAAGGCCAGCGGACCTTGGTCCTGCTCTTCGCCCCCGAGCGCCGCAGGCGCGAGTGGCCGCGAAGAGCGGGCCAGGGCCGCGCGGCCGGCGGAGCGCCGCGCGAGTTACGAAGCCGTGGTGAATGCAATCGTTATATTTATGCCCAGGCCGTAAGGCCTGGGCAAGCCCACGATAAACGCTCATAGTAAGCTAATGGCTAAGCTAATGGCTAAGCTAATGGCTAAACACCGCCCAGCTAGGCTAGTAAATAAAGAAAGAGAGTCGCAAACGAGTGACGTCAGCGCCTGCACTAGTGAATGGCTGTCTATGGGCTGTCGTCGCCATCTGGTGGTGATTAGTGTGTGGTGAACGACAAAACAAGCGCTCTTACTCTTACCGTCCTGAGTTACCCAAACATACTGTAACATATATATATATACCGGTATATATATATATATAAAGGTTTTCCTGAAAGTTGGCAGCCCTGACGATTGCCTTCTAAAGTTTGTGTATGCAACCTGATGTTGGCTTATCTCCTGATTAGGGAGTCTTACTGGTTCAGATATAATGTGTATCATTAGATTCCAAATTTAAATGAACTTACACTAGATGGCGTTGTGCTTGTGAAAACATCTATTCATGTAGTCACTGAGTCCATAGGCAGATTATCGCCTGAGTTACTCCTGTGAACGGCTAACATACAATAGATTCAGTTCAATGATGCATTCATTTCCTAATAAGTACTGTAGCCTCTATATTCAGGAAAAGCACCCGAGATGATAGTTGGGATGCTTTGGAAAAGCCAAAATTAGTATCAATTATGGGGCACCAAAATGATTCATTGCACTTGATTAAACACAGCTGCGCCCATATTACTACTCAAACCAAAATTCAACAGAGCCTAAATGATGTCTTTGAAGCCATATACCGGTATATATCATTAGCTGGATAATTTTCTAGCATGTCCTGTTGGAAAGTCCATTAGTGATCCAAAAGCCAAAATACAATCCCCCTCTTGTTGCCCAAAACTCTCACACACAACCTCTGCACCAACCCCCCCCCCCCCCCCCCCCAACCCCATTTACTGTCCAATAATGGACCCACCATCCAGCCTGAAATGTTCCAACATTCAGCCCACTTCCTCCTTTAAATCCAGACATTCTCCCTATTGTAACCCCGTCCAACCCAAGAACCACCCCCTCCTCTTCTCATCTCCTTTTCCCTGCTAAAGCCATACTCCTCTTCTATCCCACAGGAAGCAGGAGAGGAAGGCTGGAGAGGGAGGGAGTGGGCGGCAAAACACACTGCAAACTCACTCCACTGGCTTTTCCCCCCGTTCTTCACCACCGGCCTTTTAGAGCCATGCGTGCAGCGTGGAAAAGAAGAATTGAGAGAGGAGAGAGAGAGAGAGAGACAGAGAGAGATATAAGAGTGACAGAGTGACAGAGGGGGAAAGAGACAAAGAGAGAGAGAGAGATAGAAAGAAAGAGAGAGGGAGAAAAAAACAACAGGCAGAGAAGAAACCCACATATTTCACACATCATTCCAGTAGGACAATGCAGCTGTGATTTGGGATTCCCCTGTTGGTTTAAGCATTCCCAGATCTGGCCCAGGTCGGGGGCGCATCTACACACAGCGGAGATAACGCGGTCACTGGAACCCTCTCGCCATTTAAACACAAGCGAAAGAGTCTCCTTGACAAAGCCTTTAAGTGCTCTTATTTTAGATTGATTGCTGACAGGCTCGTTTCAATGTGGGTCGACCGTCTAAACAGCGGTGTCCTCTGCCAGCAACTCTGGAACAGCCTTAGTCATATCCTATGCTTTTTTAGACTCTAGGAAGAGACAGGCCCCATAAAGGGAATATTCTGCAAAGGCCTGGGGTTTTTAGTTGGTAAACTTCATTCTGTTACTCAGTCCTTAGTCACCATCCGAACCCCTCTGGCTTAACATCACTGGGGCCCCACAGCCTTGATGAGTAGGTTCCACCTCACCTCCCCTGGAAGAGAGCGAGGGCCTGGGCCCTGGGCAGAGGGAGTACAGGGAATTAGCTTTCTACAACTGACGAGCTCCTCGGAATTAACAATGCTGTGAAAGGGGATTTGGTTACATTTAGTCTTGTATTTGCCAATAGTGTGACCAATTCAATTTGCACAGAGAAGCTCAGAAGAATTTAGTTATGACTTGCTTGATGACACATCAAACTAAAATGCCTGAAATGCACTGGGGTGCCAAGCACTTGAGCCCCAAAGAGTAACTAGCGCTTGGTTATAATCTTCAGAATATTTTCAAAACAGTTCTGTCTCCGGCATAATTGTGTGAACAACATATGGCCTGACAAGAAGAGAGAGAAAAAAAATGGAACTCGTTTTTCTTCAAATAATCAAAACGCAGCTCATATTGCAACTATTGTTAGCATGAGGGGCGTTATCCTCTTCCTGACAAAAAGAAAAGGGGACATCACACATTGTAACAAAACAATGCTTTGGCTTGTTGTTTGAGCTGATGCTGACTGTGGCGCGCGGGTTGTTTTAAGACCGCCCCCTCACTACAGGGACGGACAGGGGTTTCTGGCTGTCTTGTATCAGTCATCAAAGGCATCAGGCTTGGAGGCATAGGCCCCTTTCTCCCTATCAGCTACAGGGTCGAACACAAGAGCCCTGGCAAAGAGTCAGTATGTGTGAAACATGCGCTGTAGTACAGACACTTACACTCATGGCTACATGAGGAGTGGACAATTAGTGTCAAAAACAGGGTCTGTTACCCCTCCAATACAATAGTT
Organism: Nannobrachium achirus; assembly: GCF_963921795.1. Classification (NCBI taxonomy): domain Eukaryota; kingdom Metazoa; phylum Chordata; class Actinopteri; order Myctophiformes; family Myctophidae; genus Nannobrachium; species Nannobrachium achirus. The sequence continues at coordinate 37,873,189 of NC_137814.1, forward strand.
GTTCAGCATCCAAATGCAAACTTAAGTAACCCCACAAGACAATGTGGCGTAGTTCCTTCCTCTCGCACTCAATTATACCATGAATTCAAAATTAAACTATGTGGTTATCTTCGCCAAAAATAACTTTTTGGAACCAACCCCTTTTTTGTTCATGTTTTATGATTCCATCAACAGATGCATACATACGATGTCCGGAATGGCTTCAGTACGGCCCCATGGCACCACTGTGTTGGACGCATCTGTGGTTTGGATAAGTCACTCCACAGATGTAATGATGTTTCCTGCTAGAAATGTTGGATGTGTTTGACTTTCAATTGCCTTTTTTTCAGATAACTGATAAGTGCCAAAAATGTGTAACACAGACTTATAGGCCGTCAACACCAAGCATTATAACTGTAACAAAATCTACAAAGTAACTATAACTAACGTTTTCATATGTTATAGTGGAGTAAAATTACAATATTTTCCTCTGAGATGTATTGGGGTAGAAGTAAAAGTATTGAAATGTATAAATACTGAAGAAAGTAAAAATGAAAATACCTCAAAATTGTATTTAAGATCAGTAATCAAGTGGATGGAGTCCACAACTGTAACGACAGTGGTGGTGAACAATATAGTTATAGAGCTTTGGTTTGGCCATTTGTTTTCTTGAGATGGCCACCATGCATACTTCAAATACTTCATGCTTGACTGTTGGGAAGCAATCACATTTGGCGGTCTGCTTACATGTCCTTTGGCCTTTAAATCCAATTAAGCTTGGGCATTCTTAATCTTTGGAAAATATTCTGGGCGTGAGTATTGAGACAATACCTTGATAATACCTAAATACAAGCGTTCATATTAAAAATTTCTATAATCAGCTCAAGAAGAGGTTGTTGAAACAGTGGATATAACCTAGGTACTAATCCTAAATCCCTATTTCCTGGCATTAGTTCAACTATCCAATCTAGAGTACTTCTATTCTCCACCTAGCTGTATATTTCAGCTATCAGTTTGGATGTATGCAGTGTGCACAGTCAGAGCAAGTGTATTGGCTATGGACTATTTTACTGCCCTGCTTGGCAGTGAAGTCTGCTCACTGCATGGGAATATCCTGCATTTTGTGCCGTGGACACTCATGATTGCGTGGGCATTCGTGCGATGAACGATCAAGCCCTTCTTTTGTGGAAGTTAAAATGTTGCCAGTGATGCATGTGGGATTCCTTGTTTTTACAGGCCTCTGGATCCAATTATGACAACATGACAGTAATAAAAGTTGCTCTGCTCAAGATCCCTCCAGGAAATTAATTTAGAGTGCTGCAAAGCACCGGTGTTGTTGAAATGTGCCAGGCAATTAGCAAAGGTACAACAGAGTGCTTACTGTGTTTATAGATCGTATTATGTCTCAGTGCTTGGGGAGGTTAACAAATCACCGATCAGCTCATTCATCCGTAACTGAAAATGTCAACACAATATTAATATGCAACGCTGCCATCCAAATGACAGGGATCAAGCATTTTTTACACTGATTATGGTTCAGGATTATGGATTACCTTCATGAGGTGATGTACCGTAAGCTTGTAAAGAGAAACAAAAGGCCCAGGGCAGACATCTTCTTCTCTTCACATTGCTCTCCCATCATGATGTGTACTACCAGCTACCGTATCATTCCAGCTGTAATTCAAACTGGCGTTTATCACAAGGAGGAATGCTTGTTATTTCCTCCATAGCAGCAACACATACCGGTACTATGCTTTTATTACTATGCTTTTTTTTCTTCTTTTTTTCATTTCTTTTAATTCAGGTCTTGCTGGTTCTGAAGACAAACCTTTGAGCAAATATGAAATTACTTATCTTGTAAGACTCTTAAGACAATTTTTCAGCAGTGTTTTTGGTTGTTGTTAGTTTCTTTACTTGGTCAAATTTGATAGGATTCTTGTAGGATCAGGTGCAAACGTCAAAAATACCACATAGAATTCCACCCTCCATCACATTTGCCTTTCACTCCAGTGTTGACATAGGGCCCTACAACAAAGTCACTAAAGTCGTGTCTACGCTGCACATTAAGGTCAGGGAAGACAGATAAGCCTCTGTCAAGCAGTCAACAAAGCCCTGAATAAAGAACCTTTTGTCCAAACACTTTGGGTTTCCATGGAGAAGAAGCTATACATTCAAGTTGGGGTAAGGAGCTCTGAATGCTCACCGATTTGTATTGTGTCTGCCTGTTTAGTTTTTTAGTTTTTTTATACATAGTCATACGACCATGTAGCCTGCTGAAATGAAAACGTCAATAACTGAAGGTTTGCATGTTCTCAATCTCACTTCATTTTCTGTTATTCTTCTAAATGCAGTAGCCAGACTACCATTATCACTACAACACAAGCATGTGGATCCAAGCTTTACTCGTGGCTCTCCAGCTTGTTAATGTTACTCAAAGATGTGACAGGGAGTCCTGTTTAAAAGCAACCTAGGGACATTAGTACAGCTATATACATTACAGCTATATATTCCTCTCGGCTTTTCAGGTGGAAGTCTGCATTATGTTAATTTCCCCACCCAAAACATAAAAAACAACAACACAGAAAGGTTGAATTTTTAACAGTTTGCTCGATGTTGGCATGCAAGTAGTTTGTGTTGCAGTTATACTGCCCCTGACTACAAGTTATAAAGTTACAGAACTGCTGGAGCTGTTTCTTCACAAAGCCTTCTGTATAGGGAAGTTAATAGCAGCCCTCACTTAATCCCTAACACTTCTGTTTCTACATAGCTGGTTGTTTATATTCGCAACGGTGTAACATTACAACAGCACAACGAGAGTTAGTATAGACCTTGATTGATGCGCCACCACACCCATTGCAATGGAGCATGTAATGCCTCCATAAAGGCATTAAGACAACACAGTAGCAAGAGGTACTGTTACTGTAGGTAGCTGATGAAAACAGGTGGGCAGGCCTGATCAGGAATACCTGGAATGGTTTACAACTCCTAGTACTGTTGAATTGAATAAACTGAGGAAGAAGCCAGTGTTTTTCAAGCATGCCTTGAAGCTTTCATGTTCACTCAGCGTAACGAGCAACATTGCAAAGTAAAGTAAGTATGTTTTTTGGAAAATGTCTTGTAAAGGATTTCCCGTAGCCTACAAGTACCAACATGAATCCACATAACACTACGGTTACAGGTATAGGGATGCATCAGCAGTAAGATATGAAATATGACCTGACTTGAGAACAATTGCATTTTTATCAGGATGGGAAATATTACTAGTAAGACGCCTAAGGGCGACATGCGACCTCGCCCGTTGCCATGTGGCCAGTGATGTATCGGACCAGTTACCCATATATGGAGACCCCTGCATGATAGTTAACAATGTTATGTCAAAAAAAACGTGCCCAAATATGGCCATTCCCAGATATGTCCTTAATATTGATGACATTGGGACAGGGATCTCCATATATGGGCATAAAACGGACAAGGCCGTAATTAGCCATATTCACGCCCCGCCCACTCAGCAACTTCCTGGTGCTGAAGTGACTCTTTGAAAGGTAAACTCTGCTAAAAGCCCATAGTTAACACAGACTGCTTCTAGTTTGCAAGTGTGATCTGGGAATGCCAATATATGGGCATGTTCTGACATCACATTGTCGACTATATATGGGCATAAAATATATGGGCATAAAAGGGACATCAAGCCAGAGCGTGATGTCAGAGCGGCAAACCCATTTTATTAAGAGTGGTTCCCCTGACATCACAGTGACATCAGAGCATGACGTCAGAGCGACAAACCCATAGAACCATACACAAACCCATAGAACCATAGACTGTAAAAATGTGTACTGACTGACGGACAAGCTGCAACATTTCTCATGGTATACTGCGACCTTTGGTCGCAACAACAATTATATCTTCTCCAAAGTGGAGAAGAATGATCCAGAATCTCCACCCAAATAATGGTAGGGACATTAATCTACATTAAACATGGATAAATTAACTATAGAGGGCCATAAAGGCCAATAGCACACCACTAACAATCAGTCAAAGCTTAAATGCACCACTTAGTTTATAAGGCCAATGGAAATTTTACAATTCAGTCTTCCTGGACCACACAGGAAGAGGCTAAATGTTATTAGGGAAGCAAGATCCTGAAATCAGCCACCACCCTTCAGCCAGTATTTTCTCTTGGAAGATTCTGGAATAGATGTTTGTTAGTGAAGCTATTGTTCTCTTCCCCACAGGAGATTCATCTTTGGCTTAAGTATGTGCTGCTCAGAAAGACCGGAGGGTACGGTTATTGCAGAAGACACCACACCTAGGTCTTTAGTGTAATTGTAAGAAACTCTACAATATGGAGCCTATATGCTGAAGGCACAGTGAATAGCTGCGTTTTAAAAGGTGAAGAAGAAGTGATGACACGCAACTAAGTCAAAGATGTCACCGTGATTGTGATGTCTTCGTTTCTTTCTTTGATCTGTATTTACATAATGACATAAAAATACACAACCTGTCTTCTGGTGAATTAAAAAGACATTCCTGCACAGTGCACACTGCACACCATCGGTCTCAGCTTTACTGAGCTGACAAGGTTTCTGAATCTGATCCAGGATGGAAACACATTCATAGCCCACTTTCCATCTGGGCTAATGAGCATTCACTGTATAAAAGTGATTTCACCCTGACAGGACTGTGACTGTATTACACACAAAATGTTTTAAATACATATTTTGAGTCAAAAGCATACATTGGCTCAATAGGGGCTGCAACCTTCTACAGATTTGACAACATACAGCCTACAATAGGGGCCATGCTTTGACTGACTTCCAGCTAACCTTAGTGTCCATGCCGCAAAATATATCATAATTCAGCTTGGATGCAATAGATGCCATGAAGCCACGTGTCTTGTGTTGTAAGCAGGTTGTAAGCTACTTGTTTTTGAACGTCACCACACGTAGGTTGTTCACTGCATAATAAAGTTTGAACTTGTTATAAAATGATGTTGCAAATGATACTGACTCATGTGAATGGCCCAGCTGTACTATGCACATACTGTACATTCACATGAGAATCCCCGTATATCATTCATCAAACCACATCACTGGCAGTTGCATCAATTGCAGCACCATTGCCAATAGTATTGATGTTCAATACATGGATAACCATGTGCTGCTGCCTTCAGATAACTGAGAGCACCTAACAACACAGGCTATAAACACAAATACCAAATTTGGGGTCATATTGTATTTACAATAAAGATATGACTCATTAACCCCTTTTATCTTGATGTCTCTATTTGAGGCATGCCATTACAGTCAAACATTTTCAAAACTTTTCCAAAATAGCCAATCTACACGTGTCGTGATGATGTGACACATTGTGAGTTTATAAATTGAGGGTGAGCCCATAACTCAGGAGAGCAGTGGGCTCTTTTCCCTTTTAACACAACACTATACACCTGATGAGAGGGGGAGATAGCAGAGGGGCTTTTTTTCCAGGCTGAATTCCTGGGTCTCTTTCCACTGCAGACTCCATGCAACCACAGGATCATGGAAAGGCTATAAAAGCAGTGGATGACTTTGTTACCATGTACAAACAAAGGACTGAAATCAGTTCAATGAGTAACCATGGTCAAAGAGGTCAATTATTCCATGTAGTGTTCTCACCAGATGTATACAAATCACAGAATGTCCATCTGGTTAAGAAAACTGCAATATTCTGTGTGTGTGTGTGTGGGAAGGTTTACGTGCCTACTGTAGCTCAAGGGCACTTTAACAGTGTTGAGGTAGGGGTGATTATTGTTCGTTTTTTTCGTGCCGCTCTGTGGAATTGAACCAGGAACCTTTCGGCCACAAGCACACTGCTCTAACCTTTAGGCCACACACACACACGCCCGTTTTGACAATATGGACTTCCCGAGGGCCCAGGCTGAGTAAAAAACAATCATGTGGCTCTCTGGACCAGGATTCACATGGCAACCGCGTGGCTCCAATGTGGATCTCGGAGTGCATGTGGCTAGCCTGTGACATCTATGATGACTCCAAGTCTTTGTAAGGTATCAGCTCGATCTGAGCATGGTAGCAAGCAGTGCAAGACAAGTTTTGACTTAGATGGGGCAAGTAGATTTGATTGGTATTTGCCCTGTAGGGCAAGTAGGAAAAAAACGTAACGTTGAACCCGTGGATGTTCATTTAAGAGGTTGCTAATAAATGAAATAAATGAAATATTCTAATGTTAAATTATCAATCTTTTAATCATTGTACACAGCCACGTGATGTCATGTGTACGTGGAGCTGACAAGTTATGTATCCAGTTTCAGTATGCTGGCTACTGGTGGGTGTTTTGACTAGCACTGTGTGGGAGTGACTGTCTGGGGTTGCTGTCCCCTATGGCTAAATGGCCACAATGATCTTAATAAATGTTTCACCTCTGTGAACAAAACTGCTTGATAAGAAGCATGTTGGTGTAAATAATCTTCTGGAAAAAAAATTATACATGCATAAATGTAAGTAGGTTTTACATTCTTTTAATGACTTTCACTTTTGTTTCCTTGTAGAAATAAGGCTTTATGGCAGTGTATAGTTGAAAATTATATTTCATTTCAGTGAATCTCTCACACCAACATCGTTCTTGTGAAGCAGTTTATAAATTAACTATTTCGCTAACAAAGGGCACTAACAGTTTACAGTAGACTTGTCTCCAAACTAACATAGCAATCTTTAGTTTCTTCACAAATAAGAACAACCCGGCTTTCACAAGAACAATGTTGGTATAACAAGATTAGCTGAAACAAAAAAGTTTTACATTCATATGCATACTGTCGAATATGAACTAAAATGCTACTTTCATGAAGTGGCATTTCCTGGTTATGCAGATAAAATAAGTGAGTGGCTCTCGACGTACTGTATTTTTCCCCTCTGTTATTGTAATTGTATAGCAGAAGTCCACATATCAGCTGACAGTGTGATAAACCGTTTCCGGAAACGGTTCCAAATGTGATGGAAACGATTCCGGTTTCTCAATGTTGGATCCAGTTCCAGATCCCAACCATACTCTGCGGGGATAACATATTCAGATGTTTTGGAAAATGCACAGAATATCTGAAGCTTTCCTATATTTTTCGGATGGCAATGATAGACTAGTAGCTAAAATCAAACAATGTGACTTCCCATGGTAATAAACAATGGATGAACTGTTTGAATATTACATGCTGTTGGTTTGTCTTTATGGTGAGAATTAGGTGGAATAACAATAGCTTCTTAGTGCCTGTGGTCTATCTTGATGACATACTTGTCTAGCCAAGGGTGCGTCTGCTTTGGGCCACAGATCCCATGGCTCCACAAAGGTATCAGTACGTCCAGATACTGTACCTGCTTTCTACAGAGGCACCATTGTCCCTCAGTGAAACAGGGATACTCTACGCCAACTGAAATCACTGCCACTCAGAGGCAGTGTAGTTTATCAAAGCTCTGGGTTGAGGGACGGGCTGGGGGCTGTTCCCATATCCACAACAATGGCTCCAGCAGATGGAAGTCTGTAAAGGTCATTAGGCTAGGTAGAATACGCCAGCACGAGGCAGCAGCACCCCGCTGGACCCTCAAAACCAGACAAGAGATTCTTGGGTTACAGAGGACCATTGCCTAATACCAGAATGGGGTTTTAATGAAAAGAAAAGAAAGGGCTTTCGGAGCGTGATGGAAAAACGTAGATGATTGATGCATCAGGTCTGCTAGTCGACCCACTTCCAAGTTTTGCAGGTCTGCAAGAATGCAGAAGTATAGAATGCAAAAAACATTATGGACCTCACCGTTATATTATCTCGCCATCTCACGTTGCCATGAACTAGAATAACCCATTAACTCAGAAAAAGTATATTGATATAAGCCGGTTATCCTGTGCCCACACGACGCAGGGCGTCTGGTGCGAGAGATTAAGGATTTAGCTGCTGACATGTCCCTGTGATTAGTTTGATCTGTCACAGGTTATCTCCTAGCCCACAGAGAGGGGCCCTCTGGCTGTTCCGGCTCATATCTGTCCTCTGACAGCTTGGCAAAGGGACAGCCGAGACACTGGAAAGACAGACTCGTTTTAAGTAACATCAGAGAGGTCTTAAAAGAAAAAGACTCAACCCACGTCCCCGGAGTGCATTACAATCCAATTGTCGTAGAAACACGAATCCCGAGGACATGAATGATGTTGATTTCACATCCGATCCGTGTAAACAAGCAGATGTATTACTTCCGGGTGAGCTGTGGGAGTAAATTGTCAGCCTTACCCATTTAGAACGGGTACATACTATAATTGTATATCATTATTTTATGCTTTAACTATTGAAAAATCTTGAAAATTTGAATTTTGACCTGATTCTATAAGTGTCTTTTGAATCCTTCTAAGGTTTTTTGAAAAACCTATGTTTCTATATCAGCAATCTGGCCAGCCATCGTCAAAGAAAAGGTCCTTTTCACTCAACTGGAGCTCAGTTAGCCTGTTCTTGAGAGACTACTATGTCAGTGGTTCTCAAACCTTTTCATGTGAAGGACCCCCAAAATGATATGTAGTATCTGGCCACGGACCCCCATCTCAAAATATTTAGTTCCAGGGACCCCCCCCCCCCCCCCCCCCCAGAAGCAAAATTTGAGTTATAAACGTTTGCTTTGAAAATACATATTCAAAGATTTGCACCCATTTTCACGACTTTTTCAAAAATAGCAGATCTACAAGCTCGCAGCGCGGCACTCGGTGCCGCGCTGTGAGCTTGTATATCTGCTATTTTTCAACAGTTAAAGCAGTCAATAATTCTAGGCCTAAATGGGTTAAAAACCCCTCCACATTCACAGTTGATGACAGTTATCCACTAATATAAGAATGCCAACGTGCAGGATGATTCAGTTACTCAGCAGGTTCTACCTGACTCCCATGGCCCCTCATCAGAAACTGCCACGTTGTTACTGTCTGGGAGACCAATGCTGGGGGTCGGCGTCCTCGGGAGTGGGTGCGGGGTGGGGGGTGGGGGGGTTACTGCTAAGTGCATTATCAAATTCATCTCCAGGAAGGAGCCCACGCTCCTAATGTCTTCCCCATACAGGATAACAACATCTAGTGAATGCATTCAGCTCGCTCTGAAATAAAGCTACAGGAGCAGGTTAGCCTCATTTTGTCACTAGTGTCCGTAATTAATGTTGGGGACAGCATGGGTACAAGGCTGTTTCTTTTTTTTCCATTTCTGTGGAATAGCTATATACAGAATTTTCATTTTCAGTAAATGTTATTGAGTATTCGGAACTGCATAGCAAAACCTCATAAATATCATAAAGACATATTATTCCTCAGAGTCGACTCTGAGGAAGACGAAAAGTCGAAACGTCAGTCACCCTGTCGCAATAAATGAACGTGCAGACCAGTTGAGTGCTCCATCTTTTTTTACCTGGGTAGTCATTTTTGAAGTGCCCAGGTAATATGTCTTTTTGATACATTTCGTCCTTGTTGAGCACCAACGAGTCCTTCTACCTGACTGCTGGCTGAAGCGCGCAGACATCTCCTACTTGTATACTCTCATAAATATCATATTGGTGAGCTTGTCTTTCTGTACTAAATAACTTTGATGAATCTATGCATTCCTCCTGAGCCTCGTTAGAGTGGAAAACAAATCCAAAGATTTATTTCTATGTTGCTTTCACTTTGGCCAAACAATGTGAGGGATAATGCCACAGGCCAAGGACATTTTGTAATTTCACTTGCACGGTTAAAAACAGCTTGGCTATCTTGGAGAATGTGCTTTGGGGAAAGCACTGCATGTGCCACGCAGAAACATCTGTCTGAGCCTGTGGCAAAACAACAACAACATCGAAAACCCCTTCAACTTTAAGGGGGAACTCAGACTTCTCCCAGAACTTTATAAAAGGGAACATTGATGCTGAAAAGAATTATGAATCGTATCAACTCTAGTCTGCACAGTGTAATTACAAATGCTAGTTGCAGATATGTCATCTGTCCTACTTTAAGTGACACAAAGAAAATCTTTAAAATCCTTATATAGACCTTGACTGCATTTACTGCTGGGCAAAAAGTGTGCTGTCTAGTTTGTTTAGCGGCCCTGAAATATTTAGAAAATCTGTCTTTTTGGCCCACAAACACATCTGATTTGTTATGATTCTCTGAACACCGGCTGGCTGTGGAGGAAACAGAGGAAACTTGCACTTGTTAACCGTGTAGCGCACTGGGGGACCATTGCTTACAAATCATAGAGCCTTTCATGTGTTTATGGGGGGAAACGTAGTATGAGTGTGGGTGGTGATAGGATAACTGATGCCCAGAGGAAGGCAAGGTCAGAGGGCATTAAAGCTGTTGCCTCTGCCACTGTCTCAGCTGGACACATGTACTTCCTGTTAAGCCCGATTGCATACAGTACATCAAGAATGTACGCTGCGAACAGAAAATAACTAATCTGCAAGATCACATCACACTGCAGATGTGGTACTATCAAATGAAATCAGGATTTAAATTGTGCACCTGTCCTTCCTGAGATCTGAATCGCGAAGCTTTTGAAATTTCAATCTTGTACTGTATACTGTATCACCGATTCTAACTCGTATGAATCATTCAAAGCTATGTGACAGTTCCTGTTTAACATCGTTGATTCAGGCCAGCTGAGGAGACAAATTACAAACAGTATTGTAAAGGGAATAGGTGGGGAACACTTGCTTAATAGCAATAGTACAAAATGTTATCAATAGAAGGAATAAGTAGTAAAGTCAGTCCCTTCAATACTTGTGTACAGACGCAGTTTAGAGTTCCTTCATGGCTGATATTTTACATCTTCTGAAACTCCGTTTTTGGAAAGTCAAATGTTTGGTTTTAAAGTAATTTAAAGCCATTGAATTACCAGTCAAAATAGCACCACTTGTGTCTTTTTTATAACAACAGCATCCCTACCTCAATGACCTTCAAGGGCATCAAGGGCAGGCAGGAGGGCATTTGGTTCCATTTACATTTAACTCTCAGAGTTACAGACCCATAACTCCTCAAGAAAAGGTAAAGGGGGGGTCTCCGGGCCCCACTTTGAGAACTTTGAGAACCACTGATTTATTACTTATATCTCCACTCAATAAGTGTGGAGAACTTTTGTGGATTCAAATATTAGATAAACAACCAGACGTCTACTAGGCTACTAATAAAGACCACTTTACTTTTTTATTTGTTAGGGACAGAGCATGTTAATGACCAAATAAAATGCATGCAGGAGTTAATCAAGAATATTTACATCCATAGTCCCTAGGCAGGTATAACAAAAACACAGCCTACAAATACACAAGTTTAAAAAAATAAAATCGAACCTCTGTTCGAAGTGGAGCTGTGTGTGTGTGTGTGTGTGTGTGTGTGTGTGTTTGTGTGTGTGTGTGTGTGTGTGTGTGGGTGTCTGGCCTGGCCTGAACAACAGCGCCCTCGTGTGGTCACAAAAGGTCCTGTAGGCTACAGACAGACAGACACGCAGACATACCCACACACACGGCCACGTATAGGGAGCTTGTGTTCCACACAGCTCCAAAAATACATAACAGTCACAGACAGTTCTGGTTTGCCTTGATCCGTGTTTGAGACGGTCTATAGGGCATGTCTGATACTGTGACATGTTCAAGAGTCATCATCACAGACAGATCAAATGCAAACTGGCATGCCTGCCCTGCCTGAACTGCAATGTGTTCAGTGTTGTCCAGTCTGCAGAGAGCAAATATATGAGAACAGAAAATATAAACATCTGAGGTCCAAAGTCCATAGAGAAGTTAACAAATTGTGTGTTGATGACAGGTGGGAGGATGTCCCGAAAACTTGTTTTCTACTCCCTTTAAAAAAAAACACACTTATTTGCTCTCAAAGTGCTCACAACAGTACCCCAGTCACTCACTACCTCACTCAGTAGCCTTCGGGAAGCGCAAACATAACATACATGTGCCAGTAAATTGCAAAATCCACAAGCCTGCCTTCACTCACAGCATCAATCCGGTGCCAAATCCCAAAAGTATTGCGTTTTGTTCCTAAACAATTTTACGCAGTTTACCAAACCTTTACCCCCAAACAACATAGTCATTGCCTCAAAATGGGGTCCGCGGACCCCCAGGGGTCCTTGAGGGGGTTCCAGGGGGTCCCCATCTATATGATAGTTAGGAACCAAATGGACCCTTATGGTTTCAATTAACACATTTTTACAATATAAATTAGGGTCTCAGAGATGAAATGCCATTACATAGGGGTCCGTCCGTAGCCTAATGCATGTCAAACTGGGGGTCCTTAATGAAAAGGTTTGAGAACCACTGGTCTATGTCTGTTATTATCGCTACTTTTATTATACAAACTCCACGGTAAACTGCATGACTTCATCTAGGCTACTTTGCAGTCAATGCCAGATCATTCCCACAAAACAAGTCCAGGCTGCTGGGAACTTTTCCCCCTCTGGCTCAAGTTTCTGTTCAGTATAAATTCTCTGTACTGCGACTCTGCAAGTTGATAGTTTCATGTGTGGATTAAAATAAATATTACATTAGATAAACAACCGTCTACTACCAGGCTACTACAACAACATTCCATGTGCGGAGCGGCAAAGCCACGTTAAAGTTCCTTCGTTCCTTACCTTTCTTTTCCGGCAGAACACACGAGCCCAGGGACAGCAGAGAGGTGAGAGTGATCCAGAGTTGGAACAGTGTTGCCATTATGTTTTCAAAGCCGTTCGTTCTTCGCCAACTTATGAAAAACTGTCATTCCATACTAACGGAGCACGATATTCCGCTATATATCAAAACTAAAAACGTTGATTTTTTCGCAAAAGTAAATGGACTTTTTTTTCTTTCTTTCCTGGAAACTCTTAACTTTGACAGACAGCTCCTCCTCTCTCTGGTTTGTGCTCAGCAGTCCGAGGCGGTGGGAGAACCCATCGGATCTTCTGACGTCATCAGGAGGGAGGATTGATGCATTTCTATGAAGCATCTTCTCAGGTGCGTTTCCATGGTGAATGTTTATGTGCAACTTAATGTAACAAACCACTGCTCTTGATATTCATTCATTCATATATTCATGGGTTCTCAATCTCAAACCTTTTCATGTCAAAGTACGCCCAAATTGACACGTATAACCCCTGTTTGAAATTATGCTAGGGACCCTAGAGAATATTTGTATGGCTCTCTAACAGTGATTCCAAAGTTTTATTGTAAAATCAATGTTAATTTAACTTGGAGAGTGTACAAATAGAACCAAATGGACCCTCTCATGAGAGTTGCATGCCCATAACATAAGGGTCCATTTGGTTCCTAACTATCATTTAGCTGGGGACCCCCTGGGACTCCCTCAAGGACCACACTTTGAGAACCAATGTCCTAGATAGAATCACTGACTGGTACAATCTTGGCCAAGTGTTTTTTTTTTTTTTTTTAAGATTAGTTTTTTGGGCTATTATGCCTTTATTCGATAGGACAGTAGACTGACATAAAATTGGGGGAGAGATGGGGAGTGATATGCGGCATAGGTCGTCCAGATCGGGAATCGAACCGGAGACGCCGTCAGGCATCATGCCTATGTGGCAATGCCTAAGTGGTATGCTCCTAGGCCAGTAGGCCAGCGGGCACCCCAGCCAGATGTTTTATCATCACCTGTAGTCTGTAGTAATCTGGACAACAACGTGTGTAGAAGAAATCTAAGATAGACATAAAAACATTGAAACAATAAATTTTTTTCATCTAAAGCTTCATCTTTGAGGCCCATCGTGAGTGTTATAAAAAGATGATATGGCTATCAGTTAGATATATTTTAGTTAGGGTAATTAGTGTTATTTTTTCAGATAACATTTTGATTTTGAAACTAGACAAACAGTTGTAAATTTGGCTGGATTTTGCCCTCTCAAAACGGTCTTGTTGACGTACATCAACAAGACATTATGTATGGGTGGACAACAATTCTCAGCATTAGTGTCAAATGCAACTTAATCTCCCAAGACAGATGTTTTTAACCGAATGGCTTCTCTGATTGCTTGTGCATTAAACAGACAAAATGTCCAGGCTGTTGACTGAGTGACAGTCTGATTGGAGATGTCCAAATGGATGTTGTGCTGTTTAAATGTGTGTGTTGCTGTGCACAGATCAGACAGTAAGGGGACGGGAGTGATAGAAATCATTTTTCACACTGGTCTTTATCTTGTTACTACAGCCTAATGGCTCAGCAAATTGTCTTTGAGGAAGAGGATATTATATTAAATGAAATTACAACCATTCTCCACGCAAGGCAATTACCTAATGTGAATATAACCTTTCACATGAGACAAAACAATGGGCTATTTTGAGCACATTGGGGATGTACGTGTTGTAACTGTCAGTCTGATTGCCCTCCAGTCCATCAAACATAGAAATGTCCGCGGTCCTTGTCATTTGGATGAGTCACTGGAAGGCATGTGATCCTGATGGTGTACCGGCCATTCAAAGTTAGGCATGACTAAATGATTCAGATTCAATAATGGGACAAAGAGGGCTCAAAGTTTACATTTTAGTTAAAGTCGTATTCCAGCTTCCGGTCAGAGTCGTGACTTTAGAGCGTTCCATGCAGTGTTTGGTTTTAGAAATGTTGTGAAATGAAGGTTAAAGGTGCCTCAGCAAAACTATTGACTTTTAACCAAAGCCACATTCCTAAACTTGCAGCCGAATCATATCGTCCACATTTAGTTTAATGTTGACAGATGCTTTAACCTCGCAAGTACAAGCCAGTCGGGAGACACAAGAACCGGTTGTCCTTGTGTATAGTATTAAAGAGTTGTATAGTATTAATATAGAACAAGGGTCTTCAACAGTTGGTTTGTGGAGGGGGAAAAGAGCAGACCAAGTAGCCTACAGAGTGAAACTTTATTGAGTATTGACGGTTCAAGTGGTTAAATATCTGAAAACACAAATTGACATGAATCCAAAATACAATGACGATTGTGCCTGCAAATGATGAAACTATATGGAATCTACGAAAAGGTTGTGGGGGTCCCTGCTTCATCTCTCTCTCAACTAAGGGGTCCTTGGCCTGAAAACGTTGAAGACCCCTGATATAGAATATTTTGTAGTGGTATAGTACTGTATTCTTTATTGCTGTCCACAAAGCCACTGATGTTTACGTTGGCCTGCCCAGAGGGCCTCAGTCACACCACAGCTGTCTGTCAGCTAAGCAGAAATTCTAAACAAACACACAATAATAACCAGACCGCTGGGAATTCTTCAGAGTGAGAGGCACAGAGAGCAATAGAGACAAAGAGTGATGAATGCTACTGGCTGTGTACACAGAACACGTCCCACCTCGCAGTGATTTGATCCTTTCAATTAGGGACCATAACCTACTCATCAGCTTTTTAGTATTATGCGCCCTGCACCGGGATTCAGTAAACTGAACTCCATAGAATGCTCAAGGGCGGAAAGCTATATGCAATGCTGTCTCCCTACCTAAAAACACACTATAGTGGGAGGGAATTCATTATTCATTTAATCACGCATTGCAGCTTTAATACTACAGTTATTGTATACTTAGGCTATTTGAAAGTACAAGCTTCAAGCTCACAACATGGCGTGTAGCGACACATTGTGATCTTATAGATCTTGTAATTTCTTTTTACAGTTTTGCCTATGACAATCTAATAATCATGCCCAAAATAGGGATGTTAGGGTGAAAGTGCTTAGTGAAAGCCAAGCAACCTAATGCACATCCATCAAGGCAATGTCGTTTGATCAACTCATGTTTGAACAAGGAGTCAATTAAGTGGTTCAGTGAAGCAGAAAGGTGATGTGACCATTTCATGGGGAGAGGAAACCAATTGTTCCCTTCAAGGTCTCTCTCTGATCTGCATGACAGGGCCCAGATGGACCAGCAAAATCTCAGTGATATACACAATTAGGAAAATAGGAAGATATCATATCAGCCCCGAGCAAGAAGATATCTCCCTCTGCAAGAGATGGAGATGATGGGAGGCATCATCTCCATCTCTTGCAGGGAGATGCCTCATACATGTCAAGCATATTATTTGTCGAGCGACATGTTGCAAAGTATTTTCAAATGAAAAACACGTCTTTTTTTCTTCTTTTTGTGGAGCGACACAGTCGTGCGATTATAAGCAGGGGTGTCACAAGGGGGGGGGGGGGGGGGGGTGGGACTGAGTTACTAGGGCCCAACGTGGAGGGGCCTGGAATTATTTTGTACTTTAGCTAGGGTTAGGGTTAGGGTTAGGGTTAGGGTGCGCTGCAAGCTTGTAGATCTGCTATTTTTTTTAAAGTCGTGAAAATGTGTGCAAATCTTTGAATATATATATTTTTTAAGCGAACATTTGTAACTCAAATTTTGCTTCTGGGGGGGGGGGGGGGTCCCTGGAACTAAATATTTTGAGATGGGGGCCGTGGCCAAATACATATCATTTTGGGGGTCCTTCACATGAAAAGGTTTGAGCACCACTGACAGAGGATTTGAAATATTCAAAGACTTGCACACATTTTCACGATTTTTCAAAAATAGAAGATCTATAAGCTCGCAGCACGGCACTCGGTGCTGCGCTGTGAGCTTGTATATCTGCTATTTTTCTCATTAAGCTTCAGAGAAGGGGACATAGCTACTGTAGTGAAGGGGGAGGAGAACTCGCCATATGGCATCATATAGGATCTGCTGTCACTGTAAGGCATGGCATCTGCTGCACTGGTCCAAACATCACACAACACCATTCATGCTTTCGGGGTTTAGAACTGACATGATACAAGTCAAAACAGCGCCACTGAACTCACCTGGTGTTTTGAACTGATGAGTTTTGTTCCAAAACAACATATGGCACATTTGAAAAGTTCCACACCATTTTTTCAATGACATATAGAAAAATAACTCCTGTGTTGACAAATGAAAAAGTCCTCTCTATTTCAAAGACTTCCTCAATTACATTTTATTTTTCTGAAATTTAGTTAGAAATTTAGAAATCAATATACACTTCAGTTAACTGGTTTTGAAATCCAGGCACTTCTGCCAGATCTCTGACAAGAGTGGGATTAGATGTGACTGAGTCCACATATACTCAAAGCTTTAATGATATCTAGCTAAATCCTGTGTTCAGTGGTACAATTGAAAGCCCTCAGGCGTTTTTAAACAAACCGTCAAATAACAATTAATTAGGTATAATTACAGATGCAAGCAAGATTACCTGATCTTCTACCATCTGCTCTGCTCAAGGCAATCTTCCTGTAGCTAAATTCACACGGCAAAATCTAACATTTGAACGGACAAAGGGGAATCATATTATATGACTGAGTGTATTTCCATGTTCTATTTTCTTCCACCTTTGAAAGAAAATATGTTTTGATGATGCTAACTCAATGTGTTCTCAGCTTGAGATATTTGGGTACTTATTTTCATGACTATATTAGGGCATTTTCAGTTTTACACCTCTCTCACTTTTTCTCCCCCTCTGTCTCTCTCTGTCTCATATCTCTCTCTCTCTCTCTCTCTCTCTCTCTCTCTCTCTCTCTCTCTCTCTCTCTCTCTCTCTCTGTGTGTGTGTGTGTGTGTGTGTGTGTGTGTGTGTGTGTGTGTGTGTGTGTGTGTGTGTGTGTGTGTGTGTGTGTGTGTGTGTGTGTGTGTGTGTGTGTGTCTGTCTGTCTGTCTGTCTGTCTGTCTGTCTGTCTGTCTGTCTGTCTGTCTGTCTGTCTGTCTGTCTGTCTGTCTGTCTCTCTCTCTCTCTCTCTCTCTCTCTCTCTCCCTCTCTCTCTCTCTCTCTCTCAGTCTTGTCCACAAATACATACACAGACCATTTTGATCTCCTTGGCACAATGGAGCATGATAAAACATGTGCATTTGTCTTACTGTGCTGTGTTTTACCTACTTATTTTCCCTGGTCTCTTGGCCAATATTCACTTGCCAGAGCATGTGGTCTCCATGACAGCCCTTTGGGTTATACAGTAAACACCTCCAGGTAAATGAATGAACCTGTTTTAATCCAATAGGAATCCCTTTTCCTGACTCTACCAGTCACATCCTGTTGGAATCCACAGGAGTCATCTAGATGGTTTTTCTGTTGACTTTCTGAGGCTTATGGCAATTTGAGGCAGGAGATTTTTATTTTATGCTGACATGACAGAGTTCATTTTACTGGCCAAATACACAGGATTAGTTGGTTTCTTTTTTCGCAAAGATATCACAAGAGGTGATTATAAATGTGGGCTAATATAAAATCTGTGCAGAGGAACTGCTGAATTGCACTGATACGCACAGTTTTGAGTGTGTTTACAGGATATATACAGAATATTACACTGAATTTACAAGAAACACACACACACGCACACACACACACACACACACACGCACGCACGCACGCACGCACGCACGCACGCACGCACGCACGCACGCACACACACACACACACACACACACACACACACACACACACACACACACACACACACACACACACACACACACACACACACACACACACAGTGCCACATAGTAGGTCTATAGCCTACTTTTATCTTCATTTATAACCTTACACTCATAATGTCTGCTGTTAGAGTGATGTTATACTGTAGTGTAAATCAAGGATGTGGGGATGATGGCCTGCCGTCGGTAGAACACTGCCATCTTGTGGTATGGTTACGTCATGTTTGTGTACTGGAAAACGGTGTAGGCCGGCTCTGTATCTTTCGCAGGAGTTCATATTGACAATTTACTAGCCTAGGCCTACTACTGTTTTGATCTAAGATAGGCCTATAGTTTATGTTTCCCCCTCCCCCTGTCTACAAATTCGTTGCATTTGCAAATTAGAGCTGAGCAGGCAAGATAGTGAAGTAGAAGTAGGATGATGACTGATGATCATTACTAATCCGTCAATTAACCAAATTGGTGATTAAACACAGGCTGGCCCGTGTCCCAAAAGAGAAATAGATATTTGCCAATAGTGAAAATAGCAGATCTAAGATCATAACGTGGCACGGCGTTGTGAGCTTGTAGATCTGCTATTTTCACTACTTCTTAAACATGTGTTAAATTGTTTTCTAATTTATGGAATTTCTTAGATTATTATTTTATTTATTCATTAAATTACTGCGTTTTTAATGTTTTGAAATAATAATAATTAAAAACAAAATTGAGGGACCCATACAATTTTGTCCGCAACCCACAAATGGGTCCCGACCCATTGTTTGGGAACCAGTGATGTAGGATATTCTACCAGCAGGAATGTGCATGTATTCCTCATCTATCTACAGAGGCTATAGGCCTACTCAAACATAATCGCGAGGGGCTTAGATCAAATGTATAGATTGTGGAGTCAGCTGAGCTGAGGACCAGCGCATATTGTGTAGCATAGCACTTTGTGATGCTGCCAAGAAGAGGCTTTGCGCTGCGTGCGAGAAATCAAAGCGCAGGCGTCGAGTAGAGACGGGTATCTTGCGCAGACTGGGCTACTGTACATGGCCATTGATGCTGATGCTGGGTAGATGTAGCCCGTTGTGATGTAAATAAGAATGGCGAGGGCGGTGGATCAAATATGCTACGGTATCTCAGCTTGACATATCCCAAATATTTATGTCATCGTCGGGATTTTACCAGACAGGGATAGGTTTTTTTCGGCGCGTCTCCGAATTTGCCTTCACGTCTCGCCGGATGGTTTTCATTTGACAATAACACACACAGAGAGAGTCAAATCTAGACGGGCGGGTTCTTCTAATAACCACTCGGGAAAAACGGGTCATTATGACCTTAGTATCCTCCAGTAAAAGAAAACCAGCGGATTGTTTTTACGCAGCAGCGTTCTGCTTGCATTTTTTGCTTTGGGTCTCGAGTGCCGTATCCGAGGAGGAGCACCATCAGTTCAGCGTAGAGGTAAGAGACAAATGGCCTTCGCCGAGCATCATAATATATGACCGTGCTTGCTCTCTCTCTCTCTCAGCTCCTGTGCTAGATACCGTGATACGTGGAAAAACAACATGATCTCCTTACACAATTACCTTAGCGGGATAACGAAGAGAGAGAGAGAGAGAGAGAGAGAGAGAGAGAGAGAGAGAGAGAGAGAGAGAGAGAGTGTGTGGACCCTGCATTGTGCATGCAGTTCGCAGGAAATGGCATCAAAATGAATCGGACCTTTCTTGTACAATGCAAACGGCAATGAAGGAACAAGGAAGGATGCTCATGATTACACTGCGGTCTATGAGCTGAACTGATCCAGCCCCATGTCTGATCCTTATATGATGGCACTCAGTGTCCATTTCAATGTTCAGTGTGGGGGTATATCATAATATTTTGATTTTCATCATCAATTACAATAGTTTCCACACTTGCTTATTTTTTTTTTTTGCAGCATTATGGTGTTAATGGAGATTAAAAAATGTATAGAGACCCACATAGCACACAGGGATTTAAACATCTTGTACCTTTTTAATTGCTGACTGTCAGATTCATTCCCACCACAGCAGGGACCCCTCCCTTCCCTGAGGAAATTAAAAGGTGCAATTGACTGTCACACATAGACTAGATTCTTACACACATCATTGTTCCATTTCATAGCTCAGTGAAAATCTTGCTTCTACATCTGTGCTTTTGGACAAACAGTACACAGAAAATACACCCACAGAAGACTCAGTAGAGAGAGAGAGAGGGGAGAGAGAGAGAGAGAGAGAGAGAGAAGTGGTAAACAAGGCGTTTAGCTCAGCAGAAAGCAGCATAGGAGGAGGGATGGTGGATGGTGAGAGGAGAGAGGAGAGAGCTAGTGGGATTAGCTAGCTGGAGCATCTCGTCGTAACGATGGGGAGCCAGCTGGTTGACGTGAAGATAGCTGTGGATAATGTGAACATGCACCTTGTGACTCTTGTCACTGATGCTGAGGCTGACAATGACCCCCTGACAACAACAGCCAATCTCGCTGCTTTCTTTACAATCGCACTTGCACTCTCTCTTTGTGAGGCTGAGTTGGCTTTGTTGAACACGTTTATACGGTCTATGGTTGAATTGCCTGTTTGCCTGTCCCTATTCTGGGGTGAACATTCAGCAAAAATAGCAGATCTACGTCTGCTGTTTTTGGCAAAGTGTAATTTGGTGTAGAGAGAAAAAAGGAGGAGCCCTAGAATAGACCTTTTTGGGGGGAGTCCGGAGTACTGTATATAAGTGGTTAACCCCATATTCTGGGGGAAACATCAATCAAAAATAGCTGATCTACAACAGGGGTTCCCAAACGTTTTTGGTTCAGGGCACCCCTATAAATATGTTTTTTAATCTGAGGCACCCCTACATTATATTCATAATTTTCACTCCAGCACCTTTATATTTAAAGCATATGTTAGCGATTATGTTGCAAGGAATACGTTGAGATAATAGCCATTTTGGTTAGAACTGACAGAAAATAACTGTGTACTTCAAGTTTAAAATGATACAAAATATTTCCAAATATTATCATCAAATTATCTCACGGCACCCCTGGACTGCCGTCACGGCACCCCAGGGTGCACCGGCACCCACTTTGAAAACCCTTGATCACAGATGACACGCTGTGAGCTTGTAGATCAGCCATTTTTGGCAGAGATTTGGTGTTGAGGGGAAAAAAGCGGTCCAAGTACAGAACTAAGTCTAGACTCAGGGTTCAAGTGGTTAATGTTTCTGGGAGGACTCAGATGTTTACTCTGCCTTCCCAAGACCTCATCGTCAAGTAAACCTGTATCTCCACCAGCATTTAGATGCATATGAATAAAAGAGTATTCTCTTTGTCCAAAATCATACAGGGCGGGTGCAGCACATAATTGTCCTTGTAAGTGTCTCATGAAATCTCTCAACCATTTTATTGGAGCAGTGACCCAAAGTTGAAATGCGTCAGTAAGAAGCCCAGCCTATTCCCATTTCCATGTGGCTGCAATGACAGGCCTTTTCACACTTGACAACACAAACATTTAAAATGGGTCCAAGTGTATTTCCTGTTAGTTTGTGAATGTGAATATAAGTAGCGCACCGGATATAAACTTGGGCCCAAGCGGTTCCCTAGCAACCCAATTCCATTGACGTCTATTCGGCTAATGACTATTTCAGTACAGTACAAATATATATAGTTTGAAATCAATGAATCTTTGTGCTGCCTCTTGTTACGTGCACAGTAGATACTTGACCACATTTATCTACTGTACCTTGACCAATATAATTCATAATGACTGACTCATACAATCTGAACTACAGGTAATTGGAAGGCATTGTAAATGTGAATGACTGCCACCTAGGACCTACTGTAGTGTATGAAGCATATACAAAATACCCACCACCTCTCACGCCTCAAATTATGCTTTTAATCTGTCACCTATACCAACATGCGGTGCATCGCTCCATATTTAACAACATAAACCCTATATACTTATACATCTCTAGCTCTATGCTTGGGCTGCTGCTTTTCCCCCTCAACACATAATATCTTTGCTGAAAATAGCCAATCTACATGCTCACACCACATGGCAATGCAATTCTTGTGGAATGTTCACCCCAGAATTAGGATGCTATAGGGTTCATATTGGTATTTTGGTTTTTACACAAATAACCATTTTAAACCCTCTATACTTTGACTGGACTACACCAAATCTTGTCGCTAAAAAATGCCAATCTAGAAGCTCACAACATCTCACAATGTGACACATTGTCTGCTATTTTAGCTGAATTTCCCCCCATGATAGAGATGCTAGGATTCAAGTAGGATCAATAACAGGAACTTACCCTCATTCTTAACTTATTCGCAGGAATGGCTACAGAAGTACGGCTATCTTCCGCACACAGACCCCCGGTCTATCCTGCGCTCGGTCCACACCATGCACACGGCTATTGCAGCCATGCAGCAAATCTATGGCCTCAATGTCACCGGGACGCTGGATGATAACACCAAGGAGTGAGTATACACACGTGCTCTGTTTATACATGCAGAGGCACAAACACAAACACTATAGACCAGGCTGTTGGTGTAATTGCATGGAAACACATGCACGCACACACGCACGCCCACACACACACACACACACGTATACACACACACGCACATAGAGGTGTTTTCGTGCACGTCCACATGCGCATGCATCCGTGCACACACATTCACGAGTCACATTCGCAAAGCCATAGGTCACTATTTGGATGGAGAAAGTAATGCCACTGAATATCTGAATGGAGCAGAGGAGGATAAAAATAGACTCCGTTCTCACCATGAATGAAATTAAAGTCACCTGAATGGATGTAACGTCTGCCTCCATCACCACCAGCCCCAGGTTACACCAAACCCAGCCCACCAGTGCTGGCCTTATTAACTGTTTTCATCCTTCCTCTTTTCCATAATGACACACATCACACTGAGGTGAGACTCATTTTCACGTTCCCAACGTGGCTTATTGTTGTGCTCTGAGTGAGAATGCACTTTTCAATCAAAGTCAGGCTGATAATAAAACAAATAACATGTTTTGCGGTTATTTTGCGGTTTTGCGTATACAACCACCAAGTATGAATCACGCCAGTGACCTGCCCTATTGTATCAGACCTGATTCTGAACGAGCACTCCATGTGTGAAAGAGACAGTCAAGAGGGCTGTAGAGGAGAGCAGTCTAGCCAGAGCCACACCACACTCCCTCAGTTCCTGTCAGGAAAAAGTACTTCTCAGAGAGTGTTTTATGTTGTGTTGTGCTGGAGAGAGTGCACTGGTTGACTTGTGTCACCAATCTCTTCTCTTCTCTTCTCTTCTCTCTCTTCTCTTCTCTTCTCTCTCTTCTCTTCTCTTCCCTTCCCTTCCCTTCCCTTCCCTTCCTTCCCTTCCCTCTTCTCTTCTCTTCTCTTCTCTCCTCTCCTCTCCTCTCCTCTCCTCTCCTCTCCTCTCCTCTCCTCTCCTCTTCCTCTCCTCTCCTCTCCTCTCCACTTATCCTCATCTTGTCCTGATCTTCTCCTCTCCACTGCCTCTTCCTTTTTTCTCTTATCACCTCACTTCCTCCCACTCATTAAGTTGGATGCAGAAGCCGCGGTGTGGAGTTCCAGACAAACAAAAGGGTGCCTCGAGGTCACGGAAGCGGCGGTACGCGCTAACAGGCCAGAAGTGGCAGCGAACACACATCACCTACAGGTGAGAGATGGGAGATTGTTGTCATAGCGACCAGTTAGATCAGCAGTGTCTATTATAGAGGTCTACGCTTGCCAACGTGTCCATTCATTTACAGCTCTCTCATTTTCTCTCCCCGCCTCTCTCTCTCTCTCTCTCTCTCTCTCTCTCTCTCTCTCTCTCTCTCTCTCTCTCTCTCGCTTCCTGCTCCCTCTATCATTACTTTCGCCTGGGAACACATCACATGCTATGGGTTGTCATAGAGACTGCACACACTACGCACGTCATATATGTGGGTGCACAAGGACTCACACATGCACACACACTTTCACACATATGCCATTCAGTCAGGTTGTGAATAAAATGTCCTTCCTCATTCATCTAGACTAATTCACACACATCACTACAGTAAATGTTTATTTATAGTGCACAGCTTACTGAATAGACCTTAGAGTCATAGTGTTTTAGTTTTGCATTTGTCATTCAACCTTCCTGTGCATGAATCGTAATAACCAACCAAAGGAGAGGGAAAGGTTTTTAATAAAAATTATGACAAAATTCCATTTTGTAAATCAACTGTAATTAGTAGATTTATTTTGCTGAAACATCATTATTATTATTACATTTCCATCTTATCGTGCATGATTAAGTCCTCGCTCCTAATAGGTTTCTTCGGAGGAAACGATAAAGGATGCTTGGCCATACTGGAAATTGACAGGTTACAGCAGTAATGGACGATAACGCTGTCAATTTATTCAAATCCTTCCTTCCTCTCTGAATTTGAATTGATGAGCTGCCCCCCCCCCCCCCCCCGCCCAATGGAATGCCAATCAGTGTTGGGCTTAGGCTGCTGACTGCTTTCTCTCCATGAAAATGAGTGGTGAGGGAGAGAGAGGGAGGGAGAGAGAGA
The DNA here is from genome assembly GCF_963921795.1 of Nannobrachium achirus. NCBI lineage: Eukaryota > Metazoa > Chordata > Actinopteri > Myctophiformes > Myctophidae > Nannobrachium > Nannobrachium achirus. The sequence goes on from NC_137814.1 coordinate 37,898,139, forward strand.
GAGGGAGGAGGGGGGTGACAGAGAGAGATTTCCCCTTCCTCCCTGCCTGCCAGCGACTGATAACGGCAGCGGTGTTATAAGTTCACTGAAAGCTGCTGGCTAGGAATAAGTTTTGTGAAGTGAAAACTTTTTCAATATATCTTTTTCAGTTCCTCCTCATTTGAGAAATACACAAAAAAAAAAAGTTCACACCAAATTAACGGGGGTTATAGTGGGTGAGCGGTGTGTGTGTGTGTGTGTGTGTGGGGGGGGGGGGGGGGGGGGGGGGATGAGGAGAAATATTGCGACGGTACTACCATGGATGCTGGTGGTCGCATGATGACCTTTGACGAGATGAGAACCATAATGTCTGTAATACTACACTACGTGTACAAGTAAGATGCCTTAAGGTCAAGAAGCGACCACAGGGCGCGGGGGAACAACAGACTTAAAGAAATAGTCTGTGTAAATCTGGCAATGTACACACACACGCACACACACACACACACATACACAGCGACTAGGGCTGTCTTTTATTTAAATGCACATTCGCACAAAATACAGAAAAGCAACAGTACAACTAAAACATGAAAACCTACAGCAAAGGCTCTTCAAAGCACGTGAGGAGGAAAAGGGCAAAGGAGGTCTGTACACTTTGAGGCCCCGTCACACTGCGTTTTTGCAAAAGGTTTGACACGACCTTTGAGACCATCCTGTTTGTGGTTTTGACCTGAAGGTCAAAATTCAATTTCTCCCCTGAGCAAGCAGGTAGGCTCTATTAGCTCAGTGCCAGTGGTAAACATTTCAGCACTTGCACAGGAGGCCCACTTCTGCCAGCTATACCACCGTTTCCCAAACAGTGGGTCGGGACCCATTTGTAGGTCGCAGACACATTTTTATGGGTTTCCTACATTTTGTTTTTAATTATTATCATTTCAAAACATTTTCAAAAAACATTACCAAAAAAGCATAATTTTTCATGAATATATATATATATAAAAAAAAATAATCAACTGTCTGTCTGCCTTGAACCCACTGAACCACCTCACGGCAGGGTGTGGCATCCTCGCCTCGACCTCGTGTTCCTTATAAATAAATAAACCTCAACAAATCACCCCGGGGATTGTCCGCCGCTCTGCCGCCTTACCACAACTCATCACCTTCTCAACCGTGACTAAACCACCTCCACCCCCCCTCCGCCCCGTGTCCCCCGCCAGGGGTGTTGCACCAAATTCTGGGCCCTGGGTACAAGGATTCACTGCGGGCCCCCCATGAATGTTCTTCATCGGGGGAGGGGGTTTAACCCATTTAGACTGGGAACACATTATTACGCGCTATTTTGTGCTTTAACTGTTGAAAAATAGCAGATATACAAGCTCACAGCGCGGCACTCGAGCTTGTAGATCTGTTATTTTGGAAAAATCATGAACATTTGTGCAAGTCTTTGAATATTTCAAATCCTTCTAAGGTATTTGAAAAACCTATGTTTCTATGTCAGTGGTACTCAAACTTTTTCATGTGAAGGACCCTCGAAATGATATGTATTTGGCCACGGACCCCCATCTCAAAATATTAAGTTCCAGGGACCCCCAGAAGAAAATTTGAATAACAAGTGTTCGCTTAAAAAATACATATGTTAAAAGATTTGCACACATTTTCACGACTTTTCAAAAATAGCAGCTCTACAAGCTTGCAGCGCGCTGTGAGCTTGTAGATCTGCTATTTTTCAATAGCTAAAGTATAAAATAATTTCAGGCCACTCCACCTTGGGCCCTAGTAACTCAGTCCCACTTTCCTCCCCCTTGTGACGCCCCTGCCCGTGTCCCCCGCAGCATCAAGAACGTCACACCGAAGGTGGGACCCCAAGAGACCCACAATGCCATCCGGCGGGCCTTCGACGTGTGGCAGGGTGTGACTCCACTGCGCTTCGAGGCCGTTCCGTACAGCGCCCTGGAGAGCGGCAGGCGTGACGTGGACATCACCATCATCTTCGCCTCGGGCTTCCATGGCGACAGCTCCCCCTTCGACGGGGAGGGGGGGTTCCTCGCCCACGCCTACTTCCCGGGGCCCGGCATAGGGGGCGACACGCACTTCGACTCTGACGAGCCTTGGACCCTGGGGAACCCCAATCACGATGGTAAGTAATACAAGGAGAGATGATGGATGGAGGGAGTGGTGGTAATGGGGTTGTTGACAATCTAGATCAGTGGTTTTCAACCAGTGGTCCTTGAGGGGGTTCCAGCTGGTCCCCAGCTAAATGATGGAGAGTTGGTAACCAAATGGACCCTTATAGATCTTTAACTCTTGAGTGTAAATTGAAACCGAATGGACCGTTTGGTTTCATTTTACACTCTCAAGAGTGATATGGATTAGCACGAATCTGCATGAACATGAATGTGCATTACTTGATTTACAAAAAGTCTACACAATTACAGAATGTACAAGAATTGTTATTCTGATCGACGTTTTGCTTGTTATCTCTCCTAATACAGAGTTGTGGACAAAATCGTATCCAACGAGAACAAAATATTCTAAGTTTCGGGTCTGAGAGGCTAAATCTCATCAAATGGTGGTCCTCGGCTCAAATGCTGAATAAATAATGAATGGACCTTGATGTGAAAAAGCACTGATCTAGACCATTGGGGCCATTCTGTCCATACCTTACACCTTATCCCTGAACGTCTTTGCCTTTTTTAATATATATTTTTAAATAGATAAAATAGCTGATCTACAAGCTCACAACTATTTATGTTTTTCAAGTTAGGACCACAGGTTGGGAACCATTGATCTCTGGTTGGAAAGAAGAGAAGGGTGTGTGTGTGTGTGTGTGTGTGTGTGTGTGTGTGTGTGTGTGTGTGTGTGTGCGTGCGTGCGTGCGTGCGTGCGTGCGTGCGTGCGTGCGTGCGTGCGTGCGTGCGTGCGTGCGTGCGCGTGTGTGTGTGTGTGAGTTGGGGTGACAAAGAACCTGCAAACAGAGATAATATCTGAGAGAGAAGGTGGATGAATGCTATAAGAGGGAAAGAAAGATTAAATTAGAAGGACAGACAGAAAGATAGGGTCAAGCAAGTTTTCTTTGCAACTTTTTCAGCATTTTCATGCTTTAATGAATGGAGAACTTTGGCTTCTTTGCGGACAAAACAAACCACAATATGCCATGGCAAATGGTTGGCAGTAATGTCACGTGTACAGTGAGAGGTAGTCAATAAGACAAGCAGGCCAGAACACTGCTATGGTCCTTTAATCCAGAAAGTGGGAGGAAGAGAAGGTGGAGACAGCGGTGGAGGAAGACAAGTGAAGGACAACGAGAGAAACAGAATGGTGCATTTTAGTCAGTGAGATAGCAGAGGGAAGGGGAGAGAGTAGATACCAGCTAATGGAAAGTAGATAACGAACAAGACAGAGTTTCACACAAAATCCCGGGGGTTAAATTAGCACACTGGATTTTGCAGAGCAGGACACAGTATGAGGTACGCTGAACAAAAAACCAAGAATGTAGAAATTATTCTTATTTTTGAGAACTCTTCAGATGACTGTGTCAAAACGGACACCATTTCATGTCATGTTATTCAACCATTGTCTTTCATTCATAGTGAATTTTGAAGCTCAATCTTAGGTTTCAAGAGAATTCTACATGACAGCTAGATGGGAATATCCACTGTAGACACCAGCTTATTATACAGCAGCCTCCCTCAAAATCACATGTTTAGTCAGACATGTCATTCAGCCCTTTTTGACTGACATGAATAAAACTGACCTCATACACAGTACAGTATGTCACAGTATGCCAGCCAATCAACCAGCCTTCCAGTGGTTCTTGCCACCCCTCATCGCCTCATCAGAAGGGCAGGGGGCCAGTAAATTATTAATGACTTCATATCATTTTATTTTTGTGATTTTTATGTTTATATTTTGACTACATAGTTTGAAAATGGTTTTGCCAAAGAGTAGTCTTACCACTTTACCCCCTCCCCCCAAGGTGGAACACCATGGAGCAGAGATGGTAATAAAATGCTCCCTCTCTCAGCTCTCCGGCCGCAACCATTTTAATTACCTTGCTTGTCGGAGCACCACGAGGCTGCTCGAACCTCCGCGCACCAAATACCACATGCTCCGCAAATGCTCCGCTCACACTTCTATTCCACGCGCGTCTGTCAGCGGGAGATGGTAATAGCTAGCCTGTTTGTTTGTTTCCTTTGTCCTCCAGCCACCTACAGTATCAATTCACCCCCCCCCACCCCTGTCGCTTTTGTTCTCTCTCTCCAATGGTAATTGTCTCAGATTCCCGAGTCAAATTCCTGTCCTGTGTCCCATGGCAAGCTGCGCTTATAGTTGCCCGTACGGGATTCAGAAAAAAAGCCCTTTCCTTGTGTTTGAAACGCTGTGTGCAGCCTTTAATGGGCTTTCACGGTAGTGCACTTGTAAATGTTGCATGTTGACATGTATGCTAATGGTAGCTCAGACCTCACTCTCTCCCGTGGGTGTTGTTCCTAGAGGCTTTTTGGTTTAGTTGGAAGGAGCCAGAGAGTCGTGGTGGCAAAGGAGGGGGGGGGGGGGGGGGGGTAGGGATGAGTAATTAACCGAAAATAATTTAAAACCAATAACCCACTTAATCTTGCTCATGTCATGTGACCAGACGTTCCGGTTTGGCCGGGACTGTCCCGTTTTTTAAAATAATAGTAGCTGTTTTCAGTGGTTGCATAGACATTTATCTTGTTCTTTTCATGAAAACGTGCTCACCTAACCAATCAGAAAACATGAACAAATTCATTGCATGTCTGAAATCAACATTAGAGAATGGGCACGCGCGTGCGTTGTAACGTGTGCATTGCTTTTATGGTCCGGTTTTAGGCAACAGTGTTTCACGTCCCGGTTTGAGGGGCTGAAAATATGGTCACCCTAGTTTTGTAGCAATACTAAGCCAATAATTTGAGGAGACTCTTTATGTCTCCATATGGAACAAAGCAGTCTATTTGTGTCTCCATAAGACTCAAATTATTTGCTTAGGAATGCGACAAAAACAAAAACATATCCACAAATTCAAGTCTCTATGGGGTGAGTAATCGATAGGATTATTATTTTATTTTTGAGTGAACTATCCCTTTAATCAAATACTTGAGTTATTATATATATTTTTTAATTTCTTATATATCAATGAATTTACAAAAAAATTACACATTACACATTTTCGATTTAACACTGTATTATAAGTTGTACAATGGTGGCGTTCAAAAATAGCAAAAATATCACAACGTGTCGCTATAAAAAAATCGAGGAATATGTTTGGAATGATCGTATTGATTTGAAGTCATATCGCCCAGCCCTGGGAGGGGGTGTAACCTTTTAGCTGCTGGCTGAGAGGCAGCGGTTGTTCTATGCAGAGCTGCTTGCAACGCTGGATATCATGTTTTAAAGGGCAACAATCTCCTGAGGCCATCTCCAGTCACATGCTGCACAGATGCGGTACACTTAAATCAAGCTGATGTTATCAGCGAAATGCTGACCGTAGACCTTTTTTTTTTGTGCACGAGTGCGTGCGCATGCAGCTGTATGTATACATGCACAGCAAAAATACCCAGAATTAGATGAGGATTTGACTGTGCAATGTGTGAGTATGCTATTTATTCGCATGCAGCGCTGACTCGCGCTTTTATACTGCACCTGACATTAGGTTCAACAGGGCTATTTGATTCTCTGGCTGAATGCATGTCGACATACCTTTCTTTCCCTTCTCCCAAACTGTCTCAGTTTAAGTCTAAACCCTGTAGTTAAACTCAGTATAATCCACAAAAACCCAAACTGAATAAACAGATAAGAACACATTGCTAAGGCGTAATACTGGTACTTTATTGGCCAAATCAGGGCGCGACTAGTTAGATTAGTTTTGTTTTGTATTATGGTCTTGAGTGAGTTTCATGTAGTTTCATAAGGCTGGGGTAAGGCTCAAGGTTAGGCATGTGCTGAGGGATACAGTGTCGCCAGTGCAGTGTCGACTCTATCAAGTGCTTGCATTTTTGTGTATATAACCACTTTCTATTATGTTGTATGTGTGTTACATTTATATTTGATTTCACTAGGGCGATGCCCGTTGGGAACGTGTCATGCCTCTCTGGTTATGAAATACCTGCACTAAGTACCCGTTGTCAGAATAGTTAGTGCAGTAGTACTTGGAGGCCATTCTAAGATTTCAGTACAAAATTATGATGTCTTATATCTCCATAATATGGGCATAAAAGGGACACAGAAACATTTATAGATAGATTTCTGGACACCGGCTGATCCAATCGACTCCCCTCTCGGAACTGCACTTCTTTGGTCGATTAATTGGACAGTTCTTGAGATATGCAGACACACACCCACACACACACACACACGCACACGCACACGCACACGCACACGCACACACACACACACACACACACACACACACACACACACACACACACACAGAGTACGTTCTTCTCCTCATCTCTGTTGTCCCTTGCCAGGTAATGACCTGTTTTTGGTGGCGGTTCACGAGTTGGGCCACGCCCTTGGTCTGGAACACTCCAATGACCCCACCGCCATCATGGCCCCGTTCTACCAGTACATGGACACAGAGAACTTCAAACTACCTCACGACGACCTTCAGGGCATCCAGAAGATATATGGTAATGGTAAAGCTCTCCAACCTGAATTCCGACGACGATACAACACATTGTTAAAACCACCCGGCTAAGAGAACTATTATGCTATGAGAGTGCAGTGTCTTTCTCCTCTCAACATCTTTTAGCTACAGCCGTGGTTCCCAAACGTTTTAGCTCAAGACCTAAAAGAGAAACTTGACGTTTGCCCGGAACCCAAACTACTGAAAATAGCAGATCTACAAGCTCACAACGCGATGCTTCGCACAGCGTTGTGAGCTTGTAGATCTGTTATTTCCACTATAAACCTTTAAAAAATTTATTTATGGAAATTATTAGATTTTTTCATTTAATTTATCAAGTATTTTTGAAAAGTGTTGGAATGATTTTGAATTGATGGAAAAGTTTTAACAAAAAAAAACAAAGAAAAGTACTTGCGATCCATACAAATGGTTCCGCGACCCAGACATGGGTCCCGACCCACTGCTGATGTAAATCTTTTGTCCTCAGGTCCACCAGACAGGGCTCCACAGCCTACCAGACCCCCACCGACAGCCCCTCCTCCCCGCTTCCACCCCCCCTCGGACCCCCGCAAGCATGACCGCCAGGTCCGGCCCCACCGCCCGCCCCAGGGGGCCAAACCTTCCAACCCCAACTCCAAGCCCAATATCTGTGATGGAGGCTTCAACACCCTGGCCATCCTCAGACAAGAACTGTTTGTTTTCAAGGTACTGTTTATTGTTCAGTGCTGAATGTGTATATGCTGCTATACTCTGTGTAGACAAATTCAGCAAATGCAATTATTCATATTTATTTATTTTCCAATAGTGTTGGCATATCATCAATATTATTAATATAAAGATTTATTTATCCTTGTCTTTACCTATGTATATTTTTGAACCAATAACATCACTTTGCAGACAGGTGCTTTGCAGACAGGTGTGATTTTTCACACATAAAAAACGGACAAAACCAATGACTCCAAAACCACACCTGCTCCGAATTTGCCGTGAGGCAAGTGGCTGTGGCAGTGTGTTTTTTTCCCAGATCGAACCCAGTCGATTTGTGCGTCTTTTTGCATTCAGTAAAAACTCATTGACTCCTTTTATGACTCCTGTGGATTCCGCACAGCATTGCACATCAAATCCAAAGCATTTCAATCACGCAGCAAACGTAAAAAATACAACAGGCGGTGCTGTGCAAAGCCCTTAACACACATTTTTTATACTTACTTTCCCTGGCAATAAAAATCGTTCAGATTCTGATATTGTTACTACATGGTCCAGCACAGTACAATCCTCAAAGAGTTAAATTAACACTGAGGATTGCACATTCCATATAGATTGCACATTCTAATAGTCGCTGTAAGGTGGAAACCTTGTATGTCAAAACCATTCCTTTTTTATTATTATTTTAAAGTGAGTGTAGAACGGCACAAAGTCAGTAAAAACCACAGTATATTCAAGAATGGAACAGGAGGCAGGCTTGCAGAAAAACAAACACATTTTAATTGCATCCAGCCCAGGACAAAATGATGTACAATTCAAGAAATTGCAACTCAGAATTCAAACAACTGAAATGAATGGAGAGGCAGTGTCAACCTCTCCACACGGCAGCCTACACTCCTACTGGGCTGTTCCCCTTATATACTCTGCAGACTCACTCCACCCTAGGATTTCTAATCAACCAGCCACAAGTACAATAGCAATCCACCCAAAATGCTCCCCATGTTCTAATCAATCAGCCAGGCAGCCCTCAATCAGCTCTTCAGGCACCAATTACCCAACTACACAGCTAGGCTTCAACCAGACGCTCCCACGTACCGCAACAGCATCTTCCCTGTGCAGATAAACAAAAACACATTAGCGATTGCAGTCACAAAAGGATGTGCACCTTCTGTGTGGTTTAGAATCTACAAGTTAAAGAAAGGCGTAACATACATTTCAATATGAATGTGTAAGGCTGAACATAGAGAAAACAAGTCCATAAGAAGCCGTTCAGTGACACATTTTAACCCATTTAGAACGGGTACACATTTTGTGTATTATTATTTTATGCTTTAACTATAGAAAAATAGCAGATATACAAGCTCACAGCGCGGCACCGAGTGCCGCGCTGCGAGCTTGTAGATCTACTATTTTTGAAAAATCGTGAAAATTTGAGTTTTGACACGATTCTTTAAGTGTCTTTTGAATCCTTCTAAGATTTTTTGAAAACCCTATGTTTCTATGTCAGCAATCTGGCCAGCCTAAAGGGGTAAAAAAATATCTCCCCCCAAATCTATACACTGTATTCAAATCTATTATTATATCATATCATATACTGAGAGGGTTTTTTGGAATTGATTAAATGGATTGGTTATACCTCTACATGTCATGTCCATTGTACAGGACCAGTGGTTCTGGAGGGTGCGGGACAACTCAGTGGTCCCTGGCTACCCCATGCAGATCAACTACTTCTGGAGAGGACTGCCTTCCAAAATAGATGCTGTCTATGAAAACAGTGAAGGGAAGTTTGTATTTTTTAAAGGTAAGAAACAGAATGAAAGATGCCACTAACTGCAAGTAAACCACTTTAGCCCTGTACGACGAATAGTGACAACAGCACATCTACAAGCTGTACCCTATTAAAGATTAAACAACATTAAAACAGACTGGTGTGGCATAGCCTGGGAATCTGAATCTGTTGGTGTTTTTAATCATTTTGATTTTCAGATTTTTTTAAGATTTGTTTTTGGGCATTTATGCCTTTATTGGATAGGACAGTAGACTGACAGGAAATGGGGGGAGAGACGGGGAGTGACATGCTGCAAAGGTTGTCCGGATCGGGAATCGAACCGGCGACGCCGTGAGGCATCAATGTCTATGTGGCAATGCCTATGTGGTATGCGCCTGGACCAGTAGGCCCGCGGGCACCCCTAATCATTTTGATTATTAAACGATTATTTTATTCAAGTGTCGATTATTTTCATTCATTTAATTATTCTCAATGAACCGTTGCAACGCTATAGTGAGGTTGGTTGTGAGGTTGTTTGTGTGTGCAGACTGAGGGCTTGTGACTGTGAGGTTGTTTGTGTGTATGTGTCCTGTATGCCAACAGAGCGGGTTGAGGGTCCTGTCCATCCACCATCAGTCCATCAGGCAGATTAACATGACATCTGTCACGCAGTGGGATCAGAAAGTGCCCCATGCTTTATTTATTCACTCAGGGGGGCGTAACTCTGTGTGTGTGTGTGTGTGTGTGTGTGTGTGTGTGTGTGTGTGTGTGTGTGTGTGTGTGTGTGTGTGTGTGTGTGTGTGTGTGTGTGTGTGTCTGAGTGTGTGTTTGTGTGTGTGTGAGCATGTGTGCGAGCGTGTGTATTGTACACACAGCTACTCAGTCCAAGTGCAATACAATAGTGGCTTTCTTCATCTTCACCTTGCCAGCGGCACTTGTGATCAGAATGAATGAAATGCAACAGTAGTGTCAATAAACCATGTGTGAATGTGTCTCTGTGGAATTGCCTTCAGACCTCGATATTTATTGTATTGTGTAAAATACTGCATACCACTCATATTTGGAAAATTAAGTAATACATACATAATACTGTACATACATAACACAAGATATATTTCCCAGAGTGCTTGAATAACTTCTGAGCCAGCAGTGCTTGTTGTAATGTGTACCCGTGGATATTAGTTTTAGGATTCAGTCTGTGACTTTATTTTGTCCCCCACTGCTACCGATGTGACTGACGACGGGTGCATGTTTTTATTTATTTTTGTTTTTAGGGAAGCACTTCTGGGTGTTCAAGGACACCACTCTGCAGCCCACCTACCCTCAGGACATCTCCTTGTTCGGGAGTGGCATGCCCACACAGAGCATCGAAACGGCTGTCTGGTGGGAAGACGTGGCCAAGACTTACTTCTTCAAAGGAGACAGGTTTGTCTGGAGGGGGAGCGGGGTTATTAGTTAACTAAAACCAATGAAATCACGATAACTAGAATTATCAACAAAAATAATAATAATAATAATAATTTTTGTTAACTGAAATGAAATAAAAAACGATTACAAAAATAACTAAAACTAAACGAAAGTCTTTAAAAGAAATGCTAAATTTAATTTAATTCAAATATTCCCTCTTATTTTAAAATATTCCATTCTCTCAAAAATAGCAAAAATAGAATAAAATAAAAATGTGTGAGCTTTATTATTATTACCATTATTATTTATTTATTTTTATTTTCTTCACAAATCAAACCCTGCATGTGTCCTCTGTGAAGTGTCGTCATCAGCATCAGAAATTCAACCCTGGACAGCACCTGCTCAGAGTGGCTGTGTGCTGCTCAGATTATATTACTGTGTCCCCCAGAGCCATTGATCTGCTCCAAAGGCTACTGTTTGTTTTCATTAAAGCAAGGGTCTTCAACAGGGGGTCCGGGACCCCTAGGGGGTCCTCAGAGTTACTACAGGGGGTCTCACAACTAAGGGGTCCTTGGCCTGAAAACGTTGAAGTCCCCTGCATTAAAGGAATAATTCACCTTACCTGGAAATTCAAATTCTGTCAGTATTTACTCACCCTCATGCCATTTGAAACACAGGTTGTTATAACCTTTTTCTCTTAATTTGTCTTACCCGGTAAATTCTTCGATCTTGATTCAGCTCTATGATTATAGTGTATTCTTTCATTTTAAAATGTGTTTCATGAATACGTTTTCGTTACTGAAGACTGCATCAGAGGATCTGTTGTTTATGTACTGCATGTGCATTGCGAGGGAGTTGGGAGAGCAGTTCAACGTGACTCAGATGTTGGTTCATCTGCTATGATAAATCATATCATATCTGGCTATGGATCTCATGGTGAGAGCACATAAAGGGTTCTGTCATGATACTGTCATCGACCCTCAGCCTCCTGTTGCACAGAATCACAAAAAAGGACTTCCTGTCCATCCTCAAAAAACATGATTTAATCTCTGTGACTGATACAGAAATCATAAACAAATTTGTGTGTAACAGACCCTGATATAGTGTGTGTGTGTGTGTGTGTGTGTGTGTGTGTGTGTGTGCGCGTGCGTGCGTGTGTGCGCTCGCGCATTTGTGCGTGCGTATGTGTTCCTATAGTGTTGAAATAAGACATCAACAACACATTTTACACATAACCACTTAAGCTACTGCACTTCTTCGTACAACTAATAAGCTATAATAGCCAATCTACGATGGCACAACGTTGTCAGCTTGTAGATGTATTATTACCAGTAAGACTCCCTAATCGGGAGATAAGCGACCGTCAGGTCACAGCGTGATTTTAGGGCAAAATGTGTAGGAGCATTGTCCAAAAAATGTGTTTTAAAAAATATATGGGACAGATCCATGTTGTTGATGACATGAGTGTAGACATACTGTGTACCGATTTGCGTAATTTTAGGGCAAAATCTGTAGGGGCAGTGTCCAAGAATGTGTTTGAAAAAGTCGGCCTGATGGTGGCGCTATATGGGACAGATCCATGTTGATGGCATGAGTGTAGACATACTGTGTACCGATTTGCGTGATTTTATGGCAAAATCTGTAGGAGCAGTGTCCAAAAATGTGTTTGAAAAAATGGGCCTGATGGTGGCGCTATATGGGACAGATCCATGTTGATGACATGAGTGTAGACATACTGTGTACCGATTTGCATGATTTTAGGGCAAATTCGGTAGGAGCAGTGTCCATTTTATGTGCGCTGCAGTGGCGGGGGTCCTCCACTAGGGGTGCGACCACTTTTGCATCCATTCTGGAGCACCAGGAGTCGGTGGTCCCTGGGAATTCCCTGTGAACAGCCCGGTTGGGGTGGTCATTGGTCATTTTAGCACTTTTTGGCGGCGGCGACAGGGGGTCCCTGGAGCTCCGGGGGTCCCGGGAGGGGTGGAGGTTGTGGATTGGCAGGCAAGGAGTGTGTGTGCAAAGTTTGGCATGGATTGGGGCAACGGTGGCGGAGATATGAGTTGGGGAAAAGTGTGACGTGACGGACAGACTGACAGACGGACAGACTGACAGACAGCCTGTCGAGGTTTTGGTAGTAACTGACGGTCGCAATAATTGTATTATTTTTTTGTAGCCAATTATTTTTACCCCTCTTTTCTCACAATTTAGTCGTTATGCCAATTAATTCCACCAACAGCTTGCCTTTGCCATTGTATGCTACTGGCTCACCTGCAGGCGAGGAGCCCCCACGTGGTTCCCACTGTCATGAAATTCCTGGAAATATTTTGAAATTAGATTTTTTTTTTTCCAGTACTGGAAAAGTTTTGGAATTGATCAAGGGTCCTGGAAGGTCTTGGAAAAAGTAGCTATGCATTGTCTTTGGTTATTGATTTTGTTAATACCTCTGAAATGACAAATTAAACGGCAGAAATTGTGAAAATAGCAGATCTGCATGCTCACAACGCCTCGCAACGCGAGGCGTTGTGAGCATGTAGATCGGCTATTTTCACAATAAAACCGTGTTACACAAAATTCCTTAACTCTCTTCAAATATGATTATTTCGGCGGTCACGGCCTGAAAAGGTTGAGAACCACTGCCATACACTACCTGTCTTTGGGCGTTGCGCATAGGAGTAGGCGACTTGTTATTGAGCTGAATTATTGTTATATAGTCCTGGAAATTATGTTAAATACTCTTTGAAAAGTTTTGGAAATTAATTGGTAAAAATGTGTGGGAACCCTGCCAGGAGGACAGAGCACCTCCATCCTACTCCTGCTATTCAACACCCCCCGCTGACAGGCACTGCCCAACCTGTGGGGCCGCCCCAGCTCACAGGAGTACATGCTAAGGATGAAACATCATGAAAATCTCATGTCACGATTATTGTGACCAAAGAAATCACGATCTACAATATTATCACGATAATCTAAATATCCCCAACATCCATTATCCTGGGGCAGAAAATTTGCCAAGAAATAGGAGACCTACAAGCTCACAACGCGTCGCAACTGTGAGCTTGTAGATCTGCTATTTTTTTGGCAAAGAGATTTGGTAAAGAGTGAAAAAGAATAATACTGTATCAAGTACGGATATTATAAGTATGTTTTAATAGGGTTTAAATGGTACCCGGATATGCAGCTCGGCAAATAAAAGGTGAATTGATCCCAGTGCATGACGGAGGACGATTTCACGATAAATTAAATCTCCATGATACGATTATCGTAAATGATTTTTATCACGATAAACGTTAATATCGCTTATCGTCTCATCCCTACACATGCACAAAGATCATCCTCCCCCGCCGGGCCTCCCTCCACTCTACATGGTCATTGTGTTGGTACAGCCGCTGGGCCAGCCCAGATGCACTGTAGTGGATTGGAACCCTGCAGTGGTGGGCAGGTACTTTATTGCTGCGCCACCTGAGCACCCCTTATTTTAGACCATTGTTTAACGTGCCCAAAATAGAGACACCTGGGTTAATGCGAATACATTCTGCCCCACCCAGCAGATAAGCAGCGGTGTGACACCCATTTGGTAACTGGTGGTTCTGTCTGTGCCACAGCGAATGGCAGCGGCTAAAAATGATCAGTGGATGGGAGCTTGGCATCAGTGATCTGGGGTGGGGATGCCGGCGGGAGGTTGTTCTTGTGGTTATTTTGGAAGCGGGTTGCTGATCCTGTGCAGCAGAACGAGACTGAAGTCATTCTGGCTGAATTGGTTTGATGTTTTGACGCTTCATTGCCCATGGATTACCGTAGGTCAGGTGTCATGTGACGATATCATTGTGTTGGAAAGCTGGATTGTCATTAATGTTGACATTGATTTGTGCGTGTTTGTGTGTATTTATATCTGCCGGTGTGTGAAATGTGTGTGCCTGTGTTTCGCCTACATTTGCATACACAGCAAAATCCAGAGGGATGATTGAACTGATAGTGTAAAAAATGGGATTTCACTGTGTACCTTCTCATTGCCCATTGTATTTATTTATATCCTACTGTAGATATTGGAGGTACAACGAGGACATGAGGACAATGGACCCTGGATATCCAAAACCCATCACCGTATGGAAGGGTATCCCTGATTCCCCACAGGGAGCCTTTGTGGACAAGGCCAATGGTATGTCCTATTTAACTGCAACTGCTAAGCTGTGCTTATCTGCCCTACATACCCTGTCACAGTCCTCCCTTTTCACACAGCATTGCTCTGGTACTTGGCACTGCGTAAGGCGCTATGCTTATTCAGCACAGTTCAAGCCTATCTTAACCACCACATGAACACTGGTGTCTCTATTCTGGGGCAAACATTTGACAAAAACAGCAGATCTACAAGCTCAGAACGCATTGTGTTGTGAGTTTGTAGATCATATTAGCTTGTATATTATGGTGAAGATATTTGCAGTGTTAAAACAGGCGGGAGCCTATAGTGAACTGGGAATCCAGTTTTACGTGGTTAACCTGAAATTGAAATATGCAGGTTTGCCTACTGTATTGTGTGCCAACAAGAAGTTGAAATGTACAAGAGCTGTCCATACTGGCACCCAGTTAACACCTAAATGAAAGACAGGCCACAATTAATGTTATTGCCCTCAGCTGTGGTTAGTGCCATCAAAATGCCTGCTGTGAAAAGGGTCTATTGATCAAGTTCTAGGATCTGAGAACAAAGGTCTCATTCTATCACACTGCTGCGCTATAAACTAGTCTGGCGCAACTAATTGCTAAATCTTTGCCGTTCAACCATAAAACTGTGTGAGTGACCCTGCTGTCCCCCCCGCTCACATCCAGGCTACACCTACTTCTACAAGGGGAAGGAGTACTGGAAGTTCAATAACCAGCTGCTGCGGGTGGAGCCCGGCTACCCCAGGTCCATTCTGAGGGACTTCATGGGATGCGACGGCTTGCCCGCCGACCCGGATTGGGACTGGAGCCCCCCGGAGGTGGAGGAGCGCCACTACGACAGCGGCGACGTGGACATCGTCATCAAACTGGACAGCACAGGCGGCACGGAGAAGGCGGTGGCCATCGCCATCCCCTGCGTCCTGGCGCTGTGCATGATGGTCCTGCTGTACACCGTCTTCCAGTTCAGGAGGAAGAGCACGCAGCGCCACATACTGTACTGCAAGCGTTCCATGCAGGAGTGGGTCTAAAGGGACCGTCGGCACTGTACAGGAATGGATCACGGAGTTCCGTTAGCGGTGTAGGTATTGTTCAAAGCCCGGAGTGCAGCTAACAATGGGAAGCAACACCGAGGGGGCCGTACCTTAGGGCTGCCACGCCGGCAGTTATTCAAACTCTGTGTTCGAGGCCCCACGACATGCGAGCTAGAGTCACACAAACCCTTCAAGAGAGCTCTGCGGTAGACACTGAAGGAGCCGCGGCTCTAAAATCTCTACTAATATGTATGTGTCTGCATTGACTTTCCTCTGTGCGTCAGAATGAACTCAATTAAGTGAGACAAGAGTTGAGCTCAGTGGGACCTCCATCTCTCCCCCCGTCTCTGCACGACTCTCTTTTAAAAAGCCCCTTATGATAACTTCGGTTGACATATTAGACATTTAGGCTACTATTTTACTTTCATTTCTTAATTAACTTGCCCTCAAGCTGTGCTTTTTTTAAACTTTCTTTTTAATTTGGTCCCTGTAAAAGATTATTCATTGTGTGAAAGACTGATACACAAACCAAATAGGACTTTTCTTTCTTCCAAAGAGGATTACTGCTCAATGTTGTTGTTTTTTCCGGGTTATCTGGTTCATGGGGTCTAACATTGTGGCATCATTCTCACATTTTTGTCAGCCATCTCTATTCATATCCTCCCGTCTGCTCTGTCATCTGTGGGAAAAACTTGGGAAGCGGCAGTGAATCAGAGCTGGGAACAGAAGACTGTTGTGGCAGTCTGTCTCCAGAACTAGGAGCCAAAAACCTCTCTGCAATATCTGAGACTGCCTTAATCACAGATTACTTTTATTCCCTCTCTCTCTCTCTCTCTCTCTCTCTCTCTCTCTCTCTCTGTCTCTCTCTCTCTCTCTCTCTCTCTCTCTCTCTCTCCCACCCGCTGTCATTTTGTCTGAAAGCTCATAATGTATTTCACATACTAAGAAGGATGCAGTAGGAATACAAATAAAATCTAGCAATGCATACAACCCATTATTACAAAATCAATAGAAGTGAATAACAATGTGGAAATGATTGGTTCATAAACTTGTTTTAAGCTGGTATACTCACTCACATGCCTAATTTATCAGTGAGTACAAGGCAGTATGAGCTTTCATACATCGTCTCACCTGTGAGTGTGTGTGTGTGTGTGTGTGTGTGTGTGTGTGTGTGTGTGTGTGTGTGTGTGTATGAGTGAGTGTATTTGTATGCGTGCGCATGCATGCACGCACATGTTTGTGTGTGAGTGTGTATTTGTATGCGTGTGTGCATGCATGCACGCACGCACATGTTTGTGTGTGTGTGTGTGTGTGTGTGTGTGTGTGTGTGTGTGTGTGTGTGTGTGTGTGTGTGTGTGTGTGTGTGTGAGTGAGTGAGTGAATATGTGCACAGATTAGAAATGTTGAAGGGTGTATACACGTTTGCGTATTTCATAAAACATTTTGATGTGCTTCTTTTTAATGACTGCCACTTAGTTTATGAATTATCTTTTTACATAGTGTGAGGAACAAGTGCTGTGGGTGTTGTAAAAGAAAATCACACTGTACCAAGAGGCAGACTCCCTGTGGTAATATGAAGACATGCAGGGTGGAGATATTAATTTGTGAATGCAATATAAGGTACTGTATAGGTCCTAAAACAATTATACCTGGTCTTGCAATTGCCTATATGGTTGGTTACCATGAATAGTGTGTTTCGTGTGGTTTAGCATTTCTCTCAGAATTTGTCAGGTGATTCAGTCAGATGCCCTGTCTGTGAATGTTCTTTTTCTTTTTTTTTTCTTTTTTTTTGTGCATCTGATATTACATTTCCTCTTACTTGAAATGGTTTCATTGTCCGACATCTGCTGTACAGGATATCTATCTAAAAAACTAAACTCTCGCAGGCATTAACATGAAAGAACGCTAGGATTATTTCTAAGTGACAAGAAACTTGTGTTTGGTTCTGTGTCGAGGCTTGATTAGATATTTCTTTCTTTCTTTTTACTTTAGTGACATGAGTTTTATTAGTAAAGGATCAACACTTATGCCTGCACAAAGGCAAATGTGTTCCTCTGTCAAATTGCGATGTCATTCTTTCATTGCTGTTGAACATGGATCATTTACAGACTCTTGTACTATTCAGCCTTTACCAACATGACCAGGCCTCATTCAGAGACTGCGGTGACTGATCAACGTTGCAGAACGGCTTGGTGGATTAAGCTGTCATCTTTTATAAACTTTGTGAACGGTTCTGCTTTCAGACGCTCTGCACTGCCTCTCCGTTCTCAGGCGAGAGGACCTTGACAAAATGATGACAGATATCGCATACATTTCGAAAGAAATGTCTTCGCTTTCTTTGACAACATTCAAGTGCTGTGCATATCAGTCCATGACTATCCATGACCATTTTGATTTAAGGGGGAAGCAGGAACCTTGACTCCATGTCGTCTATGATGTCTTATTGGTTTGCGTGTTTGTGGTGAGGATCTGATGGCTCTAGTGTGTCTGAATTAAGATGGCCAGTAAGGCAGGTCAGTACTGTATTTATTGCTGTATTTATTCCTCTGTGCTCAGCACTTCAAATCTTGTTGCATTGCATTGTACTGAGGGCAAGAAGCTGTCAATAAAGTGGGTTTTAAAATGCTATATTTCTGCTGCCATGTACTTATTCCTGTGGTATTTTCCCCTCAACACAACGTAATTCATAAGAGTTCCCATAAGAGTTTACATTTTATTAAATTAAATACTATGGATAGGATATATTTTGTATTAGTTAAACAGGCCGCATGAAAAACAGTAGACTAATAATATACTTTCAGAAAACCAATTGGCTGCAAGCAATCAATGCCATCACCATCACCACCATAGCCCACTACTTAAGCCACCAGAAATCAGATGTGGGCTGAGTTTAAGTGGGATGTCTCTGTCCTGTCGAAATAGATCCCTGTTATCTCTGAGCTCTTGAGTGTCTGTTTCCTGCCTTGACACATGCTGTTATGCCATTAATGATAATTCGGAGTGTCATTAATGGAAGTAGATGGGGCCCATTAAACAGCAGTCGATTCCCTAGATGTGAGGAGGGAGAGATATGGTGCAGGTGGTGCAATCATTGCAATCAAAGTTTCACGCTGTGAGACAGGCAAACACACACACGCACGCACGCACACACACACTCACACACACACACACACACACACACACACACACACACACACACACACACACACACACACACACGTGCACATGCGCGCGCACACACACACACACACACACACACACACACACACACACACACACACACACACACACACACACACACTATGATATTGTGTGTGTGGGCTATGATATTGAGATGTAGAACAAATTATGAACATAAATCGAACAAAAATAAATATGCTCGACTCCAACTATACCTTTAACAGGACAAAGCTTACAAAATATATAAAGGCTATCATACAATACCCCCTAACAGTTTGTAGGGTTCACACAGTAGTCCTGATACACTGAAGTAGAATCTCCTTGCGAGGCAACATCAAGCTTTTATCAGACAAACCTCAAAATTTAAGTTACCAACATGCATAAATGAAATTATTTCAACATATGGTTCTTACACTTAACCAACTGTGGCACAACCCTTAACTGAAACCTATTTGCTTCTGTCTGTACAGTAACTACAATTTCTTACCTTCAGCTGTTTGAGATTGGCAGAGTGAAATGAAAGGTCATGCTGGAGACTAGGGGTGTAACGATACATTTTAATAGCGATTCGATACATATCACGATACATGGTTGACGATACGATACATGCACGATATTGGTTCATTCATGGCGATACGATACGATTCGATTTAATGATTTAAAATCGATATAGTAACTATTTAGCAAAGAAATTAAATGTGTGTGAAAGGTGTGGATAGTGCAGGTTTTTAAGGGAAACATGTATTATTATGGATATAAATAAGTAAACACAGTGATTATCTGCCAAATACATGGACATATATTGACAAACCTGCACCTTGACATGAACCCAGAGATTACACACATTTATCAATAGACCAGTGTAGCCATATGGAAAGGAAAAGCTTGATTTGACTGGGACTGTCATTACTCAGCTGGTGCAGCAGTGACAAGGAATAAGACTTGTCAACCTACAGTATCTCAGGCTTGCTTTGATCATATGCCTAATCATAAGCTTTCATTAGGCAATTCAAGTGACTGCAAGGGCAAGGAATATAGTACATAAAGGCCATTCAAAGTGCTTTACACAAGGTATAAATCTTCAAATACAGAAATAGTGTGAAGCTTTTTTTTATGTGAAGCTTATGTCTAGTGTAGTTTAGGTTTAACATGTGGCCGAAAGAGGGGTTCACTGTGATTATTTTAGAATGACAAATCCATGGTTGACACAATGCATAGAATCCACATTTATTTTTGCACCATTACCAAAGAAAGGATCATTGTTCAAAACAATTATTCATGGTTCACTTTCATTCTCCTTGTTTTTATAAAAACGGATCCTGATACAATGAGGCATTAGCCTGACTCCAGCCCCTGAATTGGTAGCCAGGCCCATTAAACAAAATTTGTTCTGGCATTAAACAAAATGAAAATTCGGGCTGAATGAGTGTCAGGCTAATGAGGCATATAGACAAAATGGAAATTAGGAACTGATTTGATAGTTACTCAATGTAATGTATATTCTGCTGACTAAACAAGTGTTACAATGGCATATCAATTGGTTATGTTCGGGCAACAAAAGTGAAATAGAATAATATGCAACATACAATTTCAAATAAAAGGGTAAGATATACAGACTGAACATCCAACATGCACATTATATTGCATAAAGCCTATGAAGCAACTTTTTGCAATAACTGGAAATATTCTAGTCATGATATAGCTGTTATCTAATAGTTTCCTTAAGATGTCTTGGCTGCTTTAAATGTAAGTAAAAAAAGAAGGTACTGTATATACTGGCATTGTGGGTATCAGATCTAGAATCATTGGATGAACTCACAGCCACTCTTGAAACAATCTTTACCCTCACACCATCCAACTGTTAAGATCCCCAAGTGATATAATTCCTTTCAGAACGGACACAGAAAAGGACAGAGAGTGAAATTGGACCAGAGCAAGAAGTCATGCCAAATTGCACTGCTGGGGCCATGTTAAGGGGCTAGAACATGAGGCTGTAGGACAGGGGCGTCAATTGGGTATGGCAGAGGTATGCAGCTGCCATACCCTAGGTCCAGGGGGGAAAATAAAAGTTACTTTTAAATATAAATCCATGAATGTCTCTTTGTCTATCTGTGCTGGTTATTATAAGCTGTTAAATTACAGTAAAATAACTACAAATGCAAAATGTTACAAAATGGTCACTTTAACAAGGTATTATAATTATATTCTCCACACTTTTATTCTCCCCATTTTGACAAAATGGTATATACCCAGGTTCCGCAGGTCAGCTGTACAGGTGCAATGCACTTGAACAACCGTTCCGGGGGAGGAATAAAATGTACTTCTTAAAATAAATGTAACAATAAGGTATGGCAACATGACTGGTGTCTTGCACGCGCGCCTTCAGTCATGTTGCCATACCTTAGCTTTTTCTGAACTGACGCCACTGCTGTAGTAGGAGGCCAGCAGTACCACAGCGAGAGCATAGGCAGGGGCGTCGTGGGACTGTTACTATAGGGCCCAATTAATTATTTTATACTTTAGCGATTGAAAAATATTTTTGAATAGTTAAAGCAAAAAATAATGCGTAATAATGTGTTCCCAGCTCACGGGGGCCCCGCAGTGAATCCTTTTATCCAGGGCCCAGAATGTGGTGCTACACCCCTGGGGCCAGAACAGAGTTCTGAATGAAGATCGATTCTTATCTGGTAATGATGGTCAGTGTGATGATTGTTCTAAGCATCATCATCTCACATGCATGCCAATGTCAAATTGGTGACTTGTCATGAGCATCAGTAAATGATGATCAACATTGATTATGTCTACAGTTTAATAACTTCTGGGTTATTAGCCTCATGAGTCATCAGCTTTGCAATGTCATGCGGCAAAACTGACATAACAAGCAAAGAAAGGACGCACACATCTAATGAGGTGGTGCTGGAAAATACATAACCGATTAAATAAATAGCTGCACACTACTTCTAATATTGACGAAACCTTCATAGCCAAAACGTTGGTCCATGAATTAATGTCAACTATGATGAGGAAAGTGGGACTATGTCTCCGCTGATAGCAATATGTTTATCATGTACAAAAATGAACATAATCTAATCATTTATTTATTGAATCCAACTTGTGGATATCTCTTTTAGGCTATCTTCTTAACTTTACCCGGTGAAGTCAGTCAGTGTTCAAATCCTTGGCTACACAGAAATAATTCTAGATTTGTGTTTTCGTTGTCTTTAATATTGTGTTTATAAATATGTAGCGCTTAATGAAGCCAATAAGGTGAGAACAGAGTTGACAGGTAGAGCAAGATAGATCTTTATTATTACTGAAGAAATATTTCCCAGTCAGTCAAAAATAAGAAACTCATACAAGACACAGCATTCTATATATACGCATACTGTAAACAGACACAGTAGTGTCATAAATAAACTCCCATTAGCATCAAATAGCAAGTGTACAATGATCCATTATCATTACCATTCATGTAAGTATTTAAAATTCATTTAGAACGGGTACACATTATTGTGTATCATTATTTTATGCTTTAACTATTGAAAAATAGCAGATCTACAAGCTCGCAGCGCGGCACTCGGTGCTGCGCTGTGAGCTTGTATATCTGCTATTATTCACTGGTAAAAGCAATCAATAATTCTAGGCTAACACAGACATTATTCACATTACTGTAACATCTTCTCTAACCACACATCTTTACATGGAGCAAGTGAATAGCCCAAGCAGGACCACTCATTTGTCATCTCCAAGAAGCCTGGTGCTGATATCAGTCCACTTGCTAGAACCAAAACATAACACACAAACACAGGTAGAAAGTTATTACATTTATACATTCCCACACCACACATACATACATAATAACAGAGGATAGGCTAAAGTTGTTTAGTACCAACACTAACAATAGTGGAAGTATGATATGTTGCTGAAAAGATAAACATTAATGAATTTAATTTGGTAACACATCATGATCACAAAAGAAGATACTCACCAAGCAGCAGGTTGTACAGGTTGCAGTAGTTGGTCCCGGTATCAAGAAGAGAGGTAAAGGAGAGAGACCTTGACTCACCCTGGCAATGAAAAATATAAAATAATAAAAACGAGGTAAATCTAGGGTATTGGTGCCCTCTCTTGGTCTGCCGATATTCATTAACAATTTTACAAATTTCACATTTTCATTTTCCAAATTATAAATTGTCAAATTGTCTAAATGAGATATGTATGAAATGATCTCCTACAGCAGGGGTCTTCAACGTGTTCTTGTAGATCTGCTATTTTTGGCTAAAGTTCTCAGAATTTGGAAACTAGTGTTCAAGTGGTAAATATAAAAAAGGAGAAAAAATAAGTTTCACTCACACAAAACTCTGAGGACCCCCTAGGGGCCCTGGACCCCCTGTTGAATACCCTTGTTCTACAGTACTAGTGCCTGTGCAAAGGTCTCACTTACAGACACGCGGCAGCCCCCAGGGGCTACAGTGGGGCTCAAGGTGAAGCTCAGAATCTCCACCTCACGGCCATCTATAGAAGTGTGGTTGGCGTTGACGGCTGTAGCTGTGGATGATATGAGCTGGAAGCAGGAGGTGTATTATATAGGCTACTGTATATACGGAATCTACAATTACTATGGTTATAATAACGCCGATATACACAACAAAACAATACAATCCAGCATGGTTTTATGATTTTGGTAGCATTGGTAATATACAGTAGCCTGGATCTGACACATTCAAGAGGAATTTACTACTGTTTTTCTTAGCTACTGTTCTATGAAATGCTGACCAACTTAAATTACATGAACAGAAGCATGATGGTGCACAGTACAATTTGTGTTATTTACCATTTTGTCACTTAACCTTGCTAAAATAATGACATATGACTTTTTCAGAAAACAGGAAAGGTTTAACCAAAACAAACTATCTTAATCATCTCACCCAAAATGTTTATAGATATAAGACTATTGACATACAAGAAACAATGGCTGTCAGTTATGTAACATAAGAGGATTAAATGACTTGATTAAAACAGTACAATTTTTGTTTTGACTTGGCCAAATTGTTAATGGAGTAAGTGACTTTACCCCAGACTCAGGCCAATATTTTTTTCACAAGTCACATTATCTTTGTGACTTAGGCCTACAGTAAGTCACACTCTTGATTGAGATAGACCATTATACTACGGGTGGGAACAGCATAATCCTTTTCAATAAGGATATAGAGGATTTGGCCAGAGGTGGCCAGTGTCATGAAGAGCTGATTTAGGCCATTATTTTAGGAAGGTGATGATTTGTAACACCAAGAGTTTACAAGCGGTTAACATTTGCTCTCAGAGTTAAAAAG